>NC_050521.1:19615397-19691696 GCF_002922805.2 Oryzias melastigma
TGGCATCCAAGCCCTTGTTCTCTCACAGCTGGGTTTTTCAGAGCTGTAAGCCACCTGAAGGTTTTTGTTGTAACCATTCGCAGATTAGTGTCAGACGGCACCGACTTAGCAGACAAGTCGAACCTGTTCGCAGTTTTCTATTTCTGCCTGCCGGTTGAAAACAAAGTGTTCTTGTTTGGAAATTTCAGAGGGGGGCAGTGACTAACAGATTTATTTATGTCAGCGAAACAGATTGAAGAGTCATGAACTTAACTGAATTTCTCATGAAAGCAGGTGAGGATTCCTTTTTCCTTTCCTGTTTCTTTCAGAAGCTACTGGGGCGGGAATGTGACGCAAATGGTCAAGAACAAAAATTCTGACATCTCTGATGCATATGTGGACCCCTCTTTGGTAGAGAGCCATTTTGATCATCTTTTTTTCAAATTTACCATCATTTGTAAGTGGATGAATGAAAACCCTGAATGAATAAAAAGCTTCTGAAATGGAAAGCATTAAAAAAAGAACATGCTTATTTTTAGTTGCATGACATAGATTTGCTATTTCAAAGTAAAACTAAAGTTTGTGGTTTCTCCTTTTATCTTTGTCTATATAAAAAAATAAAAAAATTCAAAGTTTTTAAAAGAAAATTGGGGGAATGATGCCAATTAAAAAGCTCCTTATCAGCAGACGATTTAAATCATTGCAATTGTACATTCTCATGTGTCATGTGATAAAGAGTATAAATAGTCCTGCAGTAATTTTGGCCCCATGCTGTCCCAGACTGATCTGCCAGCTATCAGGGTCACTCAGCGGGACAAGGTTTCATTCGGCTGAAATGCATATGCCGTCTGCTTGGAAGTTCCTGCTATCGTGTGCTCGGGAACAGGAAGATAAGGGGTTTGCCACTCAAACATAGGCATGCAGAAACATACCGACGCATAACCAGGAGTAGGGCATATTTGAAGAGTTAGCCGCCACACCCACGCATGCTCATCTACAAGTGCGCACCTGTATGTTTGTAACTTTTAAGCGAAACTCTCACATGCTGCTGCCAGTGCTTCACATGCCACGCGCTTGCCGTCAGCGCCGTCTCCAGTTTCAAACATGGAGCAGTCCCATGTGACAACAAATACCCACTTTTCCTTTTTGATTCAGCACTCGGGGAGCATCCAGTATCAAATCATACGGCATCATATGCCAGGGTTACATAAAAAGCTTCCCGGGATAAAGCTGTCGGAGGAATAAGGGGCTTCTTTCAGGCGGTTTCCCAGAAGTGGGCTTTGACAAGTCTCAAACTAATAAAAGTATAGAACATTAAAAAAAAGACTTTTTAGCTCTGCTTAATTTATGTCTGAGAATTTGAGCCTTTGTATTGAGCATTTTTATGAACACATTATCCTTAGAGCAAATTGGTTTTACTACTAAAACGCTGAGCTCCAAATGAGAAAAAAAAAACTTCAAATAAATAGAACAAAATGTTATTGTTTTTCTTTTTAAATGCAAAAACCCAGTTTAGTTCCTCAACGCAACCAGTTCCCCTTCCTTCTGAGCTCTCGGATGACACATCCTATTCACTTTGCCTTCAGGAAATAAACGTACTGCATTTTTTTCCTCCCACCGCTCCTTCCCAGTTTCACTGTAACAACTCCTCTGTTTTCTTGTCCCCTTACGCAGCTCACTATCAACAAATCTGCTTAATGGAACTCGTGTTAATAAACCCTGTGACCAGGATGGAAAATATTATCTGTCGAAATTATTATTTTTCATTGACGTAGGTTTGTAATGCTTTAGAGGGTTGTCCTTAAATATTCACATTCAGGTTCAAAAGTGCATCACACCATTTTACGTTTATTTATTTTATCATTATATTAACCTCCTGGTTATAGATGTGAAAATACTGCGCTTTATCGTCATGCTGGTGGCATTTGCAGCCCACATATTGTCCAACCATGAGTGGGAGCTGCATTTCTTTTCTTCCCTGCTTGAGTGTTTTTTGTACATCTGATGATGGAAAAGAGGACTTTGAAAGTTTGCAGAGGTCAGTAGAGGCTTGTACTGCCAGCCAGGGCTGCTGTGATAATTTTATCTCCACTGGGGGCAGTCTGAGAAAGTTATTTCCATCTGCTGAAAGCCCTTACGGATGGGATTCCGACTGACACGAGGAAATGCTGCCAGGAAAAGTGAAAACTCTTCAAGAAAGGTCCTATAGGTGGAGACTCTTATCCCAAATAATGTGATTTATTCAAGAACTAAAAACAATTGAATACTACAATAAAAACGATTTGAAACACACATATCAAACCCATTTAAGAGATAAAGTAATATATTGATTAGAAAATTAACATAAATAAACAGATTATCATGATGCGTACTGGAAAAAGCGATGACGCTCTGATTGCTGGTTGAAGATTTGCCTAGAGTGCGTGAATCAAAACCAAGATGAGAGGATAAAATATTTTTTTAAAAAGTAGACAAGACATAGACAATGAACATAAACAGGTCTGTTCTGTGTTAAGGAACTTGGGGTTTGATACGTCAAAGTTGACTGTTAATTAATCATAGATTCTGAGGGGAGTTGCTCGCCATAAGTTCTTTTATTTTTTCAGAAATCCAAGGTAACTAAAGCACCTGGCTGAAGAGCAGGTCTGAGAATGGGTTATTGATTTTTGTGGATGTGACATGGTTTACTCACGGTAAGCATGGTTTAATCTTTGTTCCCGTTCACATGACACCACAGCAGAGCAGTCAGCCGGAAGCAGACAGAAGAGATGGGGGGGCCCCAGAGGTTTTAGTGTTTTGGCCCCGCCAAAATAAGGGCATGGGCAAGACTTTTCAATTACTCCATTTAAGGGCCTGTACCATAATTTTCTTAAGCCTTTCAGAGTCAATTATATCAGGGATTTCAAACTCAATCACACAGGGGGCCAAAACATACCTAAACATTTATTGAACAAACTAAAATTGTTAAAACGTAACTTTTTCACTTAACTATGAATAAAAAAAGACAGGAATATTATTCAAGATTGAATCAACTTAAACCTTAAATAACTTCCAATACTTTACTCTTCATAAAAAAATATATTGTAAAAATTATACAAGTTAGAAATGAGCGCAAGATAACATCAGACCATTAATAACAATAAAATAAAATGATCTGGAGGGCCGGACATTTTTACTCTGACCCGGTCCCCGGCCCTTGACTTTGACACGTGATATATATGATCATATATTTATTACCTTTGGCACACGGAAGAAAAAAGTATTTATGAAATATGACTTGTTTTTGAACTTTTTTCGTACCTGGATGTAAGACAACTCGATATCCGAGGCTCCACCATTCGCTCTTTGTGGGTGTCGCCCATCTCATGATGTCCTGCAAGATCTGGCCTCAACAGTGTTTCTGCATTTCACCCACGAAAAAAAATAAAAATAAATATCCAAACTTTTGAAAAGATGGATGTGCATACCATAATGGCCTATCTTATATCTAATAGTTTATTCCATAAAGGTGGTGTCGATTGGAGTTTATTCCAAAACAGACACAATGCTGATGGCTAATGGGTTCATTTTGTGGTGAAATTCAGCCACATATTGCAGACAACATCATGAAATTAATGTTTCAGGTTTGGATGAAATGATGAGATTTTTAAGATTATGTTTTGATTAGCGCTAGTTATAAACGTTTCTTTTCTCTTTGAAGTATCATCAACCTCCGTATCAAAAATCCTCCCGCTGTCATGCCAATCATTTTCCTAAAGATGCTCATACTTTCTGTCTTTACTCAGTAATCCCTCTCCAAACCAGTTCTTCGAATGTGTCACTCACTTTCTTTGGACCTCCACCAGAAAACTGTCTCCTCAGTTCGGTTTTCTGCTGAAAAATTTTCGTCATAGTCTTCGTCAATAACATTTTTCACCAAAAGAAAACGAAACTAAAAGTTCGGCTCATACATGAGACTTTAACTAAATTGATAGACACTTTTGTCAACGAAAAAACAAAAAAACAAAAATGCTGTTAGAAGGCGACATCCAGTCATAACGACTGCTGGTGGAGAAGGACGGGAGCATATGAAAAGCGATCCAATCAGAACATAGAGTCCTGCAGCCCGCCCGTGAAGACGCTGTTTCAATGAATTGTGTCTGTGATTTAGTTGAAAAATTTCTATTCCATGTAGAAAAAGAAGAGTACATAAATGGACAAATTTAACTTTTGACATGACCCTCAACAAGAAGTTGTGTGGAGCGACCATCACAGGCAAACATAAAAAATATATATTGTGTAAAGTTAGAAATAAGTGCAAGATAACATCAGGCCATCCAAACTTTTGAAAAGATGGATGTGCATACCATAAAGGTCTATCTTCTATTAGCAGTAGTTTAAAAAAAAAAAATAATAATAATAAGCTTTGTTTATAAAGCACTTAAATTGCCCATACAGACCCAAAGTGCTGTACAAAAAGGGGATAAAAACATATAAAGAAACGAATAAAAATAATTAGATTTAAAATGTACAATGAAATGCTTATAAAATTACATTCTCAAAAAAAAGAAAAAAAAAATATTACAAAAAGGTGGCGTCGATTGGAGACCAGAGTTTATTCCATAACAGACAGAATGCTGATGGCTAATGGGTTCGTTTTTTAGTGAAATTCAGCCACAAATTGAAGACGTCATGAAATGAATATTTCAGGTTTAGATGAAATGATGAGAATTTTTAATTATGTTTTGATTAATGCTAGTTATAAACATTTCTTTTCTCTATGAAGAATCATCAACTTCCGTATCAAAAATCCTCCCCGCCGTCATGCCAATCATTTTCTTGAAGACGCTCATACTTTCTGTCTTTACTCAGTAATCCCTCTCCAAACCAGTTCTTCTAATGTGTCACTCACTTTCTTTGGACCTCCACCAGAAAATTGTCTTCTTAGCTCGGTTTTCTGCAGCCTTCTACTCAATATACTCAATCTTTGCGCGATTCCCGGATACGTTAGGGATCAACTTAAAAAATGCGGTGCAGATTCCTCACCATAATGTTCTTTGGTGTATGCCACCACACGTAATTTAAACACTGATCCGAATGAGCGTTTCTTAGCCATCGCTACACTGGTTCACCACACACCAGCGTATGCACGATTGTGCAAAACCAGGGGGGTGAGGAGGTGTCTTAAAGGAGCCTGGCGTCCAAGGTAACAAACACCAGTTAGAGCCACCAGCTATGGGAGATGAGATACAAATGGAAGATGCAGTATACAATATTATGCATATAAAATGAAAGTGTTTTGCTGAGCATTGTTAGCTCCATGGAAAAACGGAGTGTGTGTTAGCCTGGGGGCTGTGCTGGCAGCGCGAACTCTTCCTGGAAGGGGCTGTTCTCACTTTGTGACATCAGTTCATGAGAAGGTGCAGGTTGTTGTGCGTTGGGTGCAGTGTTAATTTCATTGACAAAAAATTTTTATCTACGTCAACGACATTTTTCACCCAACGAAAACTGAATGAAAACGAAGCTTAAAGTCCGGCTTATACACGAAAACTTTAACTAAATTGATAAACGTTTTTATCAATGAAAAAAAACGAAACAAAAATGCTGTTGGAAAACGATATCTAATCATAACGACTGCTGGTGGAGGAGGGCAGGAGCAAATGAAAAGCGATCCAATCAGAACAGAGTCCTGCAGCCCGCCGTGAATACGCTATTTCAATGAATTGTCTGTGATTTAGTTGAAAAATTTCAACTCCATGTAGAAAAAGAAGAGAACATAAAAGGACAATTTTTACTTTTAACGTGATCCTCAACAAGACCTTGTGTGGAGCGACCATCACAGGCAAAAATAAAGAAATATATTGTGTCAAGTTAGAAATAAGTGCAAGATAACATCAGGCCATCCAAACTTTTGAAAAGATGGATGTGCATACTATAAAGGTCTATCTTCCATTAGTAGTAGCTTTAAAATAATAATAATAATAATAAGCTTTATTTATAAAGCACTTAAATTGATCATACAGACCCAAAGTGCTGTACAAAAAGGGGATAAAAACATATCAAATAAAAGAATTAGATTTAAATGTACAATGAAATGCTTATAAAATTACATTCTCAAAAAAAATAATAAAAATATTCCAAAAAGGTGGTGTCGATTGGAGACCAGAGTTTATTTCAAAACAGACAGAATGCTGATGGCTAATGGGTTCGTTTTGTGGTGAAAGATTATGTTTTGATTAGCGCTAGTTATAAACGTTTTTGCTCTCTTTGAAGTATCATCAACCTCCGTATCAAAAATCCTCCCGCTGTCATGCCAATCATTTTCCTGAAGATGCTCATACTTTCTGTCTTTACTCAGTAATCCCTCTCCAAACCAGTTATTCTAATGTGCCACTCACTTTCTTTGGACCTCCACCAGAAAACTGTCTCCTTAGTTCAGTTTTCTGCTGAAAAATTTTTGTCGTCGTCTTCGTCAACAACATTTTTCACCAAACGAAAACGAAACTAAAAGTCAGGCTCATACACGAAAACTTTAACTAAATTCATAGACATTTTCGTCAACAAAATAAAACGAAACAAAAATGCTGTTAGACGACATCAATCATAACGGCTGCTGGTGGAGAACGACGGGAGCAAATGCAAAGCGGTCCAATCAGAACACAGAAGCCCGCTCGTGAAGACACTGTTTCAATGAATTGTATCTGTGATTTTGTTGAAAAATTTCAACTCCATGTAGAAAAAGAAGAGTTCACAAAAGGACAAATTGTGTGGATCGACCATCACAGGCAAAAATAAAAAATATATGTTGCGTAAAGTTAGAAATAAGCGCAAGATAACATCAGGCCATCAACAACATTAAAATAAAATGTTCTGGAGGGCCAGATATTTTTACCCGGAGGACCAGATCCAGACCCCGGGGCCTTGACTTTGACACGTGATATATATGATCATATATTTATTACTTTGGCACACGAAAGAAAAAAAATATTTATGATGTACGACTTGTTCTTTTAACTCTTTTCCTACCTGGAAGTAAGACAACTCGATCTCCGAGGCTCCACCTTTCTCTCTTTGTGGGTACCGCCCATCTCATGATGTCGTCCAAGAGCTGGCCTCAGCAGCGTTTCTGCATTTCACCCACGAAAAAACACCAAAACACATCCAAACTTTTGAAAAGATGGATGTGCCTACCATAACGGCCTATCTTCCAGGAGTAGTAGTTTATTCCATAAAGGTGGCGTCGATTGGAGACCAGAGTTTATTCCATAACAGACAGAATGCTGATGGCTAATGGGTTAGTTTTTTAGTGAAATTCAGCCACAAATTGCAGACAACATCCTAAAATGAATATTTCAGGTTTGGATGAAATGATGAGAATTTTTAGATTATGTTTTGATTAATGCTAGTTATAAACATTTCTTTTCTCTTTGAAGAATCATCAACTTCCGTATCAAAAATCCTCCTCGCTGTCATGCCAATCATTTTCCTGAAGACGCTCATACTTTCTGTCTTTACTCAGTAATCCCTCTCCAAACCAGTTCTTCTAATGCGTCACTCTCTTTCTTTGGACCTCCACCAGAAAATTGTCTCCTTATCTCGGTTTTCTGCAGCCATCTTTTCAATATCCTCGATCTTTGCGCGATTCCCGGATACGTTTAGGATCAACTTAAAAAATGTAGTGCAGATTCCTCACCACAATGTTCTTTGGTGTATGCCACCACACGTAATTTAAACACTGAATCGAATTGAGCGACTACTACTTCAATACAAGTTTTTTATGTTAAGGCATTTAACACAAATGGGATGGAATTATATATTTTTTTTAATGTGTTTTAAGTTGTTGCAGCTATACTTGCAAAAATGACAAGTTTGGAAGCAAAGTGAAGTAAAATGTTTCTTTTTTTCAGTTTAGTAAAATCTCTGTTATACATACTAAGTAAATTTCATAAAAATGCTTTACTTTTGCTGTTTATTTTTGGCGACTAAATATCTACTGCAATTTAGTCGACTAAAATTTGACTAAAATTAATAGAATCAACATGACTAAATTCGACTTAAACTAAATCATATTTTGGTTAAAAGATTATGACTAAAACTAAATAAACATTTTCTGTCAAAATTAACACTGGTTGGGTGGGGCTGGTGCTCGGATTGCAGGTGTTTGGAGTAAAGCTCAGAATTGGGTGATCGGATCAAACTACTGCTTTGGGGTAGTTTATATGAAATAAAATTATAAGACAATTAAAAGCTTAAAAAGTTGATTTTAAAATGGTGTAGGCCCTTTAACATAAAAGGCTAAACCACCTTTTCTGTTAATTTAACCCCTAACTTTACCTTTCATGCCATATATATATATTATATATAATGTAACTCAAAGGTAATAGCATTTAAAAAAGACACCGGCTTGATTTCCAAGCAGTTGCCGTTGAGATCTGCTTGCCCATGACAAACAGCTATCTTGTCAATTACCGTGGAGTCAGTTAAATGTGATAACCTGCTCCGCATAGTGTGAATGAATTAGAGACAACCACAGGGGTTCATTACTCAGCTGCCACTATTGATCCAACTTGATTTTTAATGAATCAGGAGAGAAACAAGGCTGATCGGTGATGAAGATACTCAAATACAAAGCAGAAATGTGACCCTATATACAGTTCTACAAAGAAAAAAAAAATGGACATATCCGTCAAATAACTACGCATGTTCTCCTTTATCAATGAAACACAAATAAATCAAATGTTCTTTCAGCAGCTAGCAACGTTTCAGGATGTCTCCATTGGGATTTGGGGACTATCCCTCTTCTGCCACGATCTCAGGGTTTTAAAGTCTCCACAGAATCGCATTGGGATTCAGATCTGGAATACATTAAGATGCTGGAGGAAATCATTAGAAATGTGTGGGTTAAAGGAGCAGCAGCCCTTCCAGCACAAACATAATCAGAACCATACAGCCAGAGTAATTGCTATATCTTTAAGAGAGGAGAGTGGGTGGAAAACACAAACTGTGCGGCATCAACTAAAAAGGTTGTACATGTAGTTATTGTTTGAGTATTTGTAGTAATGGATACAATTCTGTCAAAGTTTTATTATAAATTAATAAACATAGTTTTCATGCTAAGAATCTTTAAAAGTACACAGTTTACATGGTGAGTTTTCCTTTTCTAAAACCAGAGGAAATATAATCCCTAAGTTCTTGTGAGTTTTTGTCAAAGTTCAGACTCTTCTCCTTTCACATAATATTGACATTGTGTTTCCTGCATCATCGTGAATCCCAATGCCATGACATTTGCTGTGAAAGTAGAGGAAAGGTTAATGATATATAAAACAAATTGTGTTGAGTTTAATGAGATGAGCATGATCTGTTGCTTCTCGGGTCCTCTAAAACAATCACAGCGTTCTGAGGACTAAAATCGCTGCCAATTCAGGGACTTTAAAGGAGGTACGTCTATAGGCTGAATGCATTTTTTTTTTCAAGAAAATATGAACGCAGTAAAGGGGATTATTCTAGATATAATCTGTTATTTTTACTTGAGTACATGTTATCATAAACTCTGAAGTATGTTTATTTTATTGTTCCCCTTTGAGCACGGCTGTCTGTGCTTGCATCCTCTCAAGCATGAAGCTGTCTATATACATTAACTGCTTTTGGAGCCATGATATAGTCCTTGTGTCTCCTAGTATCCATGGTTGCACTTGATGTGAATCCTGTCGTAAATTATTTTATTTTATTTTTTTTTTGAGCCCTTCTGTTGCACTTAGTTTACTTTCTTTGATGTTTGTTTCTAAGGATCGTAATTATAAAGAAATGGCTTCTCCTTGCCTTTGAAAACCAGATGATATGGACATTACATTTGGGGGTAGATCAGAGTGGGTTCCACTGCATATATTTTGTATATTTTTCACTGACAGAGCAAAAAAATGTATTTAAACATTTAAACAACTGGATGAAGTAAGGGAGTGCACTGCAGCATGTGAAGTCTGTTGGACTGTAATGAATGAAAATGAGCTATAATTTAAGCAAAACATGAATTAACTTTCATAACTAAGCATGCAATTTCATTTAGAGCATCTTCAAAATCTCCATAAGCCTAATAGGAAACTGCTGATCATTGATTCCACTGCAGTAACTCTGTTTAAAGCTTGTTCACAAACGGCTCAGAACTGGCATTTGAGGTATAAATATTCTTGTTGGCTTTTTTTTTTCCTGACTGAAATATAAATCCACTTGTGGCTATCTTGGCTGCCTTAAAGCCTCTGATTAGTGGAAAACACACTTAACAGTCAACTGTAATTCCTTTTTATTTGCTTTAATGAATCACTTTGCAGGTGCTCCAAAATACCTTTTGCTAAATCAAATTTCCATCCCAAAACAATTAACTTCTCTTCTAAATAATTACTTCAGTAAGTTTTCCACTGAGAAGTTTATTTAAGCTAATTGGATTCATTTTGAGACATGTTCTGTTGGCCGCTAAATCAATTATTTCCCTGCTAATCGAAGAGCTGGACTTCCATTTTGGCAGGAATCTGTTTGAGGCTCATGGTAGAGCGGGTTAGAGTGAGTCTCACACTTTGAGAAGAGTTTGCTTGTGCATTGCACTGCTGCAAAACCTGTGGCTTTGACAGGTAGGGGAATGTAGGCTTAACCACATTGAAGGGCATGATAGCGAGCAGCGATATGACCTGCTGAGTGTGTGAAATCGGTTGGTTGCAGCAACACAAAGATGCATAACTGGGTCATTCTGTCAAAAAAGTTAAGATTACTTTTTGAAAATGTTCAAAAATTATTTTAAATTCAATATAGAATTAAATATTTTGCACATTCACTTATTTAAATTGAGCACTAGTCGATATTTTAGTACTGCAATTGCAATTTTCAAAAGTTTTACTATTTTCTTTTCTATCTCTGAATTTTCTAAAACTCAAATGTCGTTTAAAAACATTGTTTAAAAAATTAAAGCACGACATATTTTTTTTCTCATATAAAAAGATTTAATGCAGAAGAAATGGATAGTTGCATAACAAAAACCTTATACTTTTGAAAAAATGACTGCAGAGTTGTACTTCTCAAATAATGAAACTTAAATTTTTTTCCTTAAAAGAACATGAAAAGAAGGACATTTAATCCAAAGAGTGACCGTCAGTTTTATTAGGTAATCGGAATACTTTTCAAATCAATATCAATGTATTCTTGAAGAAAAAAATATTACAACTAATTAGCATCAATAAATTGTTAGAGGTTGCACTGTGGAGGCTAAAACGGAAAGTCCCAGTGTGTGCATGCATGTGCGCATCTCAGCATGCATCTTTTAGTAAAATTAAAACTCAGAACATGGACATAATCTATACAAAACTATGCAATATATCAATAACTGTTCTGTATAGTATAGTGGGAGTAATAAGGTGAGGCCCTTAGCTACAAGTTATGTGAGACATCAGGTTTGAATGAGAGATCTGGACCCTGTGAGAGTGCGTGTAAACATTGTGGCTTTGTGCATTTGTGTATGAAACAGTTAAGGAGGAAATAAAGCGATGTAGTGTTGTGGTTTGGTGGTTAGTTTGGCGTCTCTTCCTTTAGCACGTCCCAGATGCACAGTATTGGCTCTTTACACATGAAAAAAGGTCAAATGAAACCAAAAAGTGTTCTTGGACCTGTGCACTGACAATTGTTGGCAAAAAAAGCAAAATATTATACAACTTCAGCAAAATACACTAATTATCTCAATCATGACTTACCTTAAATATATGCAATCATGTAAACTAATTGATATTTTTCCATCAACTATATTAATTAAAGGTATTCATTCAATCATTTCCTTTTATTAACAAAAATGGCATTATTTTACTCATTGGTCTTTCTCTTTATTTGGGAAACAGCAATAACATAATTGGCATCAAATTCAGATTTCTGTGAAATCTAACAATTTGAAATCAATTCTAATAGCTTGAGTACATGGAGCATATTCTTAAAACTAAATTAAATATGTGATTTTTGACAACAAGAATGAATTTTTAGATTTACCATCTGACAAAGCTAATATGTTATTGGATTTAAACAAAAATGAATTGGATATTTTAATTTTTGTCCTACCATGACTTGCAGAAGACCCAAATGATGCACTTTTCTCCCAAATATGTCACTGGTAAATTGTTTAATAGTTTTTCAGAGGTGGGGATATGTCTGAGTACCAGCAATAAATTAACCTAAATGTATTTTAATTTTACAAGTGTAGATTGAATTTTGAGTAGAAAATGCAAATACAAAAAACGACTGACAAGAAATGCCATGTTTCAGTGTTTTAGAAACCTTTTAAAAATTCTTAAAAAATAAAGACAGATGTTTAGACATTTAAAATATAACAACATGCTAAGCACAGAAATTTTACTCTGTCGTGAAATTGCATTTTCTTTAAAAAAAAAGTTTTTTATCTTGAAATTAAGTTCATTTTTTATGTATTTAATGCTAAATCCAAGCAATTTTCTTAATCTTCTCAGTTGGCCTCATTTTGCCTGCATGTTACTGCAGAAAAACAGAATTATTGGAAACTTTAAACTTTTTTTTAATTATGATGCCCTTAATTGGTTTAAAGCTAATTATTGTAGTGATAATTGTTCATTGCTATGCATTTAGTGGAGTGCGGTGCCTGCCACCCAGATGGTTGCAGATCTAGCTGATGGACTCGATGATTATTACCACAGCTGCTGCGGAGTGTTTTTAAAATTCCTCACTTGGAGTGCCTCCTTAGGTTTCCGTCAGTCCTTGTCAAACACGGTGTTTTTTTGAATTTCCATTTACCCCTGGACTTTTATTGTGTTATGTTTTTTAGTTATGATTTTCTGAAAGCTAAACTAGGCTTTCAAGCCAAATCCTTACAACAGAAACCTTCCTTTTGTATTGTATTGTCATGGAGGTGCACATTTAGTGAAAAATGGCACAAAACGTGACATTTTCTGTCAATTTGCAACTAATTTCAGTAAGATAATTATCTCTTCAAAATAGCTATGAACATTAAGAAATCCCATTAGTTTTATTTTGCACTTCAAAGTTCTTTTTTGATGAATTGACCTTTGAGTTTTGACTGCAGAGTTTACGCTGGTCTGAGTGCCAATAACTAACCTGAACGTGTCTCAAATTCTTTCAGACACAAAAGCCACGTAATGCCGCCGGTATCACGATGGCGGGATGCACATGCCGTGAAATTTGTCTGTGCAGCAATGAAAAATTAGGAGATATACAGCACTATACAAGATAAGACGAGTCTCTTCCTGATTGTTTTGGTTTTGTTTTGATTTTATATTTCTTTAAATAGTTTTTCCGAACATTCTTTTTCTTGTTTTGCATTTTACTTTTTTTTTTTTGCTGGAAAGGGAAGACATCTTGGATTCCAGATTATATAATGCTAAATTAAAATTATAGGTGCCCCTCTTGTGGCTTGATACTCAGGACCATCAGCAAAACAGATAAAAATCAGATAAAATTGATAGATTTCTTTTAAATCACCAATATTTAGATTTTTTTTGCTGAAGGTGAATATTGTAATGCTGGAAATCTTCAAAAATGAAATGAAATTAACATTTCTAATGCACTGTTACAACTAGTCATTTGTATTGAAGGATTTTGCATGCACTTTCATTAAATCTCTGTGTAAAATATAGATTAATAATTTCGATTTTTTTTTCTGTTTGTGTTTGTTACTTAAAGATGGGGATATCTCTTGTCTTAAACAGTAGCAAATGTGTTCCTGTACTAAACTGATTGTTCGGAGCTAACACAAAGAATCACTTCAGTGAACACAATGCACCTTTGTGTGTACACTTAAACCCTGAGGAGAACAAGAACAGACTGAATCTCCGTTCGTTAACCTCAGTGTTTATAGACTGATGCATCAGGAGGCAGAAAAGCCTTTTTTTATTTTTATTTTTGCTGACTGTCTAAAAACCACATGCTTCCCTTAAATCTTTGCTCTCTGTTCTCCTTTCAAAAAAAAAGAAAAAAAAATCCTATTTGGTTAGTGGACGTTTTTGTCTGCAAACTATTTACTTATCAAGGTGTGCTGCTGGACAGAAATGCAGATAAATAACAAATGAACGCTTTCCACTCCCATATTCTTGCCAAGCCCACCTGCTGCAGATTCACTGCTACAGCTCTTTAATCAGAGACTAAATTCCATAAATGTGTCCACTCATGACCACTGCGCCCACCATCCTGCAGGGTTGTGCTTTAACTTTCTCCTTTGACCAGAGGGCTCCTTTTATTGCGGCAGCAAAGCCAGATGCTGATTTATCCTTAGCTTTAATAAATCACTGAACCTGCTTCTTTATTGCTGCTCCAGTCATGTAACGAAACACAATTTCCATCTGCACTTTGCAGTCTGCTGCTTAATTGGCCTGAACAGCAACAAAAAAGGCTCCTTTGGCTGTAGCTGGGGTCTCTTTAGGTTAAAGCCGGCATTCACGATGTCTTCCGAGTGTTGAATTTGCCTGATAGAAGACCTCGAACACGCTCTTGGAAATGCCAAAGTTCACAAAAGCTGCAGACAATGATGAAAAAATGCAACTGTGCATAAAAGGGTTGTAAAAAATGTCCATCTCTGGTTTATTAAGTGCACGTGTCAAAGTCAAGGCCCGGGGGCCGGATCCGGCCCTCTGGGTAAATATATTCGGCCCTCCAGATCATTTGATTTTATTGTTGTTGATGGCTGATGTTAACTTGCGCTTATTTCTAACTTTACACAATAGATTTTTTCATTTTTGCCTGTGATGGTCGATCCACACATTGTCTTGTTGAGGGTCACAAAATCTTTAACATTCTGTAACGTTTCAAACGTTAACACGATTTAACATAATTCCAGTAGATTCTGGAGGACAGAACACAAACACTGTAAGCTCCAGTGTTAATGGGTTGTGCTTCTGAACCATTAGGTGGTTTAACCCCCTCGATCCAACCCACTAGTGCCGAGTGTCAAGAAGGGAGACACTGGGTTTCATTTTTGGAGTCTTTGGTATGACTCAGCCTGGATTTGAACTCATAACTTTCCAGTCTCAGGTTGAACACTCTCCCACAAGGCCACTGAGATGGTAAATTACGTATTAGTACATTTTTTCTTAGTAAATTCTTGGTTTTAATGAATGAATGAGCATTTTTTTAATTATTATTTTGTTGTACCATGACATTGAACATGTGTTCTATCCACTATATATCCAAACATTTCAAGACTTTAATATGCTTTGACAGCAGTATCCACAGATCAGACGAAGCAAGGAGGGTAGAGATTTTCAGGAAATCTTCTATCATTTTAAAATGATCAAGGTTAATTTATGCCAGCATTCCCTGCCCAATTGTCGAGGATCCCGAGATTATCAGAAAAGTCGGTTAGTGTCTTATTACTTGCTGGAAATCTTGGTGTGGATCAGAGACGGGGGCACTGGTGAGTGGTTTGTTTATGTGAGGGGGTATGAGAGGGACTTAAGTCTCTGGGGCAAACATGTCAAAACAGGATTGTATGTGAGACAGGAAGTGTCTACTAAGAAATCTCTCCATTTTTCTCTTTTTTTTGGAAAAAGATGCTTTTCTTCGTCAAACTGTCATTTCTGTTCCGACTATGACTCAGTCTTCACAGGAGTGTCCACTGTCCTCTCCTAGACTCCATTCCACATAAGTCAACTACTCTGATAAACAATCGATCATTGACATTTGCAGCTGCTCTCATAAAATCTAGTTACTCCACTTTTTGCCACACCTCTAAAAGAGTCGGCACATAAATAACCAGAATTCCCCATCAGCGGTTAGAGCTGAGAAAGCCAGTCAGATAAATAACCAATTGTCTTCCAGGTTGTCCTTTATAGCCCAGATGCTCTAAAGGACAGAATACCAACAAGCTATTGGTCATGTGGGTTCAAGCATTCAAGTCTGTACATACGTTTCTATGACACTTTTCTGGCTTTACATATAAACATGCAGCCACTGAAGGTGCATTAAAGTTAAACCAGGTTGAACTTTAACCAATCAGAGACTTAGATTTCATAGCAACGTATGGCTGACTCCCTTTATAAGACACTGAGGTGCCGATCGATTTAAAATTTTAATGGAAAAGAAATTAATAATTTGTATCTGGTTGGAATTGTATGACACCAAGTCATTCATGTCATTAATTGTGGCTGACATGCACTAGTAAACGGTAGCAAAAGAAGAAGAATATCCTGCCTGCTCGTCCAGTGTGAACTCCATATGCTAAATGCATTATCAAGAACCCACTTTTAGCGCATTCTTGAACGTGTGTCACATGCCTGGTTTTTGGATGGTTCAGAAGACCAACCTATAAAACATTTTATATCACATTAAACTTTGTTCAAATGTCCTGAAACAAATTCCAATGGGCTGGATTTATTTTTGGTTGTGAATGTAAGGAAATAATCTCTTGAAATGCCGGAGAGCCTCATGTTGTCGGAAAACTTGTAGCTTCCATTTGCTTCACTTGTCTGAGGTCACAGAATTTGAATGTCACATGAATTGTTTTGACTATGGTGTTGGCTATATATAAATATAAAAAAAAAGTTGATGTAACAGAGAACTGACCCCCGCCCTCAAGGAAATAGGTTCATGAAAAAAAATATGAGAGAATGGCCAGGTTAACATTGAGGTGAACATAACTTGAGTCTATAAAAACATTGGTGACCTTTTGATGGCTGATAGCTGTTGGCCATATAGATTGGCAATTCATACTTGTGTGACATACAGGTGAACTACGCAGCCCCAAATGTCAGAGTTCAGCAGCAACAATATTTTTTAGATTTGTCTTAAAAATGTGATAGAAACTTTATTTTTCCATGATTTAGTTGAGTTTTTACAGATGTATATAATAAAAAAGAGTTTATTTGTTTTAATCTTTTCAGGAGAAGCATTGTATTATTTTACTGGTGCACATACTTTTTTAAGACTACCGTTTCTGATTTGTTAGCAAATACACACGAATTATATGTGAATTCATAAGGATGGTGTCCTTTTCTCATTTTAAGGTCGGTTGACCTGAAAAAAATGTTCAGAATGGCATCGTTCCAGTTCATAAGTACTGCTGTCATCCGGTTGTACACAACATAATAGAAAATGACTCATGTTTGAAGCTTTTCTTCTGAAAAATATTCAGTCTGTGAATCATTAATCCTCTATAACCTTGGGCTTTTTTTAAGGTTTGCAAACTATTCTGTAAAACGACAGCAGAACTTTTGCGGATTCCTGTTTTAGCAACAACACCAATCTCGATAATTTAAAGTTTAACCATATTTCTGGTGAATTTAAGAAATAAAAATGTTATTGGTAAGTATTTTTGTCACATTTTAAGCACCACTGTATATTGCCTTGTTCTGAGAAAAGCTCCACATCTTAATAAGTTATCTAACATCCAGAGTAAGGACGTTCTGATGGCACATTTAATCACTTCTGCTCATCAACCAAAAGCATCTCATTTGTAAGGTTGTCAATCTGGATTAAGATCAATGCTTCAGCCAGTCCCTGTCAGGTGGGACTCATGAGGGAGAGTCCATAATGAGAAGAGATGAGTTGCGTAACCGATTAAAGGCCAAGGTATGTGATTCATGGTTTGGACTGTATGGAAGTTGTGCCTCCCACAGCTGTATTGACCGCCTAACAAAACCAAAAAGCTTCACTGCTTTTTGTGAGTCTCAACGTGTGCAAGAACAAGGTCAGACATACTGAAAAACAGTGTATATAAGGTTGTGGTGAATCGGTTGGAGCTCGGTTTGTTTGGCCTTGTCCACTGTGCTTGCAGAACGATCTCTCTCTGCACAAATTAGATTTTTGTAATCACAAGGGAGACACGCATCATATCGCAGCCCAGGTCAGCACCTGCAATTTAAAGGGTCGAATGACAACAAGTCGAATGCAGCATTGGAAACGGTTAGACCTGATGGCATGATGTTCAAACCAGATAATTGCTGCATAAATCCAAAAAGAAATGCCACTGGGACATCTTCAGGGCCATGCATATGTGAATGACTTTCATCAAAGGGAAACATAATTATTCCTAAAGGTATTTAAACATGTTTCTGTACACTATCATGTAATCACACTTTTTAAATCCTCTTTTTTTATGTGAGATGCCCTATTTGTTCATTGCTGGGCTATAAGAGTACCAGGTAAGATGGAGAGAGGAATAAATCTAGTGCCCAGCAAGTAACTGATTAAATCAAAGGTGACAATGTGGCTAAGAAAACCAATAGTAGTGTTAAATAACGGCTGCCAGTGCAAATTACCAATCATCGCTTAAGCAACAGCTGTTCATGCTCTACCTCCAGAAAAGAAATGAGCAAATATTGCAGCAGTTTTGGTGTCATGACTAATGCAGCCTTTCTTTTCCTTTGCTCTTTCTGCCTCAATATTTTTTTTCCAAATGCAGTCTGTATGAATATAATAAGAAAATATTATTTTCAACTATCACAATCTATGTGCCTTTCAGGATGTTTCAAATCCTCAAGTTAGGCTCAATGACTATCAGTTCTGATACAGACAACTTCCCAATTCTCAAAAACACAGAACTCTGACCAGTCATGCTTACATCCTTCCTGGTGCTCCAACAAATATCTTTCTTCTTTTGCCTTTACGACATTAATTTACATGGTTCCACCAAACACGGGCTGATTAACATCAGGAAACCTCCAGCAGGACATACTGTAATTCATTTGCTGCTACATGGCAGAGGACATTGCGTGCATTATAAAAAGAGGAACTAAAAGTAGACACAACCTAATGGTTTTGCAACTTTTGCAGGCTAATGTTATATTTACCACTAATAATCAAGTGTAAAACAACCAAACAAGTTGAATGTTTTGATGAAATGCATTTCTAAATCCACAGATGCTTCCAATGACTCATCTGTGTAGCCTTTTGTACAAATAACTGGTAGCATTCTTTCCATAGTAGTATATAATTAGTTAATCTCATCGTCTTGTATTATTTTTCAAAAGGAGTATCTGTTTTGGTTCAGGTTGCCTGTTTCCATGTAAGTCATTAAGCTTAAACCCAGGAAACTATAATACTTCTCTTTCCGTGTATGTGACATACATTTCTTGCTAAATCATTCTTGTATTTACATTATTTTTTCTCTTTGCTATTTAAACTTTCAACGGCCTTCTTGTCAATTCAAAAAAAGGTAAAAAAAATCATGGTTTTGGTCCATTGGTATGAAAGTAAATCTTGAAATAAACTGGTGTTTGAAAAAAACTGAAAAACAAAAAGGAATTTTGAGATGGAATTTCTCTGTAATACACATTCATTTAGTAAATTACAGAAGAACCAGTTAAGTGTAAATGAAATGTATTTAACCATGAGCATGCTTTGCAATAGTCATTAATTGAACATTTCCATGCCAAAAAATAATCCCTAAGCTTTTTTTAAAGAAAAGTGCAGCTGTAAGGGAGACAGAATCTGATTAGTTTTGGCATATTGTCTTTATTTGAAGTTGTGTAGCATCTTAAATTATGTCTGTGAACTCATTTGTTCATTTTGATTTGGAGATGTTTAAAGTGTAATTAAATGCTGTAATAGTGGCTTTTTTTTGTTTTAACTGTGAAAATCTGTTAGTCTCAGCATTAAAAATGATACAAAATGTGCTTGAATACTTCCTACTGTTCCCTCTAACAGCCTTTTGCAGGCACAACATTATTTACATGGTTTAGCTACACACAGCTCCGTGCAGAATATCCCCAAACTCATTTGTGGTCTAAAATAGTACAATGTGTGCCCTGAGAGAAAAGAGGAAGTGAATGCAAAGCATATGAGTACGCCTAGCTAGTGTGGTTCAGCAGCTCAAAGTTAGTGTCACTTTATTTATTTATTTTTTGCCACTTAGATCAGTTGTTCAGGTTATTTTGCTAGAGATTGATCATTATATTTTAGTCTTCCAGTACTCAGGACTTGTTCTGGCAAACACTAAAGAATAAGTTTCAAAAATATCCCACACTGGTCTGTCTGGTTTTCTTTGATATAATCTAACTTATAATTAGCAATCATACAAGTCCTCACACGAACTTAGATCTAATAGAACAGACGATAAATTGTGAACCTTTTCAGTTCACAGTCTGAAGGTTGGGTGTGTTTTTTTCTTTTTTTTCTGTTTTTGGTTTGGCTTTATTAAAGTTTGTGGTTCAGTAGTGTCAGCCCTTCCCTCGCTGCGCTCATACCCCATTTTCACGTGTAGTCCCTGCAGCTATTTCTTGTTTCACACAAGCCCCAACCTTCATTCCTGGAGTCGAAGCATACCAGGAAGTACCAAATGTTAAAGTTTTTTTTTAAATGACCGTTGAAGGTAAATTACAAAAACGTGTAAATATGTTTAAAAATGTTAATTTTTTTTTTTTTTTTAAACGGTGTCAAAAATCTGTTTGACATGTAGTGGTGGAGTAATTTAATTTTCTCCCATTTTTATTTTAAAAAAGGCTGTTTTACCCTTAGAATTTTAATTTTTTGCATAATTTTGGGGTGTATTTTATTGTATTTTTAGGCTTTGGAGGGCTAAAAAGAATGTCAGTTTTTATCATTAAACGGGTATTGAATATTGTTTAGATGGGTGGATAAAAATCTAGGTTAATTCGCCATCATGCTGCATTTTTGCCATTTAGAATCCCATGAAAAACAATGTAGATTTAGTGCAGTATATACCATAATGTTTTAGGCTTTTTATTTTTTTTCTCTCTCTTGCCAAACCTTATGTATTAGTTATTTTGTGACTTCCAAGTTCCAATTTTTGGGACCTCCGTCTCATCTCCTTTTGTTTGTTTAATTAATCAATATCATCACCATGCACTTATACGTAACACATGCAGAAAGTGTAAATAAAGTGGTGCATGTGTCAAATCTGGTTGAGCACATTCTTGTGATCTTTAATCTGTGTTGATTTCTGTAAGAAGCATAAAAAAGATCAGAAAAAATACTACATATTTAAGTTTCAATGCACGATAACATTGTCCATTTTGCAATTTGAATGCAGAAAATGAATACCATCATGCATTTTTCTGATTATGTATTTTTTTACAAGATTTTTTTCTTCTTATTTATTTTAAGTTAGATCATTTTTTCGTTTCTGCGCTATCACAAATCAGTATTCTATTTTTTTATTTTTATTTTTTTTATAAATAAACAATTGATAAAAAGAATCTTAACAGCCAAAGAAATGATCAGTTTACATGATGGTTAACTGTGCTACTAAAATATCATACTTTTCCACAGCTCCATGTAAATGACATAATTACAACATTGATTATTTACCGTTCCAACTTTATTGACCAGAGTCAGATTTACTGCCCCTATTGATCGACATCTTAACAGAAAAATCAAGATTTCATCGTTAACATGAGATAAAAACTAACAGTGTTGACCATCAGCACAACTTGCACAAAATAAATCCAGAAACAAAACAACAGTGTCAAACTTTTTGAAGACACATTACTTGTTTAATTTAGTATTAATAAGAATAAACAGGATTAAAAAATATGTAACATGTTCTTTCATCAAATACAATGATTTTTCTCTGCGGCAGAGAGGTTTAAAAAAATGTTTTAATAGTAATCCAGCACAATAAATGTTAACCATGTTTACATTCAACATGAAAAAAGCTGAAACTTGTATGTTAATGACAAAATGCTGTATGAAAGTGCAAAAAATATGTCTGAAACATGCCATCAAACACTAAAATCAGGCCTGCCCAACTCGCCTCCTTCAGATCTACCACCCTCCCTGTTTTTTCAGCTCTGCTTGCTGCAGATTACCTGCATCAGGTGTGTTCAGATCATCAGAATGTGGAATTACCTGAGTCAGCTAATTAGCAGCAAGAGTAGTGGGACCAAATATGGGGAACTCTACTATTAACTATGTAAAAATAAATGTTTGTCTTAACCCATCTACGAAATTCAGTATTTATTAAACATCGTATAAAATTATATTCTCAAGAACAGCTGTGCTTATGACATAACAGTACATGTGTGGTCCAGTTTAATCTGGGGTTTTTGCACGGCTGTGTCACTGTGCATTAAAGTCATTAGTGTCATAATGACCTTTAATGACCCTCATCCTGCAAGCTAGACCCATCTTTCTCAGGGTCAAGATAACACCGGGTCATCACTGGTGGAGCAGATGAGGTCCATTTTTCCCCATTACAGAGCAAATATAGCCTTTTATTGGCGACTAAATAATATCCACAAAGGTAGTGAGATGCTTTTGACCTGCAGAGTCGGGGTCATGGCTCCTGTCTGTTTCTGTCTGTGGCCTCATAAACTTTAAGGATAAAAGTATGACTGGCAGTTTAGCAGAAAGATGGACAAACACAAAGTAGAAAAAATGTCAAAAACGACCTTTAAGATGAAAACTTGCATCTGACAAGAATAATTATATGTTTTACCTCTCATCTGTCGGTGTTAAACATTATCACATTATCATCTTGTTTTTGTTTTTCTGAAGGTATTTCAGGCTTGGAGCCATTATCTTTCTGCTGGATGTACCCCCTGACTAATGAGGCACAAACCAATGGGTATCGTGTCGCATCATAAAAAAATGTAGTGGTACATTCTTTGTTTTAGGTGTTTTTCACTGACGAACTCCTTCATGTACTCCTATTCTCTGAAAACTTCTCTTTTGCATTCTTTCGCCCGTATTTATGTATGGGTTTTATCACTAGCTGACCATTTTTTTTTAGCACCAAAACAATATTTTTTTTAAGATAAAGTTCAAGAAAAACTGATGCTTTAAAACTTTTGGCAGGTTGAAAATAAGCATCCTAAGACAAATTACATTTTCAGTTATAAAGCAATTAGTTTCAAGAAATCTAAGAATTCAAAAAGTAAATTGTGGACATGGATGTCATGGTGCCATCAAAGAGCTGCGATGACTGTGAGGACCCACTCCAAGGAAAATTGTCTTTTTAACGTGTTGTGACAATTGTCTTAAGGTAGAGGATAAAGAAAATTGTGCCAAAAATTAAATTTCTGAGTATTTCTTTATTCAGATTTTTGTGAATCAGAAGCAGATGCAAAAATGCAATTTAGAAATACACAAAGATCCAATCCGAGTTCTTACCTTCTCCCTTCCCCTCCATTTGAAGGAAGAGTTTAAGTTTAAGTGTGTCCAAGAAATCTTTTCTTTAAATCCGACCCTCCAAACGTAGGGGAATTCTTCCCCCGCTGAGAAGCGCTTTTCTTCACGTGGGTTGGCTCTGAACTACAGACGTTTACATTTAAATGTAAGTAATGACTTTTTGTTGTAGCATGACCTTTTTAAAGTTATAAAATCGCTGTTATGTACATACAAGCGCTGGAACCTCTGCGCTAAAGCTAGCGGACTGGCGATTATTGGTGACATAATTGACGAAAGTGACATCCGAAATATGAGACACAATATTTCATAACTCTCCGTTTGGAGGGATAAATGAAGGGGAAGGGAGAAGGGAAGAATTTTTATTGGGCCAAAGAATACTAAAATACAGGACACAAGCTCCCTGCTCCGCGCCATTCCAACGCATCCACCTGTATACGACTTCAGGGATTCCCATAAGTATTCATACATAGGCAAAATAAAAATTTCTTGACATAAAGCATTTTTATTTATGTAAAATGGTCCAAATATGATCCAAAACACTTTTTGTTCTTTTGAACTGGACAATATGTTTTGTCACAGTGTCGTATGTGACACACGTCCCATGTTTTCTGATAAAACTAAACAATTGTTTGGTAAACCGGCTATCAGGATGATCTTGATTTGTTGTTCTTTATTCAAATGCAATCTTGTGGTATCTGAAATATAAATAAATACGTGTTAGAACCCTATATGTATGGAATGCATTATGTCTACTATGTATGGAGACTAATGGGACACCCTGTAGATCTATAAATGTCTTAATTTTTGTCGGTCGAGCTGGCTCTAAGCTGTACGGCTGGATAGCTCCAATATGCCTCGCCATTTTTGTTGCATTGGTAACGTTACGTTGTTGGTGTGAGGGGTTTTACGCTAATCTAATCTGAGATAAGCCAATACTACATTACTATAAAACCTCAACTCCATAAAACTGAAACTTTTAAAGTGTTCCAACTAAAAACATAAACCAGACAAAACTCATTTAGAATGCAGCACACACGGTATAAAGTGGCTCAAGATTCACTCCTCAAAGGGACAAATCATTTGCAAAATACCTTAACCAAATGAATGTAAATGTGAGCAACCTGAGACACTATTAGAGGCTGCAACTGACTAAGCTAAAAGTAAAAGAGGGCTTGTCGAGGTCTATTTTGTCTTGGAAAAACATCTTATCATTTTAGATAGTTACAGTAAATGTGGCCTTAAGGTAAAATTAAGTTAAAGTTTGTCTAACAGCCACTAAACAAGACAAACATTAATTTTTCTTGATGAATCTTTGTTTTTTTAGGCTACATTGCAAGCTTCGTAAATCAAAGTTTCAGTTAAAATGAATAAATTCAGCTATTTTATAATCGATAAACATCATATGGTCTATCAGTCCTGGGATAACAATGTATTTTTCAGTGTCTAATGATTTTTTATGCATCATTTCATAAATGTAATAACCAAAACTGGAATTTATGTCAGTCTGGACTAGTTTAATGAAGTGTGATTGTTCATAATTGAATGCTTCTGGTTTGTTTATATGCTTGGGATCACTTTCCTGCATGGTGATGTAATTTTAGCCACACTCGTGCTGTTTGACAGATGGTCTCATTTTTTGGCAAGTGTCTTCAAGTGTAAATAACAATCACATGTGAACAATCTGCTTCACTCCACACTTGAAGACTGATAGTTGCTCAAAAATGGCCACTAAATCTTCTTAAGACTGTTAAGGGTGGGATTTTGTCCTCCCTCGCATTAAATTGGCAACACTTAGTTCTCACAAGTACTTCGTTATTTATTTAATGGGATCAACATTTGCTTTTTCTAATCAATAGATTTCAGTGAAACTGGCGGCACAGTGCTTAAGTTCTTACAGGAGGCTGCAAGTTCAATAGTTTTCTCTGGCTGTTCCAGATTCCTCACAGGGTTCAAAGGCACGCGGCTTAGGTTTATTACCTTGCCTGTGGGTCTGAACGTGAACTTTTATGCTTCGGTGTCTCAGGAATCCAGAACCCAGTCGCTCTAAAGGTTCATTGTTTACTAAAGATTGGGGATTCTTCTTTCAGAGTTTCAACATTTTCTTTTTAAAAGTGAAAATCTATTAATAACATTTGAAAATTGAATTAATGAAAAGAAAACATTAATGTTATGTCATAATATAGGAAATAGCTGTCCAATTTCATGCTTTTATCAATAAACATATTAATATTGATGTAAAAAAATGGGAATAAAACGAAGTTTACTTAAAATCTACAAAATTCAAACAACAAATATAGATTTTTTGATAAATATTGAAAGGAAATTGATCTTTTTTGGCATTTGATTGCATTCAGTGAAATGAACAAATGCAATCATGATATAAATGAGAATGTGACATTTTGCTTGTGGTTTCTGGTCGTCTCTGTTTAAGGAAGACTTCGGTATTTTGAGCACCGCAGGTTTTAGCCTGTTTGTAAGGTCATCTCAAATGTTGCGGCGAGATAAGCTTCACACAGCTGCCCTGCTGATATGCTGGCCTCAACTTCCATATATTGTGCTGAAAAAGAAGAAAGGCACATGTGTCTGTGGTCAAGCTACAACTGAAGCTTGTCAACACAAGTAAATATGTTAGTGAAATAATCACATTATTAAATTAACAACATATTTCATTGTGTATATATATATATATATATATATATATATATATATATATATATATATATATATATATACTTTTAAAAAGGATTTACAAAAAAAATATGACATTGCTGGATTATTAAATGTTTTTTTAATGACTGATTTTTAAGAAAACATATATAAACATATAAAAATGTGATAGAAATAACATTGTGGAGGAAATTGGACATCAAAATAAATCTGCATTCTCAAAGATTGACCAATTTTGACTACAAAAACAATAGCATCTTTGAGACGGTTAGCAACAATTCTCATGTTTTTTGGGGCTTTTGTAAAAGACGTTGAGCTTCAGAGTTCTGCAAATTTTTGACATTTTAGAAATGACTACATTCACTTTGTTAGCTGCTTAACTCCTTTCAGCAAAAGTGATTTAAAAAGTTTTGTCCAAAAGTATTTATCTTGTAAAATACTGAAAACCTGTATTAAGAGAAGCAGAGAATAGCACTTAATTGGCAAGCAATCAAACTCTACTCAACTCTAATTAATATTCAATATATTTAATAAATCAACTGTGATCTGAGTGTATCATTTTTAATCATTGCATTTCACTATTTCTGTTATGAGTTTGATAAACCTGTATGATTTTTTTTCCCCTTTTTATTGTCCTGTATTCTCTGCAATTTATGCTGTAATAAACCAGATCAATCAATCAAAAAAGAAAAAAAAAATGATCAATCAATTTTGGACAACAGTCTGGTATTGAACAGTTTCTGGTAAAATGAAAATTGGTTAGGAGAAAAAATACACATAAGATTTTTATCTTTAAAGGCTGCAAAAAATGTTTGCTGATGATGCCATGCAGTTTCGGTTAAATTCAGCAAAATAATAACATTTTTATTTTAAAATAGAATTTGATTTAAATGAGATTTGTTGAAATCCAATTTGTCCGCATTTCCAACTTCATTTAATGTTTTTTTTACATATGGAAAAAATAAAAGACACAAATTTTCTAATATTCAGTAATTAACTTATTTTCTGTATTTTTCTTTTTTTTGCATGCATTAAACATTATTTATCCTACTTCTTATTACTGCTCTTGTCACAAACACTACTTGGTCAGTCTCTGATATTTCAAAATATTGTTGCAGGAGCTCTGATCCTTTCATTCAACGTTTAGTGAAAGTTGAACTTTAATGAAAAGATACATATATTAATACCAATTTTAAAAAGTTACTATTGTATGCAAAGATATTTTGATACGGATGCTCCTCTAGAATAAATGGAAGAAAAGGTAATTTATCAAATGAATTATTTATTGTAGCTGAAGTGAACCAGTTATTAATCATAAATCTATTAAAGTTAAAACAAAATAATGCAGAGTGTTCTTAAAATACTCTTACGAAAGTTCAATTTTTTAAAAAGTAATTCAGATGTTGTTGAGTAAATATAAGTTAGTCCCAACTTTTCATTGTGCCTATAAAGTGGACTGGTTTATTGTGATTTTTATCTCATAATTATTTAAAAATGTGTGTGAGATGATCCAAAAATAATTAATTTAGAATTTAGCAAGCAGAAAATGGGTAATGAAAGAGAATACATAACTTTATATTCATCATATTTCCAACATAAAGTTAAATTAATAGCAATAAAAAATACAGATACAAGAAAGTATATTTAAAAGTTTATACGTAAGCTTCTGTTAAAAAAATGTTTGTTAGTTTGGGATTATTTTCTTATTTTGACATGATAATAAATGAATGTGTTCATGCAGGCATGACTTTGAAGGACAGAAACATATGTTTCTTCCAATGTTTATTCACATATTTCCTGCACAATGTGACTTCAAGAAACAAACCAGTTGTCCCGATCACTCAATGCTGACAGGAAAAGGTCAGAAGGTACTCTTCTTTTTTTTTTTTTTTTGAGAAGTGCATCACTCCTACACTGCTTTGAAGGTGGCTCAGAACACCCAGAGAGCTGCTTAGAGGATGAGGCTGCTTTCTTAAGTGGGAAAAAAGAGAATTCTGCCTGCAGTCTGTTTATTTGAACAATAATCAGAGCAGATATGAAAGGACTGAGGGGCTGGAATTTTCTGGATCCACCCAATTTCGAGTTATTTAGCTATGCACATTTGTGAATTCCTGCAGAAAGGAGTGCTGTGGTCCATATTTGTTAAACAAACGAGCATCTGTTTAAACTGGGAGTTGCAAATTGACACTCTTTAATTGGAAGTAGCTCGGAATCAAATATAAAAAAAAAAAATCTGGAAGAAATAAATGAATTAATTAAGGTAAGGGATATTAAAGTATTTGTTTATATGAAAAATACCAAATTGCAATAAAAACTGCAGTAGTCTTAGCAGCTCAAGAGCTCATCCCCAATCATCCCGTTTATGGGAGGAAATGCTGCCTGTTCAGTTATTCATATCTTTATTTAAAAGCAATTTCAGGACAAGCTAAGAACAGAGGATTGAGGTTTTCAATTTCCTTTTCTTTTCTAAAATGACTGGTTCAGAATTTGTTTCTCTCATGTTTTCTGACTGCAACACACTAATTAAATCCATACAAACACAGCGCAGTAGCTTTTTGCCTCCCCTTTTAAGACGGCCATTCATAAATTGCCGACTCCCCACTGCAATCTATTAACTCTGCTGTTCGCTGGGCAAAAAGAACTGACTTCAAATGGCAAAAGTGGCTTAAATAAATTGGTTACAAGGTCTGCAGCTTCTAACTCTGACAAACAAGCTTCCTATTTTTTTACTGTTACCCCTTTGTACGTTCAAATCAAATCAGAAGATGACTCCCATAAGTGTCTGTTTTTTGCAATTAAATACAAAAAAATCTGTTATTTTTATGTTTTTTTGAACAAGACTTCTTTCACTTTTTTCTCAAATATGTGTAGCATAAACAGAATTGCAGTTGTAGTTAAGAGTATTTCGATAGGCTGACAATTTTTCAGCTTCTTCCTCGACAGCAGCATGATGTTCCTTTCACCTGGCTCAGTGGGTAGGAATAATCACAGCAATTTCACCAGAAAAAGTCTCTGACACTGTTCCTGGCTGCACGTCTCACACTGCCTGAGTTGCCCTGATTTTATCAGTCAATTCCACATCCATGACCGAGTGAGGATTTTCCTGACCTGACATGCGTACATCTCTGAAATGGTCCATGGTATAACAAAGAGAACCTGCCTGCACACGCAGGTTTAGACATAAAGAGTTATCTTCCCTGCGTAGTCTCCTGAGACAAAGCCTTTTGGGAGGGACGATAGTTCTGAATTTCTTCACTCAAAATATGTAAAAGGGAAGCTTTAAGTAACTTTGCACTCACGAAAACCTGCTGCACCTACACTACGAACGACTATCCACTATAGCTTCTGCTTTCAGCAAGGAAAGAGATCCCAATGGAATATTGAGCAATTTCCAGTTAACTGGCTTGTCATCTTTGCTTAGATTCTTTGCTCTGCCAACCAAAACAAAACAAAAACAGGATGAGCAGTGTTTTCTACCCACCCGTTGGGCAAGAACTTTAATGATAATCACAGAAACTCTACTGTCGTTTGGAAAAAAGAGAAACACAGCCCACTCACATTTACAAGCTTTAACACAGAGGCATCTGTTTTAAGTGCAGAACCTTCCAGTATCCTATCATGTGTGTCGCACAGGTCTGACCCCTTTGGGAACGTTGTTATTTATCTTTGGAGCTCTATCTGCTCGCCACAGGCCAGAAGTTGTTGAATGGAGCAGTAAAGTGTTTTTACAACCCTTTCCTCTGTCTGAACTCCTTAGACAAAACTGAGCGCCTCACACTAATTCAGGAGCGTCTTAACCTATATATGGTCTGTTCCATTTAAAATAGGCAAAACAGACTTTGTCCTGCTGCTGCTGTTTTTTGTGAGCTGTGCGCAGCAGCAGCTTGGATACTTTCCACAAGCAACAAGGGTACACTTTCCCACTATTTCTGCACTCAATCGAAAACAGCTTTGATTTTTTTATTTTTTTTATGATGGCTAAAGACTTGTTTGTTGTTGCTGGGAATTCACCCACAGTTCCCCAAGGGTGTCTACCATGGAACCAATTAAATGTCTGCGCTCAAGATCAATTCATTCTCATTGTTCTATTGAAATAGATAAGGGCATGATTTACAAGGTAAATAATTCCTGGCATGGGAGTATGACATTAAAAGGATTGAACACTAATCAATCACACATTAAAAAAAAAAACGTTTTTGTTTCTTAAATTGAAATTTGCCAGTTTTTCCTTATGAAAATACAATTAAAGTGTTTAAAGTTTCACCAAATTTATCTTCTTTAGGTTTGTTTTGGCTGAGAATCTCAATTGCAACAACTTATATATCTAATTTTATCGTAAAATGGAATAAAAAGCCAAAAATAACAACTACTTTAGCCATATTTCTGAGTGTTTATTGGCAAAGATGCAACGAAGGAAATTACATTTTTTTGGCCTGATTTTAGTCCTTAAAGTTCCACTCCGATCATCTTTTGATCTATTTTCAAAGCGTCCCCAGTGGTTTTTAAATGTAATTTTACTATTTTTATCCAAAACTAAAAAAAAAAAAAAAAAGTTTTTCTTGGAAATTGCTCAAGAGCAGCAGGAGTTCATCAGAAATTTGCCTTTTAGTTGTGGGCAGGACTGTTGGCAGAGAGTACGCCTGCACTCATTTCCCATCATCCTTTTGTTTACACTCTCTCCCTTTAGCTTACAGCCCCTCCCCAAGCTAATATTACCGGTACAACAGAAATGGTGAGCAATACTGCAGCTATCCAGCCGTACAGTTTTGAGCCAGATGCTAGCTCAGACGAGGAAAACAAAGATGTTCACGGATCTAGTTGACCACAAGTGGATGCATCAGACGGTAGAACAGGGAGCTCATGGCCCGCCCAGCGAATTTTCAACGTCACAAATAAAGTGTTTTCTAAACTGTCTTTTTGTCTATTCCTGATTCACAAGTATTTGAAAAAGTAAATACTCAGAAGTGCAATTTTGGGCTTAATTTTCTTCATACATGTCCTCTACCAGCAGGAAAATGCCACAAGAACATGTTAAGAACAGCAAAACACCTTTTCATGTGAGTGGGTCTTTAAAACAATATGGTTTGACCTTTTGGGTTTATATTATTTCTTCTTCGTGACTTTCCTTCTCTCAGTCTTATCCCGAAATGTTTCTATGTCCCACAGGAGGCCCCTTCACCCAGTTTTTTTTTTTTTTTTTTTTTTTTCTCCACTTACCCTGAAGACAGAAATGATTGGAGTGCGGAAGGGAGTTACGTCACTCGCAGCATTTCAGGCAGAAGAGGACCCGGGGAAAAGTGGGATGGAGTTATTTCAGCGATACAGAGGTGTGCAGCCTGCATCTGGGGCAGTTAAAAGGTTAACCATATGTGAACTGCCCCTGCTTGGGAGTGACAGGATACAGGAAAACAGATGTCACATTCTGAGGAAGTCAGTTGAGATTTGTAAAACACGCGGATTCACTCTTTCCAAAGCAAAACAATGAACAGATGTTACTTTTCGGTGACAATTTCATCTGCATATTACACTTTTAAACCTAAGGTAATCTTCAGAAATTTTATACTCCTGTACAAATATTATAAATACAGTTTCCTATGTTTAAAAAAGTGCAGTTTTCTACTCTCGTCACAATGCTCCAGCATGGAATACCAAGCTCTGACAGCACAGATAACCCACTAACTTATCTGTAGTGCAGCTCCACATGATGGGTTTGACATGTATGTTGTGGTGTAGATAACAGCTATGTGGGTCACTAAAAATCAAGTGAGCGGAGTCGGTCTGGAAAACCAAAACGCTCAGCATTCTGTCAGGACAGTATCTGAATTTTCATCTCATGTGGGGTTTAAATGGAAAAGATTCATCTAATGCTGCGCCTGCGCTGGTAATGAGGTGTGCAGCAGAACAACATGCACACAAGTGCTGAATTTTCTTGGTCGGGAGTGGATGCCTGCAAAGCTGCAGAATTAGAAAGGACAACACGAAGCAGTGTATGGCAATTTGAGCTATTTTATTTCAAATTAAATCATTAAATAACATTTGTAGCTTTCTTGTAAATGGTCAGCATTGAGATTTGAGTCCTCAAATATAGTGACAGCAATTTCTCATGCGTCATCAGTCATAAGGAGCTCTGTGAGGGCTCATTGTTGAGCACATGGATGAGGCCCACGGCTTCTGGTGTCTCTGCATGCACCCAAAGCACTCTTCAAAAACAATCTATTTACCATTTGAGATCAGCAACGATCTCCCTTCAACAAGATGAGCTGCCAACAAGCCAAAAATATAGCTTGTGTTCTATTATGATGGCATTTCAGAGAACTAAAGCTCTCTCCTTACTGTGGAAATGCCCAGACTAGTCATTACAGTACTTAAAAAAAATGCTGCTCGACTCGTTGCTCAACAGGAGACTCCCAAAAAACGGTATGTTTGTCTGCTAACGTTTAAGTCTTGAATGAAGGTAGATGGTGTCTGGTGATGGTGTCTGAACTTTTAAACTTGTTATTCCTTTTTCATCATGCAACATGTATGATCTTTTCGCTTACCTCCTTCATAATCCTCCTGGTCATGCCACTTGAACTCGTACTTTTACTCTGCAATTTTAGGATATGAAAAATAGATGTCTCTGTCAATAAAAGCTCAAAGGTTGCAGTAATTGATTAACTAAAAATGTTTTAATATGCAGCTGCATAGATAGATTAGTCCATGAAAAATAAAGATGCTAAATATTGCAAAGTTGTCCAATTGGAAGAGAATCGAACCCTGGACTGTGATTAAATTATATCATGAGAGCCACAGTCATAGACATAAGTTACATAAATATTCATATTCAAAGAACGCCGTTGCTCTATACAGAAAAGACGAGCCCAAAGGCTACAGAAACTCTGGAGAGAATGCACATCCAAGAAACATTTTACAATGTACTTAGTTATGTAGTTCATGTCATTACTTAAACATCTGGTTGACATGGACAACAACAGGTCAGCTCTCATCCCTCTGATGTATATTGCCCTTGAATATCTCCACTCAAACTATTGACTGTACGTGAGAACTGGGCAAAGTGACTCCTCCTTCCTTTTTATATACTGACCAATCAGATTCCTCGGTAAAAGTATGTGGTGCCTTCTGGTTCCTACATGAAAAAATTGAAATAATTAACATTTCTCCGTGGTCCACTTTCAAGTGGAAGGGGTTTGGACTTCTCCCAAGCTCAGTCCTGATTGGTGGGAGTGGTTCCCATAGAAACGATAAGAGACCAACTCAGACCAATATCTACTTACTGACATCGTCTGGCTCCAACCTAGTAGCATTCTTTACATGAAGAAAATGGCTATTTAATATTCTTGTAACCAGAGGAATGCTATTTTTTTCTGTCTTTGAGGGAAAAGTATTTTTATTTTTTTGATGGATAAATGAAATTTTGATCTGTTTTGGATCTTGATCATGGCCTGAATGTTTTAGTAGGCATCAATTAGGCTTTATCAGAGTCATTAGACATTTTGACAGCAAAAACCTTGAACTGGACACAAGAATCAAAAGTGCTCCTTCAACAGGCAAGATGAGCGCGTCACAAGAATGGTCACTTTGCCTGTGGTAATTTAGTTCACATGTTTACGTCACCTCATTGTTCACCGTGTGACCATGAAAAGATGAAACACCTTGATAGAGGTGAAAAAGTTTATTCCCGTGAAAGATTTCTTCTAAATGGGGGCTCAGAAATATTGCATCTGTTATCTCTGATCTTTTCTTGTCTCGAATATCCGCTATGACACACAAGGTTTTTGTTACTGAGGTTGGTGTTAATGCAGGTATTTAATCCACTAATCCCCAAAAAAGACAAGCATCTCCTATTTAATCTCAGGTGTGGAACTGTCTTTGGATCTTTTCCAAAACACCTACGCTCTACTCTACTGTACTTAAAATGCATAGAAGGAAATTATGCAATTCAAGATTTTAACTGGTAAGCCCAACTTCAATGCAACTGAGTAAAAATATTTGTTATATATTAATTTCTTTCTTTAGTTTGTAAATCTTTAAATGGGCCCTACCATGAAAATTCTACATTTTGAGGTTTTAAATGCATTTTATTGATCATTCCTCACTATAAAAAAACCCCCAAAGCGGCATTTTGATCCGTACATGCATTTAAGTGTAATCCTCTAAAAACCTGCACTGTCTTCAGCAGCCCCTCCCACACCTACGAAAATGAGCGGTTGGAAACGTGCTGACGTAAGATCGATGTCAACTGCTCCCTCCTGGAAAAATCTGTGCTACAAGCTTCGCCTCCAGTCTACAACGAAAACACACCCACCTTCAGCTCGTTTCCAATTCTGAACTTTGGTTCGTCCTGAGATCCCTCAATCTGAATATGTAATGAACCGAGAGCCGAAAAACTGAACCAAAACGGCCACCGTACCTGACAGTCGCGTTAGAAACGAGTTGGATATGAGGTGATCGGTGACAAATGTAGAGCATTAGAGTGTCATGTTAGTCTAAAGGAAATAATTGACTTGTTAGAACATTTATTTTAACACCACCAAAAAGCATATAACTCGCTCTTCGTCTCTCCACACAACGATGACACACGGAAACTCATTGAAATGTGGTCGGATAAATTCATACTCAATAAAACAACTTTTAATGTGACCCACATTGATTCTACCGACGTGTTTTTAGCATGCGTACATGTAGCCATAGCGTCTCCAGTAACCTTCATGCAGGATTCCTCCTCGGTATTAAAGCTGCAGTGAAAAGTGTTGCTCAAAATCCATCAGCTCGGGGAGGCAGGATCATGGATGGCGTCGTGAAATGGGCGAGAAGGAGAGAAAGGCGGAGCCTCAGAGATCGAGTCGTTTTACCTCAGTGTATTAAAACGGTCCACAAAAATGACTCATATTTCATAAATAATTTGTTTTTTAGTGTTCAGAAGGTAATATATGATCATATATGGATATATTTTACTCTGAAAGGCTGAAGAAAATCATGGTATGGCCCCTTTAAAGAACCTCAAACTTAAAAGGACAAACTACAACATTTAAACAATTGTAAACCATATTATACATGTCAGTCTTCATACATATTGTACACCACTGTGAAGAAATTGTTTAAAATAAGGCTGAATATATATATATATATATATATATATATATATATATATATATATATATATATAAGATATTAGGAGGAATCAGTCAAAATGTGACAGGTGGGATTGGGTTAATGGGATAAATTAAATATGACACCATTTATAGAAAAAAATACATTATCCAAAAACACTGAATTAAAAATGAAAGGGTTTGTGATCCTAGATCATTTAGTTTCGCCAATGCTTAAAAACACCTCACACAGACATGAAATTCAAATAACTGAGAATTTGTTTGCATATATAATTTGTGTACTGGAATAAGTGGTCATAAAAGTGCAAATTTGTTCATGATCCTGAAAGACTTTTTTTTAGCTCTTGCTGTGAAGATCACTGCGCCTTTTACGTTCCAAAACATTGAGGTCATTTTTATAGTTTAACCTTTGGATGTTTTTATTACACAAGCATATGTGCTTGTATTGGCGAAGGGTTCGTGCTGTCTGATTTTTATATAAAAGAACAGCCCACACTCAACAACAAGACTCCAAGGTTTTGTCAGGACAAGAAGTGTGTTAAAGCTCCAACCACCCAATAAATCATGACAAAATTCACTGACGTGAGCTTCACTTGCCAGATGGATAACTTGTGAATCCAGCCTGATGTTACAAATGCTCGAAAAATGCTTTAACTAGTTTTAATTAGATGCAGACTCACAAGCACTGAGCTGTAAGCTCATAAACAGGAAGTAGACTTTATAACTCGACAGGTTCTATGGAGCTGACCTATAATACAGTTCATAGATTCCAGTACAAATTTGCAGGATTTTTAAATATGTAAATCTTTGCCTGCGTTGGCTGCCTTATGTCTCATGCAGCCCTGCAGCAGCAGCTGTTGGGACAGTGTGTTCAAACTCCTGTGAGCGTTCAGCACCCTCCACAGGCTGGTGCGCTGATTGGCTGAGCCCTGACTGTGATGTCATCATTGCATGCTATAAGGGCTCTGAGACACATCGGAGGAAACACTGCTCAACTGAACGACTTAGTAGAGAGACATGGAGCTCAACGCGAACAGAAAGTAGAGTGGGCATGTGAACCTTGCCAGTCTTACAGGAAGTTATTTCAACACTGACAATTTTGACATTTTTATGGGAGGCTGGGAGCAAAACAACGACCTGTCGAGGTTGGTATTCTTGCTTTTTCTTGACTCAACTTGTTTTTAAAGCATGGAGCCAAAAAGGTCATTATGGCTTCTGCTGTCTTTTTTTTTCTTTTCTTGCTTGTTTTTTTTTTTGTTTTAGATGCAGATATTAATGCTTTTACTCGTTAATTGTTGCTGCTTTTATTTAATTCCTACTATTTAAATACATATTCACTTCCTCTCTTTTTGTGTGTTTCTGATTGGTTTCTGCATGTGATCTCTTCAGATGGGAAGTACCGTCACTCCATTTCCCCAGAATACGACCACTTCGTTCAACAAGACCCAAGACAAGAGTCTTAGTGAGACGGCTATGATCGTGATGGGCATCTGGAGTTCTTTCCTGGTGATGGTCATCGTCTTCGGCAACATCCTGGTTATAACATCAATTGCTCGCTTTCAGCGTCTCCAAACGGTCACCAACTGCTTCATCACATCCCTGGCGAGTGCAGACCTGGTCATGGGTCTCATGGTGATTCCCTTCGGTGCTATGAACATCATCTTTGAGAAATGGCACTTTGGTGGATTCTGGTGCGACTTCTGGACTGCCACCGATGTCCTCTGTGTGACTGCAAGCATCGAGACCCTTTGCGTCATCGCTATTGACCGCTACTTGGCCATCACGTCACCATTCCGCTACCAGTCACTACTGACGAAGAGCAGAGCTCGAATGGTGGTCGTCTTGATATGGGTGATTGCTGCTTTGATTTCCTACCTGCCCATTCATATGCAGTGGTGGAAATCCAGAAAAAAAAGCGCAGAAGTTTGTTTAAATAATCCGGAGTGCTGCGAGTTTTATACAAACCCGGAATATAGCGTCACCTCCTCTATCGTCTCTTTCTACATCCCTCTAATCATCATGATTTTTGTCTACAGCCGTGTTTTCCAGGCAGCCAAACAGCAGCTAAAAAAGATTAACCAAAGTGTTGGGCGCTTTCAAGTTGACAATAATGATTCTTCGGAGGACAAGAATGGACGTCGACAAAAGAAGGCAAAGTTTTACTTGCGTGAACACAAAGCCCTGAAAACTCTGGGCATCATAATGGGGACCTTCACTCTTTGCTGGCTGCCATTCTTCATCCTCAATATAATCGATTCCATATCGGCCGTGAACGTTGCCGCATTTAAGATTCTGAACTGGATAGGCTATTCCAACTCTGCCTTCAACCCTGTCATTTACTGCCGGAGTCCTGAATTCAGGCACGCTTTTAAGAAACTCCTTTGCTTCAGGGGGAACCACCAGGGCGACCCAGGACCAACGAATGGATACATCAACAGCAGGAACAGCTGGCAGAGTGACCAGCAAGGGAGGAGCAAGGGCAATTCAGAGGACAGTGATCCCAACGAGACGTGTCTGCTAAAAACCATAGGGGACCCCAATGGAAACTGCAACGAAGGTTTAGCAGCTGTCACAACTCCGTTTTAAGCATGGAGCACTGACCCTTCAGTGAACAGAGAAAGCTAAAGACTGTACGCTTATAAACATTTAGGCTTTTCTCCTGGTGGCTGATTAAGGTAAGGCCAGGCAAAGTGGCTGGCAGTGTTTCAAAAGTGTTTCTGAGAAACTGCTACAATCACTTCAAGCTGAGGAACATTTTTTTTAAGTTAAAGATAGAGACTATATACTTTAGGTAGATTTTTTAAAAGTATTTGTTTGATTATATGATGACTACATCTACCTCCTCACAGCTTTACAGTGTTATTTTCTTTACTGGCTTATATTCTTACCTTTGGAGTTAAACGAGAGCTGCGTTAAGCCTAATGGCATGTGAATGGTACATTTGCAGATTATAAGGTTTCAACCAAAACTTCTGGGCATGCTTTATTTATTTATTTTTTGTTCTTTCTTCAGCATTAAAATGTTATTGGAGATTTTAGTACGATTTACTAAACCAAAGAATGCATTCGCATGCGGGAATTTTAAACCAGTCTTGTTCTTTGCATCTGAAATTACATTCCGAGGAATCCATGAATCTGTATTGGCTACACGTGAGGCAAAACACGTCTAAATCCTGCTCTGAAGTGCAGGCCGTTTTTAAAGGAGTTTATGTTGTCAGCAGAAAGCACATAAGATACGGCTGGCTAATCTAGATCTTAGGAACGCCTGTAGCTGTTCGACTAATGCCATCATAAACATCAAAGCTTGTTTTATCAGACAAATAACTGTAAAAATACCTATAATTTTTGGGTAGATAGCTACCTTCAATAGAGTTAATGTAAAAACTTGGCTTGAAACGTTTTCATAAAGTCTAACATGTTTTCCACTAGATTGGTTGCAAATTTAAAACCACTTTTTTTTGGTCACAAAGCAAATTATTTTTCCCCTGTGCAACAGCAGCAGTTGACCCTTGGCTGCACGAGCCTTGTTTGTTTATCAGATTTTGCAGTTGCCGTGTTTCAGTATGTGCACAGTTTACCGCAACCAGAGAAGCCGTTTCCTCATAGTGCAAGGGTACAGACGACGCATAATCATAAACAGGGTGTGAATGCAGCCGAGTGACGAAGTTCCAGGGCGAGACGCGACAGTGGAGCCAGCAACCAGACAGAAAAAAAACGTCCAAAGCTCGCGTATAGTACACTCCTTGTTTATTTTCTTACTATCTCTTTGTGTGTGTGTGTGTAATCATTGTGCCATTTGGACAAGGCACTCGGGAGTCTGCAGAAACGTGCCTCGGCTTCAGTTGTTTCAGTCAGTTTTGGTCAGTCTTATTTAAATGCCCCTTAATGTGCAGCCTCTAGATGAGGCTTCAGTCCAGCTGAGGCCAATTCTAACAAACATGTTTAGCTAGAGAATCATCACCTCCTAAAAAAACAAAAGAGGGATCCAATATTTTTTTTCTTTTTTTTTTTACCGTCATCCACCTTAAAATTGCATATATTTTCGAGGAAAGCTACCATGGACAATGAGCACTTATAGAAAACAGGGAAAAATGTCAAGGTGTTGATGTAGCTGCAGCACCTTTCCTTGGCAGAAGTATGATCTGGTCAAAGAGACAGCACACTAAATGTAGCTTCTAAGACAGGAGGGGGGGGACCAGGGACTCTGCCAGGCTAAATCTGTGTTAGTGACCTGTATTTTAGTGCATGTAGCATCGCCTCCGACCGGGCTTAGATTTGCTGACACATCCAAAACTGTGAACTTTGTTCCTCCAGAGGGAAACTCTTATGTACTGTATCGCAGGGTTTGGTGAGTGCTGTTATCACAGACCTTAGGAGTCGACGTAAACACGGTGTCATCATACGTCAATGTTTGCCATGTGAAAAACAAGCTTTCCAGTGTGCTGATCTTTCTCTGTTTTCCTTTTTTGTGGATTTACAGCAAAGTAAATGTACGAGGTTGAATGTCATAGGAAATGTTTCTTTTGGACTGTTCTTTTTACATTTCCACTGTACAGCATGCCAAAAGCACAAATCTGATATTAGACCAAGTTTGTACATATCCACTTAAAAAAAGGCACTAATTTACCAACATCCCAGTCTTTTTGTTTGAAATCCAAAAAAAAAGAAATGTAATTCTTGGAAGCACTCTACAAGTGTTTGCACGTCTGTTTAATGGTGTTGTGTTTGTGGACCTGCGTGCTCCTCTCTTTCAAAGTGGTCTGGCTGTGAACTGCACATCCACACTGCTCCCTCCTGGCAGTGGACTCTCTTTGCACCTCAGGCGTATAAAAAAAAAAAAGGTTTCATCAAAAGCCCTGTACATTGCAGAATTCAAGCCTTCACATTCTCGTAGAAAACCTACGTGCAATGAGCCTTGAACGACGAGCTGACGCCATTCCAAGCACAGCTGATGTTTTATGTCAGTGCACATTCAGTTCTCCCTCCAATGTCTTGTTCCAGAGCACATACTGCTCTGTGCACTCTGAAACAATAGGTACTCTCCAAGGAGGATTATAGGTCACAGTAAAAGCGAGTCTTAGGGGTTATTTTACAGTTTTGTGTCTGTATCATATTGGGTGCCGTATGCTATGTTAATATGACAATTGAACCTAAACTGGCACTGTATAGCACTTTCAGGAGATTTAGAAAATCTGAACAAAATATTTTACAAACTTAAAAAAGTAAAAGGTTTGTGTTTATTGTGTTTTTTGTCAAAGAAAAAAATAGACTTGCTGCATTTCGGGGCAGGTGTTGCTCAAAGCTTCAATATATATATTTTTTTCTATAAAGTTCAAGATTTCTTCATTAGAAGAGCAAACTTGTCACCTTTTCATTTTGAGTGGAACACTCGCCTGAATGTTTACTAAGTGTTTGCAAGCTATTTTCGCACAAGTTCCTGTCACTGTTAAAGTCTTGAAGCCTGTTGTGAAAAGTGGTTCCCTGTGGTATTTATTATTAAAACAAGCGTGTGTGATATGTTACATTTTTATTGAAATAAATGATGTACATGTTCTGTGTAATGGTTCCTTTGATGTGTCTTTTATAACTGCCCTTACAGCGTGTGGTACAGTACAGTCGTCTCCCCAGAGCGCTCTTCTTAAAAGGAAGACGGAGAGAAGTCCAAATCCTTTCAATAAGAGAAAACCATCTGTATGTGATCTAAATGATACAAGGGGACGATAAAACTACCACAAATATGTTTCCATTCCACTCTTTTTTTTCTTTTTTTAGCTACACATCTGTACTTATCAATAGAGCAGAAACTTGACCTGTGTCAGATAGTTCTCTATTTCTGCCAAAAAGAGAACTTTGACTGATTAACAAAAAATCAAATACAATAAGGACAAAAGTTCACCTTTACTCTGCTGTGGAATACAATAGAACAGAAAAAAAGTAAAAAATGTTTACTCCGTGGGAAGATTTTCTTTTAAATATGTAAAATATTTTGAAAACGAGGTGAGAAAAAATGTCTTACCAAGAATTTATATTTTAAGAAAAACGTTCAAATCTTCTCTAAGACATGTTTTTTAACATTAAGATCTTTTTGCGGTTGAAAAAAAATATTTTTTGCAAGACAGTTTTTCTCAAAGCAAAGATTTTTGTACTTTAAGATTCGTTTTTTGTAACTCTGATTCACCTGAAAGAACAAAAACTTACAAATAGCTTCCAAATTACTTAATACAGTCAACTAAAAATTAACATCTTTTATTTTTCCACTCCTTGAGTCTTCTTATGTTTGGCACACAATCTTATATATATATATTATTTTTTTTAAAGGAATATTTTCTTCTCAAATTCTCAATTTTTAATTCAATTTCAAGCCTTTTTTTGGATCTTCCTATAGTTTTTTTTTCTATTTTGTTACATAAACCACAGTTGAAAACAATAAATAACTACTCTAATTTATCTTTTCATATTTTGATCTATTATTTCATGAGAAAATACTTCTTTATTGAGTATATTATATCAGGTTAAACTTACAAAAGTGTAGTGAAAGTGTTCTAGGGTTAAAGCTGTGTGCATCTGTGTTGTTAACTGAATTCAGGTCAAAGTGTTGTCCTAAAAGTGCAGAATGAATCCAAGAAAAGTGAGGCAAGTGCTTTTCTGGAAAACACCCCAAAAAGTCTTGAGACTAGAATATTTCAGGTGGTTCAGTTTGACAGACTGAGTCTAGGTGCGAATGTGTCCAAAGGTTTATCTACTACGTCAAAGCACAAGGCCAAATCAAACTTTGAGGTTAAATTTAGAGACTCCGCTGACATCGGAAAATCATATTTCAGCTAGCGTTCTTTTGAGTGGAGAAAAAGAACTAAGAAAACATTTGAGAGATTTCTCCTGTAAAAATGATTCCAACATGACCATCATCGCATAAACAATATAAGCCACGAGAGTCATTCACTTTCCAGATGTAATTAATCTTTTCCTCTGTGGAAGAAAAAATCAGATTAAATTCGTAAAAATCTTTTTTTTTAAGTATTTTGTCAAACTCAACATCTTAATATGTTAGAATCATCATTAAATTGAACATCAGTCAGCATAAGTGTAGTAACTGTAACATGGAACACCCACGTCTCTAATTCAAGCATATTTTTAAGGTTTTAAGAAAGGAGTAATCAGAAATATCTCATCTCTTCAGAATCAAATATAAATTAATGTCTTCTTTTTTACTCTCAATTGTTTTTATTGATATCAATTCTAACCCACTCATGCAGGAAACAGATGATTTGCGTCGATACGTTCAATCTTCAGTACAAATAAGTGTTTGTGAAATGACTGTGAAATAATCTTAAGATCAGTGAAGTCTCAGGAAATGATTTGAAAGCCCAACTTGCTTCACCAAATAGGTGTAAAATTGGTGTCGTGGTAACAGTGAACATGTTTTCAGAGCTCAACAGTGCACCCTCAGTCTTTGGGTGCGATGTGAACGGTGGTTCATTTAAGGCTCTGACGATGCGCGTTTAGATTTGAAACTTTGAAAGATGAATGGTGCCGGGAGGCAAGCTTAGAGGTCACGAGTTTGTGACTTTGCCGTGTTAGTAATAAGCTTAGCTGCGTGCATTTTGACCTCAGATGTTTGGCGGCTGTTGGTGGAAGATAAGGTTCTTTACTGGTTTAATACAACCATTTATTCTGCAGTGTTTTCCTTTCCTCCATAATATCCCAGAGTTGCTTTAGCAAAAAATAGAAAATCAGATACAGATGCCTCGTAACTATCTGCATATGATTTTTCACTATTTTGACATGTAATTGGCGAGAAAAATATACTTTTTCTGTTTGTTTTTGTCTTTCCAAGCTGGGACTGTAGTATAGGATAAAAAAAATGTTAAAAACAAAACCTACGTTGTGCATGTAAGGTTCTGGCATGGCTCTTTTTATCCCTCTCAATGGTCATATATGACCTTTTTACTTCAAAAACATTTATATCTATTATTTCAATTTAAATTATTTTCTTCTGTTTTTACACAAATGTTTATTTTCTTGTTTTTTATTTCCTAGTTGTAAACTAGAAAAATTTCCATTATCTGGACTAACTGATGCAACATCAGTTGGCAGGTTTTAAGACATTTTTAAAGCCAAAATGAAAATAATCAAAATATTTGACATTTCAACAGATCTGCCATTGTTTCACAGCAAAGAATGTTCCATTTTCTGAAAAAAACAAAATGGACAAATATTTGTACAAAAAACAAACCATAGAGATTTGTTGACGAAAGTCGGATCCAACAGATTAAATATGTACCAACTGTCCATAATCAGTTTTTTACGGCATTATTAAGTCTCCCCGCTGCTTTTCATGGATGCTTTACTGTAAAAACCTTTTGTTTGCTATTTTAATCTCAGAAATCTCAGTCCGTCCTCGCGGGGGTGACATATCAATTATGGTTTTGCATTTAATGTTCCATGTCTTGGAGGGACAAGACATCCAAAGAGGCTAATCCAATGATGTGCGTGAATGTAGGAATGTAAGATCAGGCATTGGTTTTTCTTTTTCTTTTTTTTTTTGAAGCTCCACAAAAAGCTTATTTTGACCTAATTTGCCCTCTGAAAAAAGTCTTTGGGATAACATTTATGAGATTTCAAACCATAAGTGTGATTCCTTGTTTGGTGGAAATCCTTTTTGGCCAATTTTGAGGCGGATCGAAAGCTTTAAAAGACCTTTTAATGATCAGTAACGAGAACATAACAGAAAAATGCTAAGAACTTTATGTATCAAACACATCTGTGTGAGGAAAACACAGTTTGCAACAACTCTTTGTTGGCATGGATTATGGGAAATCTGTCAAGTGGTTACACAGCCAAGCCTTCTGAAGAGTTTTGGGTACCAATTTTCTCCTGACTGCCCAAGCCTCGCTTCCTTTGTTGCATTTGTGTCCTGCAAAGCAAAAGGTTGTTACCTCTTTTTAACTTTTGTGCCACAGATTTAGATCATCTTTTGATTGGTTTGTTTGTTCCTTCTCTCAGATTCCTTCATTTTCATAGATCACTAGTTTATTGTGCCTATTTTAATCAGCCTTCAAAGTGTCACTCCGATCATCTTTTGATCGATTGTAAAAAGATTCTTTTAGATATGATCGTCTTTTTTAGGACAATCCAAAAAAAAAAAAACGGTTTCCTTTTTTAGGGACATATTTTCTGCAGAGCGGCACACTTCAGCAGAAACTTGCCTCTGAGTTTGGGCAGGTTTATTGACGGGGAGTGTACGCCTGCACTCATTTCCCATCATCTCTTTGTTCACTATCTCAATATTGGGGCTATTCTTTCGTACAGTCTTGAGCCAGGTGCCAGCTCAGACGAGGAAAACAAAGACGTACATGAATCTATTTGTCTATGGATGCATCAGAATGGTAAAGACGACTTTTTTTAAACTGCATTTTTTCATCTGCTCTTGATTCACAATGATTAAAAAAAGAAATACTCAGAAATCCAATTTTAATCTTAATTTTTTTCTTACATAAATCCTCCCTGGTAAGCAAAATGCTGCAATAACATGCTAAAAACGTTTAATTGGAGTGGATCCTTAATAGATATTTTATCCAAATATGACTACTAGTGTAAAATCCCTAATCAATCTTTAGTTAATATTATAGCAGAGGGGTCGCTCGGCTGCCCAGTGTGATTCCTGTGTTCCATACAAACAGGCCCACAGAACAGACTGAACACATTAGTTGGTAGTTTAAAAGAAAAACGCCTCTTTGCTGCTGTTAACAAAGGTCAAGGAAGTGTTTTTTAAACCCTTGTAGGAGGTCAAACAGAATGAGTTAACTGCCTGCGGTCAGCAGTGAGTGTTCTTGCAGTTTACTTCAATTGTCAGCCTTTTATTTCAACTTCTTTCACTTCTGCTAATGGCTGGCCTATTGACACAGGCCGGAGGGGATGGAGCGTAATGATACATCTTAAACTGAACCGACGATCTGCCTTTTCATTCTCTGTTTAATAGCTCAGTTTTCAGAACCATAAGCACCATAATTTGCCTCTGAGGAGTCAATGGGACTCTCAGCCAGCTCCTGTGTATTGTATTCTTAATGGTTAACAATTATATTTATTGATGGCCCTCTTGTGGTCGCTTTCATTGGCTTCGGGAGCTCAAGACGGAGTATTCTTCAAGGTTCAGGAAGTTCTGGAGAAACGGAGCGTCGCAGTGCTGAGGTCCAAACAGCTGGAATCGACTAAAGAATTCATCCGTCATCGAACAGCCTCGCTGTTGTGTCGGATAGGTCTCTGCAGAAGTGGTAAAATGGAAACCTCACATTAAGGGGCCATGTTTTTGTTATTGCTTCAGAAAAAAAAAAAAAAAAAATGACATTCAGTAGAGATTTGTGGTCTGTCAGAAGCCCCTTCTCCCCTTAAATTGTGTGTAAACAAGGGGGTTCCAGTAGAAAGTGTTTATGTTTTTAAATAAATGGAAATCTCACAGCTTTTAAATCAAGAAAATGTTACACAAACACGAGCTGGGTTTTTGCTCGGTCCTAACAAGAGTGGAATGTATCAGTCTTGTGGCTTCACAGCCAGACTCACGCAGGCGTCGTCAGCCCCGGCCTCTGTGTGATTGCTCCTAATCCTTGTGACACCACAGTTGTCTCCCACAAGAATTCCCTGACACATGGAACAAAGATGTTTGTCAGATGGATGCCTAATACAATGCAGACTGAAGAAGGGCCTGATGAGTGCAACTAAATGAGTGCGTGTGGTCTGAAGTTTTCAGCAAAAAAAGCCAAGATTTGATCAAATATGTGCATAGATATATCTCTGAAGACCTCTCAGGTCAGCAGTGAAGACTTGCTTCAGCGTGGGCATTCCATCAGACTCATGTCAGCAGCTGTAAAAGGGAGAAGGAGCTTATTACTTCATCTAAATTCTCACTTGCTTCTCGACTTTCCCGTGGCGAGCCGAGGCATGATGGTAAAACGACTCATTTACAATCTATTTTGTGGAATGTGTTCGGGGTGAAATGTAAATCACAACAGGAGCTTTGATTTCCATTGTTGTTGCACAGTATTGGTTTCAAGTCTTCTGTCCTTTGCGAACATGTTCTCCAGTATCATGGAGTTTGATATATTTTTACCCTGATGAGTAATTTGCAAGAATAAATACCTTGCACGAATCGTAATCCCCTTTTATGTCTGCTTGTAAAACACTAAAGGTGCTTGTTTGGTCCAAGTCGGAGTTTGTTTCTTTGAACCTTTTCCAAAATGCAAATTTAAAGAGGCATGATTCAAACAATTAAAAGTGTCTCGAAGACAGACGGAGCTGTGAGGAGGTGCAGAGATTTTAATGCTAATCAAACCACTGCTGCCATAAAGGAAAAAGACTTTCTTGTTTGTCTGTAAAGACTCTTGAACATCCAGGTCATGTTACAAGAGGATTCTGTTCCTCGTGGCAACTGCACACTAAAGATGTCAGGACAACATTTGCTGCACATCATGATGGGAAATGGGACATGTGTCAAGCTACAGACACACCGCACATTTGACGCATCTTCTTAAATTAAGTCCATGGTGCTCACACTGAACAAGCAGGGAAGGGCTTCTGCTTCTTCTTTTTCTATTGTTAACTATAGGGGTGTAATAAAATATACATACTTATATAAATACTTTATTTAGTGATAATTAAAATATTGCCAAGGCAATATTTGATTAATTAGTTATAAACACGCATGTAGTTCAGTCTTAATTTTGTTTTTCACTTACATATTTGCTAAATTACCAAAAGAAAAGCACCATGAATTTTCTTAGGTAAAAGTAACTTGTTTATGAGTTGCAATGCTTAATTTTCTGATCATTAATGTATTTTACAACTTTACTTATGTGAAAAATGTATTAATATTCAGATCATTCTTAAGGTATCATTTAAAAAACAGTGAAATATTGTCTGGTACTGTCGTAGTATATATTGCAATACATATCGTATTGGCTAATACACAGCCCTGTTAACTAGTGCATGTGAAAGTGAATTCTCTGTTTCCTCCCAGCTGTTTTGTCTTTGTGTTGGACCATTTTCTTTTTAGTGTACTGCTGAGTTAGAAATTGAAAAGGGGGATTTTCTGTGTGTTCTGAGTCCAAAACTTTCAAAGTTCTGTTGCCCCTAAGAACAGATTGTCACTCTCCTGATCTGACATCGTGTCTGTCACATTTCATCTTTGAATTACGTTCTCTCTTTGTACTTTGACATTAAAAGAACCCTCAAAGCATGCTTTTTTGATGTCCTTATTTTTTTTTTCATAATCAGAGTTCAGACGAGTTGTTAAACCTGACTGTACCAGGCAGATGATACAATAAACGCTGGTGGGACCAATCAGCTCTGGTGTGAATGTAAGTTTACCTTTCATTCTGTAACCATTTGTGAGAATTTCTAATTTGGGGGTCATTTTTCCCTTATTGCTAAATATTATTAAGTCACATCTCTAATCTTTGTTAGCAGATTTATTAACATTACACCAGAGGTGAACCGAATGGTTGAATCCATCCATTTTCCAAACAAGCTTAATCCCTTCCAGGGTCACGGGATAGCTGGAGCAGTACATGACTCAGTCACAGTCGTGTCATTTGAACTTTTTTTTTGACTCTTTAGTAACCCCACCACAGAAAAATAAAAACCAACAAACCTTTTTTTTGTTTGTTTTTTTTCTTCTTTTCCTCTGAGTAAAAAATGCACCATCAATGTTTGAAAAAAAATATGCTTATAGTGTTTAAACATATTTTAAGCAAACAGGAACCAGATAAGATTGGAAGTGGGTTAAGAAGCTGAGTTTTGATGCTGCACTTGAAGTTCCAGGAAAACCACAGCCCCAGTTTGAAACGGCAAACCCTGCTCTGATAAATGAGACGTTCAGAGGCTCGAACACGTTGCGTTTAGACGTCTGCAGAGAAAGGACAGTTCCTGTCATCGGGAACCCTTTCTAATAAAAATCTCCATACGCAAGAAGTGAAAGCAGAGCTGATCCGGCTGGCCAAGCTTTCATCACATACTTCTACAGTTATTCACCTAAAGCTTATTAAGTTTAAACAAAGTGCTGATGGCTCTGAGAATTCATGCAGCAATGGGATCCTCAGTCAGCCTTGGAGAGTAACTTCCAGTATTATCTCAACAGGCACACACTGTGTATGTCGACTTGAGTGTTCTGGGAGGAGAAGATGAACCTATTCATCTGTTACAAGGAGAAGTAAGCCGGGATGAGTGTTATTATTCTAAAGGAGAGGTGAAAGAGGTGTTGGAGGGACAGGGAGGGATAGAAAAATGTTGATAACAATGTTTGTGTGCATGAAATACACATCTGTGCAGAGAAAAGCACAATCCTGAAGCTAGTCTCGCATATGAAAACCTAGTCTGCAAGAGAAAAACACAAACATTTTGCTGAAATTCATCATTATAACATTGAGTTTTTTCATTTTTAGAAACCAAAGATTTGAGTATTTTTTACTTTTTAACCTAAAAATGTAAGCTTTTATTTTGTAATTTGTGAAATATGTGGTTCCACTCCACTTTAGGGATTAAAAAATAGGATTGTAGGTTTAATATACTTTTGAAACCTTAAATACATTAATGTTCACCTTGTTCGGCCCTACCTCGCACGTGTAAAAAGCTCATCTCATCGGTCAAACTTGTGAATCCAGAATTCCTTTTTCCTTCCGTCACTGACCTGGCAAACAAGCTCACGAATGCAAATATTTTGAAAAGAGTTTCAGTTTCTATCATAAACCTGCAAGGCAGAGAAGAGAGAGACAAAGTATTCAGAAGAGTTTCAAACAGACACATTTTCTCTAAAAAACTTGTCTTGAAAGGTGAGTTTTCAGTTAAGCACCGTGGGGGTGCTGCAGGTTTTCGGGTTGTCCCAGTCCAAGCAGGGTTGGAGACTAGATTGGATGGATCATCCGTGTGGTAAGTGTTTCATGAAGTGACCTATGACATAAGAAAAAAAGGAAAAATCCGTGTGACACGCCTGCATCTCACGTATTTCACCCTCACCCTAATGCCTGGTTCACACCGGATACGGACGTGTTGCGAAGCAGTTCAGATTCTCAGAACTATTGCAAACTGTAAGGGAGTTTTATTGAATATTTATATAAGTTTCCCCCTTACAAATGCAGAAATTATGTCCAATCATTTTGTACCACATGTGTACTGTTCCCAACATAAAAATCCTAGAAATAAGTGTTATTTTTATAAACATTTTTTTTTTATTCCATTCCAAAAAATACAGAAATAGGAGGAAAAACACGTGAGTCAACATCATGTAGTACCCAGATGTGGCGGCAGTGAACATCCATCCATCATCTTTACATAAAAAGGGGAGATGTGTAAAAACTCACACTCTAATCTGTTTTTTTTGCTCTGAACTCAGCTGTAATCTCCACCACGGCAACACGGCTCACATTCTGACTCTTCGGCGTTGCCTTCAACACGTATGCTGGACTCCGGATCGATCTCAGGCTGAGTGGAAGCCAAAATTATCTCTGAGTTCAAAGTTTAAAAGTCAACTGCTGCTGTGAAAGGTGCGTGTTTCTAAAATCAGACGGAGATTCCACAACTTTGACCTCCAGAGGAGGAGGAATGAGTTAAACTTAGAAAACTTGTTTTAAAATATCCATACATAAAAGACAAACATACAAGGAAGTGGAAATATTTGTCCTTTTCTTACTAGGAAAGTTTTATTTATGGACAGATGCTTTTTATTTTTATTTTCATAAGTGTAGAATATAGAGCTAATAATGTAATCTATTGTAGTAATGTGGGTTTAACATTTGAATTTTTAAAAGGAAGAATGTGATCATTCTAGGAACTAAACCTGATGGCAAAAATACATTTTAACCCAACCTGAATGTCTAAAGCAGATATTTCAAATAATTTTTGTTCTGTAAATTAAAAAAATTAATATAAAAATAGGAACCATGTATTTTTTTTTGTTTTTACTTTTGCTTTTGTTTTCCATAGAAAAATCTCGTATTGAAATATCTGTGTTCTTTTTGAACATCTGGTTTTCTAAAAAGAAGATGCAAAATTTGTGTAGTACCCTCAAAAATTTAGTGAAAAATCCTCTCATGATAAATATTTCATCAGAAGATGGGAAACTTGATGTTGTTTTGATGATAAATGATCATTTACGATGAAAAAAAAATCTAAATATGAGTTGGCTCAGTAGAGACTTGTAGTAACCTTGTTTTTTTAGCTGTTCTATTAGCTTGAAGGACATTATATTTTTTTTATTTTGCTAAAATATATATTTAAAATGCCCTGTCTTAAAAACAAAGAAGACTCCCCGCTCTGCCCTTGGATGTCAGTGGCTGTTTATTGTTGTAGCTTTAAGGTTCCATGAGATTAAAGGTCCATTAATGCTTCAGCTCTTGACGCTAACGAGTTTCTATTCTTCCTAATAGTATTGGATGGACCGTGAAGCGTAAACTTGCTCACTTTGAGTCTCAAAAGATCGCTTTTAAAGTAATCCTGGGAATATGCTATTAGCAAGAACAATTCTGTGTTTGTTTTGGTTCACTTGGACTTATGTTGAACTCCTGCCTGCTGGGAAAATAAGGAAGTGTTGCAGCATCCTTCTGAAAACAGATTATCCATGAAAACTTTAAATTTCTTGAACTTAAGGAGCTTCATCTTGAGGTAACCTCTTTTTTAAAAATCTCATCTGTTGGTCTGAGCCTTTCTTCTGAATCTTCGCTTTTACATTTTGCTTTTCATTAAGCTAAGTCTGAATGTCACAGATCAAGACATCTTTTATTCTTTATCCTAAAATACATTTCTCTACAGGAAAGTTTTCTATCAAAGCAGAAAATGTGAGAATTTTGAACTAATCAAATGAGATATAGGAAGAAATGTACAGTATTCTGCTTTAAATCGTTATGTCATCCCTTTCATAGGGTTTTCGTAATAACAGAAAAGCTGTTTGTAATAACCCGGAACAGAAAAAAAGTTTATGTCATGATGCCCTCTTGTGGTGAGTTTGTCACATTACCTACTTTTCATGAAGCCAAAAATGCCATTTGAACACAAACGTATTACTCCTTTGCTCATGTTTTAATCAATTGTTACCAATGGCTCACTAAATTAAATATTTTCAATTCACTGAATTAATATTTTAAATATTTTTTTTTTTTACTAAGGAAAATTTGTCTCCAAAACCAACTCTAAGGTAAGCGCTCATAACATAATGAAATAGTGGCTTAACTCATATAAATAACTTGTATCTTAATTTTAATTTTTGTATTCTTCTTCTTGTGGATCTTTAGCTTTTTTCATATCATAAAGTGCTACTTTTACGCTTAAATAAAACTTGAGTCCAAACAGCTTTGAATTTAAAAAATGTTAGAATTAAATTTACTCGTTTTGCTGTATCATTCCGTTATTAAAGTACAAATATCTTGGAGACTAATTTAATTGTGTCAACAATAATGGAAAAAAAAACAACATTTTGATTTCTAAAAAAAAAAATCATGAAATCTTAAAAAATACAAAAAATTTGCCAAATTTTGTTTTTAAAAAGTTTGTTTTAGGAATTTTCCTTGAATGTAATTTTTTCAAACTGGTTATAAAGTTGTGGTTTTATTCAATATGCAAACATTTTAAAAATTAACTTGCCAAGTAAATTTGTTGTAACATTCAATTTTGAAGCTGTGCAACCTTGTTTTAGCCATTTCTTAAAAGGTTTTTAATACAAAAATTACCCTAAAATTTTATAATAATTCATTTCTGTCCATTTTGACACCACTTATACAAAATAGAACACTTCTTAAATAAAGAATCATCTTTTTTTAAAATAAAAAAGTTTGCAGTTTGTTTCACAATGATAAAGAGAATATTTTATAATATTGCAGAAATATTATAAAACTCCCTTCACCTAAACTTCTCATCTGCGTTTAGCTTCACTTGTTTCAAATGAGACATTTAACAGAATTTCTGGGACTTTTGGTTGAGCTAAAGCAATCTGCATTTTCAAAGCTGTTATGTTATGCTAATAGAATTATACCTTTCCTAGTGATTTGTGTTTCTGGGATTTGTGGTCCTTATTCATGAACTTTTTTCATTTACGGTTGAGTTTTTTTTTTTAAACGACAACTCATGAAAATCAACACTCAACACACTGTTGTTTCTCTCAGTTGTTTCATCTCAATGAGAGACATGACATTGTAAAAAACATATATACAAGCTTGGATGTTGTTATATAATCACATATATTAGACGGTAGTACTACACTTTAAAGTGAGTAAGACTCCGACACAATTACTGACATTACATGTCATAGAAAAGTTGCCGTGCGGCTGGAACGTAGCGGTCTGTCTGTTGACCGTGAGATCTAATACAAAAACAAGAAACCATAAAGTGCTATAAGAAACTATTCTGTTGTGTTTGTATAGTCACTGCATGTGTCACAGGTCTCCATTGCATGTTCCTCTGTGCAGCTGCCAACATCATCTAGGCTAATCTCCTGGACTGAATCCGGCTCCTGCTGGATCAGAGCTGCGCTTGCCTCCGTCTCTTCTACGGGTGTGTTTTCTTCATCTGGAACATCAGAATCCGTGTCCCTCCCATCTACACATTCTGTGCGATCGCTTGCGTGGTTGAACGGTATTTGACTTGGCGTGCTGTGTTCAGAGTCGAATTTCGAGTCTGTGCCTTCGGTTGGATTTTGGTAAACGTCGGTGGAGCTGCTCGAGTCGGAGATGTGCTCTTTAGCCGTGTCAAAGGACTCTGTTAAAATACTGTCTCTGAAGGACTGACTGGCAATGGTGTCGGACTCAGAAGCAGGAGGACTCTCCATGTCTGGAAGAAAGTGACTGTGGAGCTTTTGCCCAGAATCCTCTTTCAGATTCATGCCTGCGCTTTTGTTTTTTAAGTCCACGGGGATCGTAAGAGGTCTCAGAGTTGAGTTAAGTTCACAGTGCTTATTATCAGGTATACATTCAAAAGTCAAATTTCTCTCCAAATCTTCTTGAAACTCGTCATCCAAGCTCTCCTTCATCTCTTCCCCCAGCTCTGCATTTGCCTCGTCAACAGTTTCCTCTCCGGCAGCAGAACTTCCCAAACCAGCGAGTACCTTCTTCAAACTCTGGGCTCGGTCTCTGTAAACTTGGCACAGCTGAGCATCAGGCAAGTGGTTGCCGTGGATTTCCGCCAGCTTCATGTAGACCACATACAATGCCTCAGGATTAGCTTGGTCCTCCAAAGCAGCTGCCAGAGCCAACTGGAAGTATCCCAGCGCATCAAAAGCATCCTAAAAAAAGAGTCGAGCAGGTCAGCAAAAAACATTTTTGTGTTTGGATGATGGAATCTGGTGTTGTCTGAAAAGTATTTCTCACAGTAGTACCTTGAGTTTGTGCAAAGTTAGGTTTCCCAGTCTGCTGTAAACTTTAGTGTAGTAGCGTGCCTCTTTGGAGTGCTGCAGGACAGGCGAACACACAGACAGGGATTTCAGGTAGTAGTTTTCTGCCATCTCAAAATGCTCCAGGTTGTAATAAATAGTAGCCAGTCGATGGTATGCAGTCCTCTCATTCACACGCACTCCTGGTGGGAAAAAGGAAATTGTCTGACTCGATTGGAACAGCATTCAGCAGTGGCTGAATTATGTTTTCTGTAAGGAAAGATATGAATTGTAGAAAGGCTTTGTACCAGTTTTATTGGCAATCTGAGCAGCCAGTGTTGCATACTGCAGCGCCTCCTCCTGGTCACCTTGGGACATCAGCAGCTCTGTCAGTTTGCTCAGCAAACGAAACTCAGAGTGGATGTCATTGATGCTTCGTGCAAATGGCAGACTTCCATCCTTAAAAAAAAGTAAGAATATTTAGTACATATATTATTAAAAGCAACAAGCAAAGGGATGAAATGTGAGGGAAATCCACTAACCCTATAGAAAGGTACTGAAGCCATTCGGTTCTTGTGTCCTTTAAAGTAGACGTCTCCTGCTTCCTCATAGATGCTCATAGTGAAGGGAGCGTCATTCATCCTCAAGGCTGTCTTCACTGCTGCCTGTCAACACATTTGAAATTTAACTTTCTGAGCATTAACTATTTTTGTAGTTGATTTTATATCATTTTTGATCACACTCTGATCATCTTTTGAGCTTTTTTAAAAACGTACCCAGTGGTCTTTTAATTATGGTTATGCAAATGTTTGCCAAAAAAGTATTTTTCTTGGACATAGATATGGCAGAGCGGCAATTGTTTGATGGAAATTTGCCTCTTAGTTATGGGTGGGAGCGACCCCCCCCTTTTCCCCTCTCAGTTACTGAGAGCTTTCTGTTTACATGCACTCTCCTGGTTCCTCGCATCCACAGATCTACAGTTTTTGAGACAGATGCCAGCTCAAACAAGGAAAACAAAGACATACATGGATCTATTTGTCTGTAAGAGGATGCATTGGAATGGTTTTGACCAGGGCATATTATCTACGACATAAGCTCTTTTTCAAAGCACATTTTTCAGATGATTTACACTATTTGAATAAAAAAATACTCAAAAATACAATTTTGATCTTAATTTTCTTTAATTATATGTCCTCCATTATCTAAAAAATGCAACAAGAACAAATATAGAACCCAAAAAATAAAATTTTCATCAGAGTGAGTCTTTAAAAGTGGAATTAACAACTGGTTGTTGTTGAATTTCTTATTGGCAGGGCTCAAACTATTCTTTATAGAGCACAGAACAAAAAAATAAGCATGCAACCACTTTAAACAGTGCTCCACACTTTACTCCTCACCTGCAGGTACATGTCAGCCAACTCGTCTTCGTGAATGAGATAATATATGCGTCCCACCTGCAGCCAGGTCTCTGACTCTTCCTCCCGCTTTCCCAGATCAATAGAGATCCGCAGGCTTTGCTTGGTGTAGTCAAGAGACTTACGAGAAGACCTGCAACCGTGAGGCACATTCATATTTTATTTATTCCAATCTGACTAAATTCAGAGGGATGTGCGCTGGACTCACTTCTCGGTGTTGAGCGAGAGGTAGAGGCTGCTCAGGATCTCCAGATACTCTCCTTCCAACCTCTTGTCCTTCAGCTCTCGGGAAACTAGCACACAGTGTTCATAGTAAACGATGCTCTGACCGTAGAGGAGCATGTCTGCATACAGCCGACTCAGTGCCTTTGCCACCACCATTTGACCTGGGGGAGAAGCAGAGCAAAAGAAACAAGTTAGTCCATATAGGAAACTAGGATGTTAATTCATGGTGTTGTCTAATTACTGGGACTTGTGTTGCATCATATATCCTTATTATCATTAACAGATTAACACACAAAATTAAATATTTTCAAGAAATTCTCAATTTAACCAAAATCTTAATATAATAAAAATAAATGAATGCAGTTTGATGAAAAATATGTCAACAAAATATTGAGCAAACTAGATTAGATTAAAATGTGTGATTTCTGTCACTTGCTGTGATGTTTACAGATGATCTTCAACTCACTATGCAGGTTTCTGGCATGCAGAGCAATCAGTAGGCCCATTTCATAGCATGCCCGGATATCCTGACTCCTCCCCCTGTCTTTGAAGCTCCGCCCAAGCCAGAGGTAGGCCTGAACGTGCTCCTCATCTGTCGGGCTCTCCCAAAGCTCCAGAAAAAGGCATAGAGATCTAAGAGGAAAGATAATATATGAAGGTGTAGGTAAAATTATTGGTTTTCAAAAACTTTCTCTGGAATCCAGTTTTATTTTGGGTGCATTTCAAAAATGGAACCTTGAGAGTAAAAAGATAATTGTTTTAGGAATTATTTGTTTGCAAGACATCAATCTATTCTTAGTTAGGATTTTTTTCTTTACTACATTGGCAGACTTTCTTTTTTTAAGAAAATGTATTAAAATTGTATGAATTTTTAACTTATTTTAAGGGCCCAACATTAGGAGAAAAAGGCTCATTTCTGACCTGACTAGAAAGCGTTCTGCAATCAAAGATGCTCCTGCAACCAGTGCCAGACAGCCCAGGTTAGCCAAAGCCAGGGCCTGATTCCTCTGGTTTCCACTTTCCCTCGAGATGACCAGGGCAGCGTGGAAATTTCGTCCCGCCTCTTTGATTCGACTTTGATGCCTCAGACTTAAAGCCAAAAGGTTATGGATCACTCCTCGCTGAGTGGGACTGTCTGTACTCTGACAAGGAGATGAGAGAAAAAAAATGCATTTTCAAAGAACCTTTCATTTAGCAGAATTTGCTGTCTTTTGTACCTGTAGTGACGCTAGCAGTGGTTGTAGGACACTCTGGGCTTTCTCGGGTTGACCGGTCAACACCAACAACCATCCAAGCAGCACAGAAGCCTCAAAGCCATCCTCCTCATTCATGTGACTCCCGATCTCCACGGCTTGCTGTGCACAGCGAACTGCTTTATCAAAAGTACCATACTGCTGGTAGATGGATGCCAAGCCCATACACAGATCCCTCTGGGTCTTTGTGTTGTCGCTCAGTTCAGCTATAGTCAGGGTCTGCTGCAGGTAAACCACAATCTGTGCAGGGAGAAGGGAGCTCCCCTCCCTCCAAGATGGATTCAGGCGAACGGAATTCTTAATAAATAACTCGATCTTTTGGAAGGCGTCATCAAGCGAGTGGTCCTGCCGAGAGTCCAGACTCACAGAGGCCAGAGCTAAGTAAGGCATGTATTTTCGGTGATAAAGGCAGCTCAAGAGCCAGTTGAGGTCCAAAGGTGCTACAGGACCCTCTTCAGCAGCAGAGAGCGTCAGTGTCAGGAACTGAAGGCGCTCGACAAACGGTAAGGCATCGTCGTTCTTGTTGAGGAGCAGGAAGAGGGTGGACATGAGGTAGCAGACACGAGCTTCCAAGTGCTTGTCCCCCAAAACCACCGATCTTCTCAGGAGCAGCTTCAGCAGTTCAGCTTCATCTTTGGAGGCGAAAGTGTGGCTAGGGAGACAGAGAAGCAGCGCACTGGCTTTTTCCAGAGTCTGAGGCAGTTTGTCCTTCATGCGCTGCTTCAGGTAGACGGCTGTGAGGTTGGTCAAGAGAGCTACCAGGAGTGGTGTGTCGGAGAAGCTGTCAACACAAACACTCAGAGCCTCTTCGAAGTACACACGAGCCTGAGGAGGGAGGAAAACGTTCATTATACCAAGGATTTGTGTTTATTTTAAGAATCTTTACCATTTTGTTTACAATTTATTGTACCTGTGAGAACTTTAGCTTCCTGGCACACAGTCTTCCTAGAACAAAACATGCTCGCCGGTGTGCCCAGTGCATGCCCAGTCTTTTAGAACACTCCCTAACACTTTCAAGATGAGCCGACAGTTCGTCCTCCGGCTTACCGCCGAATGTCAGCCACAGAAAAGAATAGTGCAGGTCATATAAAGGCAGGAAGTCCTCCTGGAAGAAGGATACAGATCCAATGATGCTCTGACAGCAACATCCAGGTTATATTTTCAACATGATTTTTAACTGGAACTCCACCAACCTGGTAGTGATCCTGGTTGAGCAGAGTCAGTGTGGGGTCGCTGAGTTCTGACTCCTCACCTTCCCAGCTGTTCTCTTCCAGGAACAGAGGTGGATCCTCCTGAAACTCATCCAGTTCTCTGAATGTGTCATCCAGTGTGAAGGATAATCGCAAAGGATTGTGGGAGTGACGGTGGGACACACTGGGGGAGGAGTGAGAGACGGAGGGGCGAGGGGAGAACTGGAATGGCGATGTCCCTTCGCTTCGTTCTGACATCATGCTTTGACGGGCGCTCGTAAGGACTTTATAATCTGACAAGAGGACACATTGAAAGCTAAACTAAACAAGCTGATTCAAAGTGAACATTATAACCATTTGAATGCATGCGTACCATGTTTTGGGCGATTCTGGATGTACGTAAAGTCTGTCTCGTCCAGTCGATCTAGAGAAAAGAAACAGGATTTAAGCTAATAGAAACGTCACAAGAGATGTCATTATCTGCCCTGACGCGTCTTTACCCAGCCTGTAGACGGAGCTGATGTCAGATGAGAACAGTCTTTCCAGTAAGCTGCTGTCACTTGGCTCAGAGCTACACGGGTTAACGTGAGCCAGGCTGGCCCTCTCCTCATCAGCAAGAAAGAATAATCGTTTGTCTCTGCAAAAGAAAAAAATGGTTCCATTACCATTTTCCTAATCAACACAGCCGTGCTCGCTAACCCCATTTAACACAGCTTTAAACACTTCAAAGTAACAATTCCTTTTAACAATGATTCGATTGGTATATGTATGTTTGATACGATTTATCGACGAGGTTGGTTCATTTTGGACGATTCTTTGACCTGAATTTATTTTTTAATGGCCCATTAAGCAATTTAACCTGGCCCACCAAACGGAAATAAATAATTTGGATTACCAGTGTTGTTTTATTTTCCTGCAATTCAGGTGTCTCCCCACAGATGGCGCACTACAAGTAAATTCACCTTTGGTCAGGCGCAGAAAGTTATTCTGCATTAATGTCGTGTTTAAAGATTTGTTTTTCTTCCAATATTCATGTGTGATTTCCAAGTCGGACAGTCGTTTTTCCAATTAACACCACATGACTGTAGCATTTTCCTGAGTTTTCCAAAGTTCTGATATAAAATTTAAATTGTTCTGTTTTAAAGTCCTTTTCAATCAAGATTAAGGCATGTTTTCATCCAGATCTCATGTTTTTTATTTTATTTTCTTTTTTTTTCTTTTTTACAAGGTGAATTACCAAAACATGTCACAAATCTGCTCCTGGTCTGGCCCTTCTGTCAAACTTTAGAACCTTTTGTAGCCCTCGAGTAAGAAGGTTTGACTTCACAGATTGATATTATGTTCTTGCAACTGAAATAATACAGTTTCTTACAACGGTGTGGTGTTCAGAGGCTTGACATGAGCCCTGTGTACAAAGCCGGTGCGTCCTGTGGAGGCGTGTGTCCCTATGAAGACCCCGAGGCCTCGGAGCAGCAGGCCTTGGATCTCCACTGTGTCCCCTTGGCTCAGCTGGAGCTCGTCCGGCCCTACGGGACTGTAGTCCACTACAGCCACACAGGAACCCGTCACTACAAGATTTAAGACAGAAGAGGACCTGATCATCACAGAAACACTTCCTGTGAAATATGAAGTTTTAATTCATGTTTAATCAGACTGCTATGTATCATATTTACCGATGGGATGTTCAAACTGCTCCTTTTCTAAAGGCGACCATTCAGCATGACCCGGATACTTCCTCAGGAACCACCTAACCAAACAGGAAGTACAGTTTAATACGGCTTCACTGACTACTGAAGTCACTGTTCTGCACATTTTTTTGGCTGTGAAACAAAAATATTTATACCATAATAAATAAAAAGTATGATATCATTGACAGTCTGACAAAAAAGAAGCTGAGGAAGGAGTTTTCAGCTTTGCTTGGCTCTCTCGGTGACTCACTGATAGAAGGGGTAAGGCATCGGCTGCATGGCGTTGACTGGCACCAGGCCATGGTTCCCTGTGGAAAGCAGGGTGCCCTCCCACATGTTTCCCTGTCCGGTGTCCCTCACCAGCAGCAGGTCATTCTTGTTAAACAACAGCTGTTCGTCCTCTTCTCCATCCTCATCACGTCTACTGAACAGCGCCTTTGCAAAAAAGAATCCTGCAATAAGACAAAGACTATGTTGTCTAAATAGGCATTTAAAATCCCTCAACACATTTGTAACCTTTTTTTATTATTATTCTCAAATTTTCAAGATCAGCATTACTGTGACTACCAAACCCACATCCAGTCCAGTGCAGAATGTTAGATGCTTTATATCCTCCACCAATTAAAGTTAATGCATTTTTCAGCATTTTTGCCAACACTGCAGTCTTTATTTTCCTTTAAGCTTTTCGCCTGGTGCTCTACACCGGCATATAATCTCACCAGACAGGATGAGATCAATGTGCATTTATGGGGGAATGAGTGCAGAACTTAAAACATTGACTTACTTTATAGTAAATTGATTTTTGTGTGTGTTTGTGTGGGAGTGTGTGTGTGACTGTCCAGCATAGACAGACAATCTCAACATGCATGTGTTTGGACAATGAGAGAAACCTTGCAGGCTAAAAGTCACATAAATCACATAAAAAAGATCTTGATGAAGTTTCAGTCTGGAACTTTATCTTTACCTGCAGACTAAAAACACTGTTTAGAAATGAATGTGTCAGTGTATAAAAGTATGTCATTTTAAATGATGAAAAGTAGAACTGTGTGTGTTTCTAATGGTATAATTAATTCAATGATTGAAAGGTTTTTACCAGCTGAGATTGATACAAAGGTACCTAGTTATAGTACTTTTTGAAGGTTATTCCAGTTTTTTTTATGCCGCATATTGGAAAGATAATTCTCCATATTTGGATTTTATTTTAGGAACATTTAGCATTATAAGCTGGACCGAGCATGTGCTATAGGGAGTCAAAGAGGGTTGTAGCAAATGGCAAAGATATGGTGGTTGTCAGGGTGGAGTCTTTCAGTGAAACTTTTCAGTATTTGCAGCAAAAATACTGACCTTCCTGTTTGAGAAGTCTCAAATACAGGGTGGCCAGATGTTCCTCATCCACCTTGACATTGATCTCCAGGTCACTAAGCAGCTCTGAGTCCAGCCAGAAGGACTGATCACACAGGAAGTTTTCCAAACAGCGAGCAACATAACCTGCAGCACATTGAACATCACCTGAAATATGACTCATACTGCATGAACGCATATCACTGTTACCTGCTGTATTGGATTTTCTTGCTGTTATGAAAATCCAATAAGTGAGTTAAAAAACTAAAAATAAAGAAGTGCACAAGAAAACCAGAACGACATTCATTTCACTTACCTAATGAAAGGTAAGTTGAGAACTTCCACATCTCCTCCACGGTTTTGAAAGTGAGCACAAAGCTGTCTTTCTCAGCGTGGACTGAGACCAGACGTGCAGACAAGTCCTGCAGCAGGGAAGGTCAAAAGCAGCAGAATTATATATTTATATTCAAGAGGAAACAATGTAGAAACTGCTCCTGATTTTGCCTTTTTTTAATTAAAAAAATGACCCCAAAAAAGCCATTCAGAAGAAATGACTGCGCTTTATACTCTTTAACCTTTTCATACCTAACTTTATTTCCAATACATATAAAAAAAAAAAAATGTTCTTTGTCATTTTTCCATTCAAGGTAATGCTAAATCAAGTCAAGCCCTGGATACTATGGTAGGTTACAAGAGTTCAGAGCAGACATCAGCATTCTTGTGGATGATTTACCCTTTAAATACCCACATATATACATAATATATATATATATTTCATACTCTTTATTATCTTAGAGTAACACACACAATCAATATTTTTAAAAACATGTTTTATAAATGTGCTCCATCATTTGTTTGAGTAGGTAGTTTTGACAAATAAGCTGTAAAACTGATTTCCAATAGTTAAAGTTGGCCTATACATGGGATACACTTTGAGCTAGAATTTTGTGCCCCTCATCAAAATAAAGGGAAAAATGTAGCAGCAAATACAACCAGTTAACACTTAAGTAAAAGTAAGATTTTGTCCCCCTCAAGACAACATTTCAATGATGGAGACAAAAATGGTAAATGTTTAATGTTGACAAAATTAAATTCATGCAATTGAGAAACACTAGTCATAAAAAGTAATTAGTGTTCATTTAGTTGAAATTAAATGCATTTTAACTTTTTTTCTTGTTTACAAAAAATGTAATGTTTCTTCTGGTGGCGAAAATTAGTTAAGTTTTATTTTAACCAGAATCAAAAGTTATTTATAATTTCAGGAATTGCAAGACATACAAAGCTACAAGTTCGATCCATTAAAAATGCAGTAATAGATTATAGATGGATTTATTATTTATTTTTTGTACTTACTTTGAAAAGCTGCACAACATCTTTGCTGTTGCTCTCCACCACTCTGAGCCGAGTACGTAGCGCTTCCTGCAGGTTCCGGTCAGGATCCTCACTGGAACGTCTCCGCCCGGTGAACAAAAGCACAATTTCTGCATAGGACAGAAGCACATTTAGATCATTTTAGAATATTATTTACTTTAGTTTAGAGTAAGCTAAAATAATTTGTCGTATGAGAAAAAAAAAAGTTTTATTTTGTGTGTGTTCATGCAAGAAATTCAAAACTTTCACTAAATTATTGAAAATTCTCAATGCAGGCTCTTACATCTGATTGATGCTTCGTAAGTACAACACAAGCCCCGAGAGGGTAAGAAGGCTATTAGGCCTTTTACTGAATACTCAGTGTGTTCATTTAAATGCATTTTAGAGGAAGAACCTGTGGAAACCTGATGGATGAAGCTACGTTGCTGATTGAGGAGAACATTAGCAGATGCCGGAATGTGCTACATCATCATACGTGAAAGTATTTGAAACGCAGTTGTGTAAAACATAGGGGCAATTAGATGACATAACAGAAGCTAGCTTCCTCTATGGTGGAGTCAATGGTAAAGCACAAAAAACAGCAACTATAACAATTGAATAATAAATGTGTCTGGTGGGCATTTGAATATGTGGCTGGCCTCAGCTACCAAAAGGAGGCAGCGGTTAACCTTCTTGCCCAAAATAACCCAAACAAAACACCAGCAAATACCTAGTATTACAAGGTTTTTTCGGCTTTAACATATTGAGTTTCATTCATCAAACTTGTAATTCAAAAGCAAATATGTCTGCAATTATTGCATACCGTATTTGGTGAAAAAAAAACTAACCAACTAGAAAAGTTACATTACCTGCAATAATGCTAGTGTGAATGTTTTTTGCTGAATGTGGTCACTTAAGATGCTGAAGAAATTTACTATTATTGCTAAATAATGTCCTGAACGTGCTAAATGTTTTGATACCCATATTGCATAGGTTTTAAAAGTTAATGAAAAATTTTAAGACTTTCTTGGAAACAAATATCGCAAAAATTGCGTAAAATTTTAAAAGGTGTAAAAGGCATGAAAACCAAAAGTACAAGCATTAATTTCCTGAACGTGCTGAACGTTTTGATACCAATATTGAATGGGTTTCAATATCCACAACAAATTTGAAAAAATTCTCGCAAAAAAAAAAATTGCGTAAATTGCGTAAAATTACAAAAACTGTCAAATTTACCAAAAGTACCAAAAGTTCAAGCATGGACGTCCTGAACTTGCTGAACATTTCGATAACAATATTGTTTAAGTTTCAAGATTGCACAAAGTTTTTAAAGGATTTGAGGAATTTGCTATTGGCTGGAAAATCGCATAAATTGAGTAAAATCTTAAAAATTGTAAAACATATCAATACTAAAAGTACAAGGAATAATGTCCTGAACAAAGTCAGTGTTTTGACACCAACATTGCTGAAATTATTCAAAGTGTGATTGAGTTTTTTTGTGCTGAAACAATTGTGTGAATGCTGTAAAGCATTCAATTGGAGCTAGTGTAGAATTTTATTTGTAAACAATAATAGGCTAAATCGGAAGCAGCTAAGTAAAAAAAATCAGTTTTATTTACCATGCTTTTATAAAAAGTGTGTTTAATGCCTTCATTCTACGTTAGTACAGATTTTACTATCAAATTTTATAAAGTAAAATTTGGTTTCTGAGCATGGCCTTAAATGGAGATTGTTAATCACCACGGATCCTAGCTGTGGATTTTAACTCATAACCTTCTAGTCTCAGGGCGAACACTCTACCACAGCTGGTAATAAGGATTTATTTAAAAAACATCTTACTTATTCTCACTTAACAAACTAGTCCTTTCTTTCATATTTTAACCAGAAAATGGCTATAACAAATTTGGATTATGCAAAATAAGACCTTCAGGTAATTACAAGCACATTTTTGCTGATTGTGTAATATTATAAAATCTGCATGAAAAATTATGTTTTTGCAGCTAACCATTGAAATATCTGTTAGTCTCTCAATGGATACTATGAGCCTGCAAACACTCGTGCTCAGCTGGTTATCTACTTTAAAGATTCAAATAAAGTTATTTTATTTATTTCCACTTTGGTTGACGAAATAGCCCGAATTTTATCTAAGAACTGTTTATAAAGTTAATACCTTTAACCCAGGTAATCCTGTTTACAGCCACCAACTCATTAGTTTTTTTTTTTTTTTTGACTAGAGTCATCTTAATTTGAAAAGTGAACTAGTACATATAAGCCTTAAACGTTTTACCTGAAGAAAATTTGTCCCCTATAGAGACAGTACTTCCTCTGAGGAAAGCTTCTTTCTTCTTCCAGTAGTTGTCTCGTTCTGCACTCCTTTCCCCTGGTTCCCCCACAGGTCCATCCTTCTCTTCACCTGTGCACAAAAGATCACATTCAGGAAACCACAACAACAGGTTCATATTATCAAATTGTTTTCATGACCTAAAGCTAAATCCTTTGTTGTTTAGACTGCAAAGGTGGTGGCGCATGATTTTTTTTTTCTTTTATCACAGCGGTCATCAACAGCTTTGTAGGCTCGGTTTGATTTGCAATGCATACCTCATAGGCTTTAGGGATTAAACTGAACATGTTTTCACATCATACACTATAGTTATCACTGTTAGATGTTTCACATTTAGTCCTTTGGTTCCTTTTGGGGTCACGAGGTCACCTGAACCTGTCCCAGCTACTGTAGGGCAAAGGTGGGGTACACCCTGGACAGGCCGTCAGTCTATCCCAGGACTGGCATTTCATAATATTAAATGAAAAACATTTTATTTTAACCAGAATTTTACTTGAAGTGGTGTAAGCTACTCCTTAAACAATTGTTATTTATTTTCTATTTTCTAGACTAGAAAATTGACTATTTTTAGACTTTTTAAAGCCTATATACATTAATAAGGGTATAAATTGAGCTATTTCATATCTTTTATTATAACACAGTTCTGGACTTCCCCTGGTTTGTTCCATAAAGCAGGAAGGATATCACGACCACTTCCTTCGTTAGTGACCAGAGGGAAAGCAGTAATGCTCTGTCTCACATGGAACTCATAAGACGCTATTTAGGCTTCATCTATAGCAGAACCTTATTATAATGGACAGAAGGATTTATAGGTTCTGCTGTTTTTTCTGTACCTTCAGTCATGATGTCATTTCCTGAAAAGTGTTCATTTGTTCCCCCAAGAGTGTATGGCGGCTCCCTCCAAAGAGCATCCAGCTCAGCGGGAGATATGTCTGCAAAAAGGGATCAAAACCAGAGAAATTAGACAAAAAGAAAGCTTTAGTTGAGATTTTAGTTTGGAAAAAACATGATATCCGACAGAAAAATTCAGAAGTATGAATTTTCCTTTCCCAATATCGTGATTTTAATGAAACTGCCGCTATTTAACTTATCTAAACATTGGAAAGCCATCATCCAAACAGACCTGTTACAACATCCAAAGTTTATGCTTAAAACTAAACAGAAGGTAATTTTCAAGTAAAAAAAAAGTTTTGTTTTTTTTTTATCATCAAGCAAGTGGCTAAAAAAAGAAAAAAATAATTATTATTACAGTTAAAGTCCCACTCCAATCATCTTTTGATCTGTTTTAAGTGTTCCCAATGGTCTCTTATTTATATTAATACAGTTTTTAGCCAAAATAAAGAACTCTATCCTCTTCTAGAACATATTTTTTGCTAAGCGACAATAATTCATTAAATAATTTGCCTCTGAGTTGTGGGTGGGACTGTTTCCACGGAGTAAGCCCTCACTCACTTCCCGTGATACCTTTGCTTACACCCTCTCCTGCTAGCTTACAGCGCGATATAACCCAAGTATAATATCACAGGTGCAACAAAAATTGTGTTGTTTTTTTTGTTTTTTTTTTAGCCAAATGCCAAATTGGACAAGAAAAATCAAGTTGTTGATGGGTCTATTTGTCTGCAAATGGATGCCTTGAAATGCTCAAGAATGCATGTGGCTCGTTTTCTGTAGCACCTACATCACTGCTACAAGGTTTTGCGACTGCGTTTTTTCTGATTCACATCAATCTGAATTAAGAAATACTCCTTAATGTGATTTTAAGCTTAATGTTCTTTATATATGTCTCATTGTGAAAGAAATGCCACAAGAACAAGTTAATATCATAATTTTCAGTAGAGGGGGACTTTAAGAGATTTCTACTTTGTTTACACATTTGTTTTGTAGGCATACGATATAAAAAAATATTCCTTTAAAATAAAAGCCCAATGGGTTTTTCTGAAACTAGTAAATATATAGATTTTTTTTTAAGTAGTGAGAAAGAGAATTCAATGGGACTCAATGGCCACTCTGAAAACAGCACCTTTGAGCTTTTTGTTAGTTGTAGGAGTCATGATGAGGGGATTATGGGGATGAAGCCAGGCAAACACACAGCTGTTCTGACAGAGTAACTTTCTCACATTCATGTCAGTTTGATCATTCACACATTTCTTTTGGCTAAGTAAAAAACAACATAAACACATTAATTTTGATTAGATTGCCTTTTCATTTGCCTTCATGCTTTGTAAGTGCAAAAAACACAATAGAACATTATTATCGAACGAGACAGTAGGGAGCCACACAGCATTCAACATGACATTGTGCCAAGGAGGACAACAGCCTATTCTTTAAACCAAAGCAGAGTTAGCACCACCAGGACTGCTTGAGTCACTACAAGCAGAGTCATGCTGCTGCGGGGCAGGATCACACCATGCTCTTTTACCTTCATGACTAAGAGTGTTACCCATGGTGGTGCAATGAACTATGTTCCTGCCTATCTGAGAGTAGCAGTCCGTCTCATGACAGCAGAGCATAGAGAGCGGGCTGGGACCGACCTGTGAAGGAGGAGAGGCAGACCTTGATGAGCGGCTGGCAGCAGGAGGAGTTGAGGAGAGGTCTGCAGCAACAAGACGCCATCTGGCCCAAGAGTCGGCAGCTCCCAGGGATCAATGCCATCCCATCAGATTCCCCCAGCCTCTTAAACAACAACTCTTCCTTTCTGTTCCACAAGCCCTGATCCCCTTCCTTTTTTTTCTACACTCCCCTTCCTGCCTTGCTAACTCTGGCTTCCAACTAGTTTGTGTTAGCAGGATCTGCTCCCCGGCGCTACTGCAGCCCTTATCTCCTCCTCTCTATCTGTCTAGGTCTGCTGCTCTTTGTAATATTTCTCTTTCTTTCTGTCTCCATCTTCCCCCTCCCACCAGTCCCTCTCTCTGTGTTCAATAGCTGCCCAGCCAGTGAATGCACAAAGCGCTCTCTGCAATTGAGTGTGTGGGGGGCAGGCATCAGCCTGAGTTTCCCTGCGCCGTCTTGCTTGTGTGTGTCGGTGACAAATATGCACAGAATGTGTGTCACAAAGTCAATGTGTGTGTCTTTTGTGCTAGTGGCTGACATAATCTAATGCTGACCCGTTGTAAGGCAATGCTACACAGAGGCGAGCTGCAAGGTCGCAGCAAAGTCGGGGAGAGAGTCGCCCCAGCTTCGCAGGATCTGGATCAGAAACTGCGTTCTAAGGAAACTTGTGGGGTCACAAATCTTTCCACCCGTGATGAAGACAATATGAGCGTTTGCTGCAACTTAAGCTGCAAAACCCAGCGACACGCATTGACCTTGTGTGGCGGATTTCCTTCTGAGAGGGAAATACTCCTTTAAACAACAATGACTGCAGGGGTGGGTGTTTTTTTAAGATTCTTTGAAATAATATCTCACAAAAATCATCTCACATTAGAGTTAATTAAAAAAATATATTAAAAATCATTAAATTCAGATTGCATTGCAAGCAAAAGAGGAAAGGAAAAGAAAAACACTACATGTTCTTAAATATTACCAGCAATTTTCAGATATCTAGAAAAAGAAATACATTTTTTTAAAAGGGTTTATTTTATTTATTTTTTGGCCACTTGAGGGCAGTGTATGGCAATTTATTAATGCAAAGGAGACTAAAATTCATTATGACATTTTCTTAAGTAAAAACAAATCCTTTAAATTCCTTTAACATGTTAATAATCTTTAACGAAAAGATAAATATTTAACATAGTTTAATGCCCAACCAAACATATATATATATAAAATCAAATTTATTCTATGAAAAACCTATTTTTCCACTAATTAAAATGTATTTGTTTGTATCATATGTGCAACATTCAATATGGAAAGAAAGGCAAACTAAAAGAAAAACAGCAAGATCCAGAAGACTAGTTCAGGATTCTATAAAATGTGTTTTAATAATAGTTTTTAAGGAAATAATTCTCAGAAATCATTTACGTTGTGTTTCCTTTAGTGGTTCACATTTGTTTTGTTTCTGTGCAGGTTGGCTGTGACTATTTTAAATGTTCTTACATCCTTCTCACTGAAACAGTCATAGCTACCTAATCACAATAAAGGATTTAACAATTGTTTTTTTCTGCATCGATTGGTTTTATGTTTGAGTTTAGTTGCTGGTTCTTAGTTTGCATTAAATCTGTGGAAATCCTCCTTCCTGTGGCTGGTTTTCCTTCACCAATCAGCCATAATGGAAACGTGCATCAAATGTATAAAGGGAATTATCAATTTAAAAAGAAACCAGCGTTAGGAATCCAATCTTGGTGGGTGTGGTGAGAAGAACTTTGGATACTGATAAAAGCCCACTATCTATAGATTTGATTACAGATTAGAGAACTTTTCATAAAATGAACCTACGAAAGATGATTGTAAACCCTACAGTACATGGAAAATACAACATACACAAGAAATAAACATAAAACATAAAAAAGTCAGAGAAATGAGTGCTGACACGCTTCAGAGAAAGAAAACGTTGAGTCCTTATCCCATGATTCAACTTCAAGACATGATATTGGATCATTTAAAACTTACAACTTCTGCCAGGGTTCTGTTTCTCCAGGTAGCTGGACTTTGATGGCTAATCGATCCTAGAAGAGTTTTGACTGCTAATCTGAGTGTCTTCTTCAGCTCCAACTGCTGGTGGGAATTCAGGTTATGTATGTGCTTACTCCTTTAAGGGTGTGGCAAAAAGTGAAATAACTAGATGCTATGTAAGCAGCTGCAGACAATGTGTGTTGATGTGAATAGGACCCTAGCTTCCTGGACTAATATCAAGATTGTATATTTTTGTTGTATCTTCTCTGTCCACATGGTCTTCAAAGAAGAGTCCACTGTCCTTCCTACAGATGAAAGATCTCCTAGATCCTTAGCTGCTCTTGTCCAGTTACCCTGAAAGGCAGAACCTGTGACGACATTATCTGGATGCCTGAGAATCTTTTCACACACCTTGCTTTCACTTGCTAAATGATTCAGGTCAAACTGAAAACAGCTGCTTTGGAAGATAACGGGAGCTAAAATCACGCCTGTGGCTTTCAAAAAGATGAGAAACTTTGCCGCCTCACTGCTAAACAATGAAGCATGCTGGGATCATCTGTTGAGTTAGCCCTACATATTAGTAATTGAATAATGATCAAAATGAGAAACAACCAAAGTTCTTAAAGTCCAGGACGGGATGTTGTAAAAACACATTTATTTAATTGTTTGGCATACTAAACCTCACACTCCCAGTGGACTGTTCAATTGAATCATGCCGTTATCAGGGCAGAATCAATCACAGAGTGACCAATTTTAGAGAAGTGAAAACCAAATCATTGAATAGATTGCTTAAACAGCTAATTGTTTCTCTTTGTGTGATCAAAACTGCTTCAGTTTTATACTGTGGATAAGAAGCTGCTGTTCTGAGTTGAGATCTGCTGACTGAGAATCACAGTAATGCGTCTGTTATACTTAATAAGCAAGTTAAGGAAGATTTTTGTTCTTTTGGTGACATTTGGAGAAGATGGGGACACTTCGCTAAAAAAATAAATTAAAAATGTCAGGCAAAAGTTTCATCTTGCTACTAAAAGATCTTAAGAAACTCTCTCCCAAACCACTATACCACCACCACATCCTTATTGGGCACAAGCACTTTCATGCTGTTGGTTCCTAATTTTGACTCATTCCATATTTTATCAGCAATCCAACGTTTTCTAGGTTCTGTGCAAACTCTACCCTACATTTCCAATTCTCAAACGACACGAGGGGATTTGTGTTTTTCTGTTGCAGTATTACTTCAAGGTCTGATGTGGAATCGAAAAGGATCGCCTGCATAATTTTGTGGTAAAAAGGGTTTAAAGTACCACTTTGATCATCTTTTGAACTATTTAAAAAGCGATCCCATTGATCATCCATTTTCTTGTCGTGCTATATCCCTTTTTGGCCCACCCAGTATCTTTCCTATGTCACAAATAGTCTCTTCTCAAATGGCATTTTTTTTGTCTGCTCCTGATTTTCATTGATTTGAACAAATAAATACTCAGATATGCAATTTTGAGCCTAACTTTGCCCCTAGAAGATTTTAACAACACAAAAACAAAATGTTCTCTTCAAGCATGTTGCTATAAATCAACCAGATAATTATTTTCTAGATCTGTAAACCCAAATAATGGTTGTGTGTGAATTCCCCATTGAGATCAATAGATTTTAAACCTGTTTATGTCTTTCTGGAACTAGAGTAACTCATCTATTCTATGTTTATCTGGGTGGATTATTTAAGTAGGGTGTAATAATGCATTTATGGTCAGAGTAGACAACAGGTCTTTCGAAGTGGAAATCCCTGATGGCTTTTTCCAGTTGACTTCTGTCACCTGTGGTTGGATATATAGTTTCTAACCCAAAGTGAAACTTCCAGTTTCTTCCTCCTGCGTGCTCTACTTTGTTGTTCACTGGGTCAAGAGGATTACACCTTTATCTCAGTTTCTGGAGTTATATGGCAGCTTATGGTCATTGCTGAATCAGTGCATGTGTACCTTAATGAGGCAGAAAGCCGTAAACAGGCCTGAAGGCGTGTCGGAACATATCCCAACACTCTTCAGGCTCCACTGTTTGTTGCTTACAGTCGAACAGATGTCTAATCTAATAAACACAGACTTCCCAAGGCTAATGTGTGCAGTCACATGTGCGTGGCCTTTGTTTTCACTAAAGGGTGCACCAGGGTCAGGAGTTCTTTTTTTTCACTGACAAAAACTCTAAAATATGCAGTGTGTCAAAGGGGAAAAATGCCTACACAACACCTGTAGTTTGCAGCTGCAGCGTAAAAACAACTTTTGCTAAAGTCAAACCCTGTGTTACGCAAAGCCACAGACCCACTGTGATCAGCCTATAATGACAAGGGTTGTCCGGCTAATGACCACATGCCATACGGGACCCTGAAGCCGGAGATCCCAGAGAATCACAGTGGTGTCACTCAGCGGTGCACGACAATAACATTCAAGCTAATGGGAATCATATGGTGTTTGCACCAGCCGGGTTTAGATGGGCTTGTTTGGGGTATTTGTGCCTGGATGCGTGGTGTGTAATCGAATCGTAAGCAGATAGAAATATGAGACAGAGGTTCTAAGTTTAGACTTAGCCTGGCTCTGTGCATCTGTGTGTGAGACAGAGCTCCCTGCAGGGAGATTCCCACATTGCTGCACGGCTCTTTACCCTGGAACAAACACTGTGAGCACAAAACGGAGCATTTTATTCTGCATCTGGGATCTGAAGCATGTCAGCTGAGACTCCGTTCAATGAAAATAGGAAACCACAGTTACAGTGGTGCTTATTATAAGTTCCTGGAATGACAACAACTTTGACAAATATGTTTTAGACATCACCAGGTCTTTAAGTCAGACAGAGATCTCTTACCTCTGTGCTGCTGTCAGCTCCTCCCTCTCAATCCATTCTCCTTGTGCTGGCTTTAATATCTGCAAGTCTCCTTATGGAAAAAGTGAAAGTTGTGTCATGACAGCAGCAGGAACTTTTTCCGTTTTCCCCTCTTGAATAAAGAAAAAAGAGGAGAACATGCTAAAGAGAAAGCTTGTGTAAGCCAGTGAGAGTCTGTGCTATGGAAGGCAGCATGTCACTGACGAGGAAGCTCTCTGCTGAAGCTCCACCCTCCATTTTTTTTTTTTTTTTTGAGTCGAGGGTACTACACCCGCCTCTTTTACCCCAAACAGCCCCCCCTCCACACACACACTTCCTCTGTCCGTCAAAGTCTAAAATCATGTGAGTCCAAAGGACTGAAATGCTGACGGGACAGAAATGAATATTTTCATTTTTTTTGCTTTAAGACTGAACCTGTTGCTTTTAGAGAAACATTCTGAAACACCAGTCACACCAGTCTTACTTGAAACACTGCAATGCAATCACAACAGTCAGCTGGCATTTACGGTTCTCAAGTTTTCATTAAAGAACTCACCTGACTTCATTCCAGAGGTAGACCTCAAACATACCCGCCCACACTTTTTCCATAAAGTTTCAGCTAAAAATAACTTAATCATTCCTGGTCAAGGAACTAGATCTGTTAAGGTTAACTTGTGTGAAACTATATCGCCCTTATTTCTCTGGCTGCCCTTAAAAAGGCAAACTCTGGAAGTTACTGTGTCTCCAATCAGACCATGACAAAGTCACCCTGAATATCAGCCCTGCGCCGGACATGTGATCATGTGATGGCGCAATTGACTGTGCAAAGCTCCAGGACACGGATCATTAATTCTGCTCTGTTAGCGGCTTTGTGTGCGAGTGGGCACAGAAAGAGTGGCAATTTGGTGCACACACTAATCGACAACAAAATGAGAATCGATGAAGATTGCAACATAGTAGTAGCACTAAGAATTTCGGAGGTTGTGTGTGTGGGAGTGTTTGTACTTTAACCCAGACCATGTGGATGAACAAAGAGCAAGGATTTAAGTGAAGAATGCAGCCTATTAGTGATCACTTTCACTGACTGAGAACCCATGACCTCGGAGGGGCAAACAAAGGACTCATTACCTCTAGCGAAATGATCATCGGTAAATGATTAAGTCAAACAATGCTGCAATATACTTGAATTTGCAGTGAAAAACAACAAACGAGCATCATGTGCTAGCATCTCCACCATACAAAGATCTATTTTTGCTGATTTGTTTATGCTCTTCTGTTGGGGAGGCAGTTCCTTTAGCAGGAAGAGTGACCAAACTTGCTCCAGTGACTTTATTGTTGACCGTGGGTCACTGTTGTCTTTTTAGACTGTGGTAGCACTTTCTTGACCTGATAGTCTTTAACCCGCTGCCTTCTGCGCACAGGAAAGCCACCTTCCTGTTTTTCTGCCCCAACGGTTTAGAGTACAAAAACACAATGTGGGATTGACACAAAAAATTCATGAACACAGCCAATAAAAATGATTCATTTTGGTAAATCATTATCAATAACAACTATAGTTAGCATTGGTTTAAGCCAAGCCTTTTAGCACATCGTCTTTACAGCCTTAGACATAGTTTACTTGCATGTTCTGAGAAAAGTCTGTCTTTTACAGATAGAGCTGGATCAGACTGGAACAGCTTTCAAAATGAAAAGAGGCACCGCGCACATCCCCCCATTGTCCAGCTTCCTACAAGTTTCAGAACCAGAGTTTCCTCAGGACTCAGAGACAGGCCCAAGAAGACAGATGCATGTGATTTTTAAGTAAAAAAACTATGTTTTTTTTTCCAGAAATAAAAGTAGCTTTAGCATTCAGATAAATGTAAAATGACATATGACCCTCATTTGTAGTTGTAAAGGTTCGGTTGTTTTTTGTTTTCTAAATCTGCATCTTTTTACATTTGTGCTCATATTTATGTAAATATGTTTAATTATTCTGAACAACTTTCGGTGTTTTAAAAAATATAATTCAAATTTCTTTTAAGGTAATTAATACATTTAAACAAGAATCTACATATTTTGACCTATTATTGTGCTCAATTCTGACTGCATTTGCTGATTTTACTGCTGGATTCTACAGCAAAAGAAATTCTTCAACTACAAAAAAAAAAAAAAAAAAACATTTTTTCACTTGAAGACTAATAATGGGTTATTTGTATTGGTTAATATTGATTTTAATAGACTTAAAGTGAGTTAATTTGGTTAATAAGGGAATTCACAATTGGTTGGCTGTTTAACTGTTTAATAAAGGATATTTCTTGCCTTTAAAACTCAAAATTTAAAGTCTGAGTCTCGTCTCCAGTTCATCTATTAATGATAAAAGCTATGGGGCATTATTTTAATTACTATTATTTTTTTACTCAAGTCAAAGCAGAATGAAGCTGGTATCTTAATAGGATTTCTTCTCTAAATAGAAAATCCAATTAGTTAAATCACTTACGTTAATTCTCCAGAGGAGGGCAGCATCGCAATAGTTTTAGCAGCAAGCCCAATTTACCAAAATCAAAATATTATTAAGCTATTTAAAGGCACCTAATATTGTTTTTTAATTAGTTTCTCAGAGATGAGTTGATAGCACTTAAATGACTTTCTTTATATATATAAAAAAGAGCCAATCAACCATATAAAATATAAGTGAAATAATTCCAAATTGCTATTAATCTCAAACAAGTTGGATAACTAATAATCTATTATCATATAAATAACATAAGTATTTTTTCCCATAATTATTTTTTTATTTTTTGTAATCTCTTGGTTAATGACACTAACAAATGGATGGAACAGAAAAAGTCTCACATAAAGGACAACAATGAAACAGGAAATAGATTTATTTCATAATAAAACTAAGAAAGCATTCTTTGAAGAAGGAAATGCACTGTTCTAAATAAAACAGAAAGAATCAAACATCCAATGATGGCACCTTTTGTGAAGCACCACTATTTTTTAACTAAGCCATGGTTGATGTTTGTGTGATTCTTGCATAAAGGTATAGACTCCTAAAAAATGCAATTTGTAAATTAAGATAAAATAAATAAATACATAAAATAAAAGCACAAAAACGACCATGGCTACATACAAAGAAGAAGAGGAAGAAAACCAAATGAAAGTGTTGTTATGTAGTTTTTAAACATCCTAGTGCATTACCAATAACATTTCAAGTCTCATAATTGTCAACCTTTAAAGTAAAGTCTATAAAAAAGGGTTTGGCCCTTTTTTTTTTTATAGAAAATGGAAAAGATGACTCTGTGCCCTGTGATGGACTGGCAAAGCATTCAGGGTGTAACCAAATTTCCCCAAAATGGGTTGTGATTGGCTCCAGCAACCCAAAAGCTGGTTTAGAAAACAGATGGATGCTACAGTGTCATACCTGTTTTCAACAAAGTTTTTTTTTCCTGGTATTATGTTTTTATTTTATTTTCTTTTTTATTTTTTGGTTTATTATTGTTTGTATTGTTCTGTTTTGATTGTTCTATTGCTGCCAATCATTTAAAAAAACTTTTATACGGATGTTTTCTTGATGTTTTAATATCCATACTTGTAGTATTTCTGCCAAGTGCAATTGCTTCACATGTATTTAATCCTATATAATCATTGATATCCAATTTCATCATATCATTTTCCTGAGACTATCTAATTCAAACTTCAGAAAGTTTTTCTAATTTTTCAAAAGCTAATGGTCAGTATAACTCATTCAGTATTTGCTGCATTAAAATAAAAAATCATTTGTTGATAGTAAATTATTCATAACATACAGTTAATATTGTCTTTTGAATTTAAGACAATTTGTAAATAAGGTGTTTTTAAATTTCTGAACACGTATTTTTGCTTTCTTGTGGACAAAAACTTACCAAACATCCCATAATTTATACTTTTTTATTATTTAAAAAAATGCATTTTTCTGTGGATTTTATCAAATAATATCGAAAAACAATTCATCCCCTACCATTATTTATTTGGTTAATCCTTTGATGTAGTGGGCTTTACAGGGTTAAAGAAGTTTCAAACAGACAAAGCGGTGTTGCCGCCGCTCAAAATCTTTGATGTGTTTTATTTTGAAAGGAGGGAGCACGCGAGCATCCGGCGGTCGCAGTGACAGCGCGAGGCTGTGGAGGATCAGCCAGGAGGAGCGGCAATGAAAAGGTGGATTTCGAGTGAGCGGCGTCGTTTTTCTGTTCCACCCCCGGGTTCACTTCAAACACAGACAGCGGACGAGCAAGAAATTTGAGTTTTATTCTGGATTCTACAGCTGATAACAGCATTCCCTTTTCTTCTATTCACTTATTTTTTATTTTATTTTTATATATTTCTTCTATTTGCCCAGACCTTCCCATGAATTGGACTGGAAGCAGCCAGAAAAAGAGGAGCATCCTTTGGTTTGCTCGGACATCATTTGTCATTATTTCGATTTAGGAAACTGCCCGACGAAGCTGACCGTGTCCTCTATGGGATTCTTATCGAGCAGGTAGCTTTGTTTTGGAGAAGAAGACAGTGGGCATCATGAGTTCCAGTGGTGAGTCGATTGTTGCGCGCGCGCGCCTCATCTTTTAGAAGTGCGTTTAAAATATATTAGAATTGGAGAATGTGCATAGTAAACACATCAAATTTAATAGTTTTTTTCTTCCACTAAATCAAAGTATTTATATAACATGACAGCCTTTACTTGAATATATTTATGGGGTTAAAGCTAAATAAGGTGAAAAAATAGCTTTTAAGCATCTTAATTCTTGGAGGATTTTAAGATTCTTTACTAACATGACTGCTGTTACTTCTGCTTCTATTGACTTTATTTTGACACTTCATGGTCTTCATCACCCACCTGTCCCCCAAACCTGCACATCTCTGTTGTATGGCAAGCCAATCCAGTATAAAATAGATATCCTTGATATCA
>NC_050521.1:19691782-19696874 GCF_002922805.2 Oryzias melastigma
TGTGATGCAGCACATGACAAACAAATCTGACAGTCAGCCTGGGGGTTTCTGTCACTGTTCCCCTAGAATGGCCCAGGGACAACCATAATACGGAGATGACCTTGTGTCAGCTGACTCTGATCCTCTGTCAGCTGAATCAGGGCTTTCCCTGCATGCATCCTTGTGTGCACGCCTTTGCTTTGTTGTGTAGATTTCCAGGTCCTGGTGTTGATTTTTTTTTTTTTTTTTTTTTAGTTCTTTGCAGCTTAGCTGGCTGTCTGTAATGCTGGCGGGACTTGATCTGCACCAGGTTCTCAGGAGACCGATGCACTTCCTGTCCGCCCTTCAGCATTATGTGTATCACCCGGCGGGATGCTCCATCTATGTATACTTGTTCTAATTGCTGCTTCTCCTCTTTGAAATATTATGAGTACATTTAGTCAAGCTCATTTGACAATGAGGGCGGAGGGGTAGCACAGACGGCCAGCTAAAGGATTCAGAAGCATGTGCTCAAGCAGGATTGTGCACGGAAATGAGGGCGATGTCAGCATGTGGAATGTGTCACGCTCAAGCTTATGGTTTGCTTGTACGGCTGAAGTTAACCACATGCGTGCGTGTGTGTTCTCACACCTCTCAGGTCGGGGCGTGACCTTTGGTCTTCCAACACTGCAAGCAGGAGGAGATATTTTCCAGTTTCAGTCCACGTCTGCTCATGCTCAGTCATGACTGGGCCTGTAGAGCAGCACACTTAGCAGATTTCTGCAGTTTTGGGGTGTGATCGCCCAAAGGCCATGATGATATCTGAAATGTCTGTCTTTATCTTTTTGTTACTTTGCGGTCAATCAGATTAGGTTTGCAGATAAGACTGAAAAACATGTTTTTTTTACAACAAAACAAAACGTTTAAGGGCGATACATGTTTTTTTGGAAAGAATATAAGAATCTGAGGGTGTTTTTGTGTCAGAGAGGGCATACAGTACAGTACAGTTTGTGTGTTTCAAGGGAGCAATAAAACACATGTTGATCAATATACAGATCATTGAGTTCAAGTACCAGAGGGGTTCTGCAGAGCCATAAATCACAGGCAACACTGACAGGTTTTTCTTTGCTTTTTCTTTGTCTTCACAAAAAAGCGATAGGTTAAATTCAGAAAAATGTACTGGAATTTTTGAAGAGGATTTAAGATTAAATTGGTTTGTCCACTTTGAAAGTTCTTTATTGCAAATCATGCAGCTTAATTACTTTGGCTATTGGTTTAAATGCAGATGTACACAGGAAAAAGATGTTTTTTGTGTAATTTTGATCATATGTGCTTACTAAAATAAAAGCTTGAATAATAGTTGAACTACTTTAATCCAAGTAAATATGTTAAAGTAAAGTATAATATGACAAACAAGTCACTTTATTTTATTTTAATACACATCATTAATGTTTAAGATTGGAAAAATGAATTTACAGGAGAACTGGGTTTAGGCTGAATCATTGGGTTCCTATAAATAACCTCTAGATGTAAGGATGTGTTGACTTTGATACAGTCCAGTTGAATCATAACCTTTCCTGTTTCTAAGCCTGGGCTTAAAAAAGTAGATTTTTTTGGATTTGACTCAGTCTTTAAGAAAATGTGAGATTTTCTTTACTGTCTTTACTTGTTAGTTCACTCTAGAAAACTACTTTGTTCTAGATTGCACTTCTGCATATTTACAATTTAACACTTCATCCTTGTTCAGTTTTGAGAACTAGTAATAGGAAAACTCTTGTATATAAAGACCCACTCTGATCATCTTTTGAGGCCCTTTAAAAGTGCTTCCAGTGATCTTTCAATTATTGATTTGCTGTTTTTAGCCCAAATCAAAAAGCCTGCGTAGCTTAGTTGGACACAGTTTCTGTAGACCGGCAATAGTTCATTAGAAATTCACTTTTGAGTTGTCAGACTAAGCAACCCTGAAAACCCCTTCCTTTCATCCATAGCTGAGCTAACTGTTTACACACTCTTCTGCAATTTTACAGCCCCTCACATTTTCTACCTGACATTACTGGTGCAACAGAAACAACATTTTTCTGAGCTAATCTGAGCCAGCTTGGATGAGGTAACAAGTGGATGCAGTCTATTTTCTACATCACATATGATCACTTTTACAAATGGCATTTTTTTTGTTCAATCCAGATTCACAACAATTCAGAAATGGAGTTTAAATCTCAATTTTCTTAATATATGTCCTCCATTATGAGAAAAATTCCACAAGAACTTGTTAAAAACACCATAAACCAAACTTTCATCATAGTGGATCTTTACGTATACCCTCAAGAACATAATAGCAGATATGCTATGTATATACACAAATGTATGTATACAAATATATATTATTACAAAACTTTATCAAATCTTGTGGGTTTTTTTGTATAAAATACAGGAAACGCCTTTGGTGTTTCTTGGTTTCCCAAAACAATCATCATAAGGTGTTTTAAAGCCTCTTGTTCTAAAATCTTTTACATTTATTTCCTGTGGATTCGAGAATGCCGGAATCATTTAATAACTTTCGTAGGAGCTTTGAAACTTAAGGATAATTTAACGATCAACTTGCAAAAATGTCATAAAAGCTAGTTCTGCACAACACAAATGTGCTTTTTAGTGAGGACGTTTGTTTGTCTTGTTGTTGAAGTAGCACTCGTCTGTCTTAACATGATCACTTAAAACATCTGGCATTAAAAATAAATAAATAAAGTAACTTTTTATTAAAAATTGGCTTTAAAATGATACTGTGAAATCTACACTCAAGGCTTTATGGTGACTTTATAGAGTCAGTTTATTATTTCGATACAAAAATATGGAAGTGTAGCTCCAGTGAAAGCTGAGTAGCTCAGTTATTAACACATAAACAGCACAAGTTGATAAATTATTTGCCCCTCATCTTTGTCCACAGATGCGCTGCGTAAACTGTAGACCTAAACAGAACGTGCAGGTGGAGATTAAATGATGGATTTCTCTTTGTGCAGTTTTGTTGTCAGCTGTGCTCCCCTGGTTTTTATGACAGGGATAAACTAGAGGCAACGGTGGAGAAGGAGGAGAGTCGTATCGTTTATGATTCCTGCGCTCCTGCTTCATCTGGTGCACAGTCCAAAGCAGAGCCAAACGCTATTCATCACTCCATAATGCCAGGCGCCTCAGCTCAATAACACGGGTAACAAAGGCGGGAAGAGATTATGCACAGATGCAAACACAGATGCTGGGATGTACCAAGGAATTTGTATCTGGAGTCACCAACAACTGGCATCAATTTGGGGAGAAAAAGTATGTTTTAGTTCAATTTTGATTGCAAAAATGATGTGTACTCTGTTATTTGCGTTCCAGGTTGTTGATTAGCAGAGACAGCATGGAACTAAAATGTGTTTGTCATTGTAAAATCACAAACATATTAAGCAATTCAGTACCAAAGCTCTAGTGTGTCCTTGAGTATGCTGCCGCTGTTAATGACCTTGGCTTCTGGTGATCAGACAAACCCTCCTCTCTTTCTCTGTGGAGTGTTTGTGTACACATAGATGGATGTTTCCACCCCAGGACCTGATGGAGATGATGATAGATAAAGAAAATGGGATTGGTGGAAATCACAAAGTGCTGCGATCGATGGCCACTTTAGATTTAGGGCAGAGAATAGAGATGTTCATTGTGGAGAGACTTGGTGTAAAAAGTTTTTTGTGAATGGGAAGCAGTTATTGCTCATTTTTACTGACTCTGACAATGTCCCAGGTGAGCACTGGTTGAAGACTTACAGTCTACCTCAGAAAAAGAGCAGTTTGCAACATTTTCTGCTCTTTGGTTGATGTTGGAAAGCCAGTTCAGCACACCCACCTGATTACAGATGATATTTATTACATTCATGGGTCTCTCAGTCTGTTAAAGAGACAGCATTTAATCGGAGCTTGCTTTTTTGGTTCCTTTAATTTATATTTAAAAGTATTGGCAAGTGATGGAGGGGAAAAAAAGTTTGTCCTCCTTTAAAAGCATTCATAATCAAGAGTGTAGTACATCTAAAGAAGAAACTGCAAACGCCCCAAATAAGATGAACATTTAAAAACATAAGATTGCAAATCATTTCAATGGTTAGAATTCAATGTAAATTAAAAAAAATGCATATTTTAAAATATTCCTTAAACTTTAAGTCTTTAAAACATTTTTTATCCGCTTTTAACATTAGTTTACCCTCAAGATCTAGCTGTCTATTTGCATGTCAATAAAGAATCACATATTTAGAGTGAAATAGGCGTTTTAGAAGACATTAATGTTTTCTCAGCCTTCTACCAGCTACATTTGTAGGTGAACAGAGTGAAATTTAAGTTTAAGAAAAAAAAAGAATACGGAATTTGGACAAAGACAAGCTAATTATGATTAAAAAATTAACTATTTTAAAACAGAACATTTTAGTTTTTTTTTAATTTTGTTCTCATTTTAGATCCAACTGCACCAGTGGGATGATGTTCCTCAGAGAAAAACACAAGCTTAAAAAAATGCTGCATTCATGTGCTGTTGAAATGACCGGAAAAATGCCTGTCCGACTCAGAAATTACACATGAACTTCAGAAAAGCAACAAAACTTTCAAACAAAAGACATAAATGCTGAATAACTTTCTGAACCAGGACAGATGTCAGTGTTTCTGTATTGCACCATCTGAAATACACCTGAAATAAAAACAATAATTAGGATTATCAATATAATTGATTCTAGTTTGACGGGCCAGATTAAATAGTTTAACAGGCTGCACATGACCCCCGGGCCGTAGCTTGCCCACCCCTGGCCTAGATCCTGATGGTGGTTAAAGGACAGACCATTCCAGAGCATCACTCCAGGTGGAGAATAGGGTTGAGAAGGACCAGTGAACCATTTCCAATGCAGAGAGAGGCAACCACTCAGGAATTTAAAGGCAAATTTGAGATTGCCAGAACATTTAGCTATTGATTGAAGTGATGCCTAATAGATAATTGCATGTAGAGTGGCGTAACCCAGCATACCTGTAGGTGAGTGAGGTTGACCTTCCTTATTAAAATTGTGCCAAAACTTCACAAAAATGGTCTAAAAAAATAGCAAAAAGGTTATTTTGGATTTTTTTTTTTTTTTTTA
>NC_050521.1:19696902-19730754 GCF_002922805.2 Oryzias melastigma
CATCTGCATCTGCCTCATCTCAAAAATGAAATAAGTCACTTTGAAACAAATGTATTGGTTCTAAAACAATCAGTCAGTAGGAAACTTTAGGAAAAAAAGTTTTGGTATATTTTAGATAATTTATAAGAGAAACAGAAAAAAAAAACAATTTAGCATTTTAAGATTTTTACAAATCAAAATGCAGAAATTCTGTGGTACTCCTCCACTCCTCATGATTTGGACTCATCACCACCCAGGATTCCATTTTGGCTGCACTCCAGGCGTGTTGTTCCTCCGAGCTGTCAGGGGAAGGGCAGAAATAGTGCCAGTCCCCGGGGAAGCTGCTGGCCTCTCTGACCGCAGCGCAGAGCGGCGTGGCTATCACACCTGATTGCCGCTGGCACCGCTCCCTTGAGGCTCTCCGTACTGATGTGGACTCTGTGGATTACACCTGTAGTCTGGTGGCTATCATTAGAGGGATGACTCAACACCTCAGCGTAGGCGGATGTGGTGGGATTTTTAGGATCTCTGTAATGGGTTTGGACACACCAGAGCTTTGTCTCGTCTTAGAGGGAAAACACAGGCACATTTAGTTACATAATGCATCATCTCCTATAAGCTGATTATGCTCTTTGGATTCTTTCTTTTATTTGCTTTTGTGGCATTCTCTTGCAACAAACTCAATATTAAGACAACTAAGTTTGATTAAATAATGTATGATCTTTAATTTAACTTTGTACTTTTTGATGTTTATGCCCAAGTTATTAAAAGTGAACAAATGCAGTTTGTGTTCTGGATTAGTGAGATTTTCTTGAGTGATCTGCCCATTTTCTCCCATTTTTCCTATTTTTGGGCCTCAGAAACATTTGGAAACTCAGTTTCAACCTTAAATCATTACTTAGATATGTTTTACTTTCCATCCTATATTTAAAAGTTTAAAGACCCACTCCGCTCTGCAGAAACTATGCCCTAGAAAGCAACAGATTTTTTTGGTTTTGACTAAAAAGGGCATACTTATGATTAAAAGAAACACTTAGATTAAAAGATTATTGGAGTGGGACTTAAATATAAACTGGTGTTATTTCGAAAAATCCACAAAAGGCTGCTTTCTCAAAAAATGCTAATCTTATCATTTAAAGCATGTTTGGATCAATGTTTTAATTTTAGTCTTTAAAACAGAAACATAAGCTTTCGAGAAAGTTTCATTTAGAGCTGTGTCTGGCGCTCATCAGGCAGGTTAATGGGTCTCAGCGGTCCTGCCAGCATTGTGTGTGAAACAATGAACGAACTGAGATGTTAAGTGTGGGAGACGGCGAGCGGGAAATGATCATTCTTGCCTACTTCTTGTGCTCACACTCCTGTCTTGAACAGGAAAATAAACAACCTACGTGGTGCAAATACTTTCTCATACATCTGTGAATTTATGCCCTCATTTCTACATCCATTTCTCACACTAAAGGGATAATAAATAACAGTTACACCAGACCACTTCCCTGTAAATGTATCACACTGACTGCCCTTAACTTTAGTATTATAACAAAAACAAATCAAATTTATGTTTACATCACTATTTTGTCTGGGATTAAAAGTGACAGAAACATCCACTTGAGTACAGCTTTACCCTTGGTGTAATGAGTTTGGACCCAGTGAACAACCTTTAAGAAATGTTCACCAATCTCTATATTTAAGACTGACGCTCTGAAACTGCCAAACGAAAAGAGACAAGACTTATCGATTCTATCAGTGTGGAAGACAGCTGCCAGTTTACTCGGCTTTGGTTTGTGGAGTTTAAACGGTTCTCGGGAAAAATGGCTCAACTATGAATCTCGGAATGTGCAGAGATGCAGCCTGGATGCAGTGTAACTTAGCTTTTGCTAATGTGTCTTTGGTGGAATTCCATGTTACTCCGAGGGTCTGATCAAAAAGTATTTTTTCTGCTTGTGCTATTTTCAGAATTAACTGTATATTTATATAAAGGCAAAACAATTAAAAATCTGAAACATACATGGGTAAAATTAATGCCCAAAGAGGTATCTCACCACCAAGTGACTATTTCTTAACATAGATACGTAATATTCAAGATTTGGATTCAATTCAATAGAAGAGCCAGCTAAACACTTACATGGTCACTGAATTCAATGTTTACATTTTTCATCCATCCATCCATGCAGAGGCAATTTAGAGTTACCAATTAATCTCCCAACCATGTTTTTGAACAGCGGGAGGAAGCCAAAATACCTGGAGAAAACCCACCTATACACAATGACAACATGCAATCCTCACACAGAAAGGTCCCAATTGGAACTTCAAGCAGGGCCATCTCCCTTCATTCTTTTCTCTATTCTTTCCTCATTGAAGAAAAAAATGATACAACTTTGCAAAATTTTCTTTTCAAATCATAAATATTTCTGTTATCAATGTATCTGGAGCCACCTTCGTTCACCAAGTTACCTCTAGGAGGCTTGATGAGTAAGACAGTCAGTCACCTTTCACTACAATGTAAGGACGCAACTTTATAAACAGACTTTTAAAATCTGGTTTCAAAAACATCTATGTTCCCTTTGCTTAGATATAATTTCTGTCACGGATGTGTTTCGGGCTTGTTTTGTTCCACTTGTTGTCTGTTTTGGGGAAGCTATGGGTTTATTAAGATGGGACCAAGATGGTAGCGAATAAAGTGGTTTTAAATCAGCCCCCTCGATTCCATCACATCTGAGGCTGGGCGTGTCCGTGTCCCTGTGGTGCGGGTTCTAGTCCTTGCTGGATGAGCCTGGTCGGGCTATGTTTACAATGCTTTTCGGGGACCCCAACTTCTTCTGGACTCCTGATCTGGGGCTTGGGGGGGGGTTCTACAAGGGTTGGGCCCCCTGGCGCGGCACGGTTGGCTATTCTTTTGACTAGACTGGAGCTTACGTTCTCTCTACTCCTGTGCCTCCCTGCTCTCTGGCATTGGGGTCTGCTGTCTGCTGGCCCTGGTCTAGGTGGCTGACCTGATTGCTTGTAAGCCACACAGAAAATTCCTCTACCTGCTATACTGTGTGGGTGTTGGGGGGCCCTGGCTACCACAGGTACCTCAGCGGGAGTTTTGGTGTTGGAGTGACCAGGCACTCGCCATCTTTTTTTGCATTCCATCACCCACCTCAGCAGAACATGAACACTCACCTGAGAGCACAGATATCACCTTACCTTTGCACAATAGTAGGGGTGAAAGAATAATATGCTGTATGTGAACTGTAGTTGCATTATGTACATGTTGACATGTTTGTATGTTAAGTTTTTTGAGCCAACAAGTATGTTTGTAACAAGAGTTTGGACAGGCCTCGCCCTTTTTAGACTAACGACTACACCTGACATTAATGATAATAAACTACGGGCAACTTGTTGCTTTATGATCCTCCCTCTAAATAAAGTTTAGCCTAAACTACAAAAGGGTTTTATAGAAATATACACCTTGTGTATCAAAAGATTCCCATTGTAAAATATGTCGAACACAAGAGGCCTTCAGCTCTTATGTGTTTGCTCATCTGTTGGACAGAATGCATTAAAAAAAAAAATCATCCCTTTACAACCATAAAACTAATGTCTCACACATATTGTGTGACGCTCATGTGGAATAATGCAGAATGCTTTTTAGCCTTATGATCTCCTGCTCCCATCATCTTTTCTTTGTCATCTGGGCATTTAGAAAAACACAAACAAGCATGAAGCAGAGACAAAATAGAAATAATTGTTGCCCTTGTTTTAGACTATACTCTTCCCAAAGTCAGAGAACACAGTGAGCCCTCGTGCTTCATGATACACACGGCTTATAGACTTTCTAAGTGATGCAGGGCCTTTGGGATTCCTCAGATGAAACCAGCTGCTTTGTTGTTCTGATATGCTGGCTGCTGGTTCTGCTCTTACTGGAGTAGCAAAGCCCTGCAGTGAGTTATTCAAGTTGTCAGGCCAGCTGGATTCGCCGCCATTAATCCCCATCACCAGACACTTGGACCACTCATGTTCCTTATGGAAGATGGAGATAAATACGAGAATGAGCCCAGCTGTTCTGGCACAGAGTCTGTATTGTAAGGCTTTCAAAATAAAAAATCTGTTTATAGGTCAGAGCAGGAAACAGACTCCAATAGCCTCAGAGGTTTATTTTCACATTGTTTTTATTGCTCATTTATAATTTAGTTAAAAAATCACTATGACCTTTTTCCTATTTTATGACACCAGTAATTTAAGTGCCGTTGGGGCAGGCAGGATGGGAGAGCAATCTTTCCTGACTGTGTGAAATAACTATCTGCTTTGCTGGAGTCAGACGTGTAAACTAATGCATAATGAGGTAAGAGGATCCATCCGCTTCCTCAAGTCGCTCTGCGATGTCTGTTGTGTACGTCATGAGGTATGAGTGTGTGAAAAATTGAGAGTGTAGGAGAGACAGGCTGGAGCTTACCCAATTTATAGGTGTCAGACCTCACAGCTTTAGAAGAAGTGTTGACAGAATTACACTCATCTTTTTATGTGGACAATGCAGGCTGTAGTCTGCTGTACAATCAGACTGCACTCTACAAACAAACCACGCTGCAGCGCAATTGACCACCTAGTTCAGTTTCTCCCTTGGTTTATGTAGCATTCACTCTGAGCTATTAAGAACAATTATAATATTTTCTGATCAACAGGGTGCACTGTCTATGAATGGACTATTTTTGAACTTGTCATATAGCCCACTGTGCTATAAGGCACATTAAGCAAGACAAAAGAGAGATAAGTCCATCAGTCAGTTAGACTTTGTAACAGTAACTCTACAGCAGGGGTCAGCAACCTTTAACAATAAAATAGCCATTTTGGCTCGTTTTCTACAGATCAAAAGCTCGAAGGAGCTACATAGTCTTACTTTAGCCTTTATGAAATTTGGGTTTGCATTCATGACCTTCTTTTTTTTAATAATAAATGTGAATTTTGTCTTTTTTTGGCATGAACAAAGGCAACAATCTAAAAAGAAACTAGCATCTCTCAAATGTGTTTTTATTTTTGTTTTTTTAATAAATGTAACTAACCTAAATTAAATAAATGCTAATTAAGTAACCCTTACTTAAAAAAAAATCTATTTTATTTTTATTTTATTTTTAGTCTTACACTGCTGGATTTTGTTATTTTAGTTTGCGGTTGGACCTTGGTAGTCTTAGTTTGCGGGCTTTATTTATTTGTTTTCTTTAGGTAGTTTTGGTTATGCAGACCTTAGCAGGGAGCTGCTGACTCAGACAGTCGACATGGCTGGGTCAGCAGTCTCCCTGACTTATTTTATGTTTGGCCAAGGAGCCACCATGGAGAGATAAAAGAGCCACATGTGGCTCTGGAGCTGCAGGTTGCAGACCCCTGTTCTAGGGGTATGTCCAAATTCCCACCATAATCCCTAAATACTAAAAAACTATATAGTATGGGACTATATCTACTGCCCTGGATTTTAAAAGCAATTCGGGCACAGTGCTCACTACTTTTCTTTTTTTTTTTAAACGCTAGATATGACATCACCGATTTCACAAAGTCGAAATCTAATCAATACGAAGATTTTATGGCATCAATTTGTGACTCAACTGTGTTCGGATGATGAAAATGTGGATTGCTTCTTAAAAAATTAAACTTAAAGACGCTTTTTTTTTTTTATTACTCAAGTGCAATGCATTGAGGTCTATTTTTCACAACAACTTCTGGGAAATTTCTAGGGCACTTAATTTTGGAATTGTAGATTTGGACAGCATTACAAAATGGCGAACGCACTAGTGAGTAGAAGAGGAATTCAGACATCGCCTAGAACTTTTTTGTAACGTCCTACACGTTGGTTAGCGTATTCACAATAACTGCACTCGCAAGCTTGTTTTCGACACGTAAAAACAAAGTGATACTGCTAAAATAAATGTTACTGGGGCTAGACTAACTCCTAACAATGTTGGTAACGTTAAAAAAAAATAAAAAATAAAGAAAAAAAATAAAGAAAAAAAAACAGTCCAGCATTGCTACAGGTTAGCAATGTCCGCAAATTCACGAAACCCCCCAATAAACATTTTTAGAGCGTCTATCTCTCAAAATCGCTTCGACATTAGTTAGGACAACCAGAATTAATCCATATTTGAGATGCACCGACCTATAAGGCGCACTGTTGTTTTTCAAATAAATTAAGGCTTTTAAGTATGCCCTATTATGCATAAAATACAGTAGGCATCATGTAATTGCTTTGAAGAATATCACCTCAGGGGCATTTAGCAGCTGCACCAGAGGAGTATTATGTTACTGAACCTTACTCCGACCTATGCAGACCGGCCTAAGCAGAATTTGGTTAATAAAGCGTAAAGATCAGAGCAGCCTAATGAGTCATAATTTGGGGTCAACATCCTAAGGCATTGTCCCATTTCTTGAAAGTAAGTGTACTTCCACGGGCAAGTCTGAATTGGAGACTGACCTCTGGTGAACCTTATTCAAATTTATTTTTCAATTTTTAAGTAAATACATTAACAAAAAAAAATCATATCATATTTGGATTTTGTTCTCTTGGACACTGCTTCATCTTGTTAGAAAAAATATCACTTATACTTGTCCATAAATTAAATGCTCTTTTGTTCATTTCTGTGTTCTGCAGCTTATCAACAAAGCTCAACAGGCACTGAGAAGCGCTCTGGACCAATTCGATGCCAACGATGTCGTGAGGTTTGCAAAGGAGAGGTGGTCCGGGTCCAAGAAACTCACTTTCATGTGAAGTGTTTCACCTGCACTGGTAAGAAAATGAGGTTACCCCCCAGAATCAATGCCAGGAAGCATGATCTGTTGGGCTATGTTGGAGTAGTTCAAAACAAGTCTAACACTTCATCACACAACCACAACAGCTGCTCCTTTGGCAGCAGAGTAACTTTCAACAAGCTTTAACCTGAAAAACAAAAAAACTGAGAAGAAAATCTTGGCAGTCCTCTTAACTGTTGCATATTCATAGAGCTTTAATCTCCCTGCAAAGCGAGTTTTACCAATTTTCCAAATTTCTTTGTCTTTTTAGACTCCTGAGAATCCACACTGTAGTAAACTGCACCAGAGTTCACAACAGTGTGTCCAAATGGGCACAGACTGTTGTAAACCATAGTAATCCTCAGTTTCCTATTACTTAGACTGAGAGTTTCTGTTTTCCCGCAGTGGGAATTGAAACGGATCAGAGTTGACTGTAGGGTTCACCGACTCCTGCTAACGTAGCTTGTTGTTCTTGCATCTTGGAAAGGATTTTCCTTCAGTTGAAGCAGCTGGCTAATGAGATTGACTTTATTAGCTTTCAAGTGCTACGTGTGAGCATCAGTAACCTATAATAGATTCAGCAGTGACATAATCACCCACTCAGCAGGGCGGGATTAGCCAGGACCACTCACAACATGGTAAAGCTCAGTTAGCTAACCATTTGTGTTTTGTAGGAACTTTATTGACAACTATAATAGGTGCAGAGAAGTAGATAGGGAAAAATATGATGAACTTGGAAGTAAATGCAGTTTAACAAATGCAAGTATTGTTATATAGTTAAAATTACATTGAGCATTTTTAGAAAATCGTTTTGGATCTTTCCCTTTGCAAAACAATGTTTTGTTCTGTCATCAATGTGCATCTCCAGACAAAAAAAAAAATGAAGACCAATGTTCTTGTGAAAGTAAGGTATCTGGAGCAAGTTGGAACTAGTAATCAAAAGGAGGAGAAGTATGCAATTTGTCATGCTACTTTCCAACTTAAAGCACCTGCGCTTAGTGTCAAAATAATATTTCAAAGCTTGCCAGGTGTTAATGTTTGCTGAGTTGTGCAAGTAAAGTCAACAGTCATAACCAAACATATTTGCATAAGTCTGCATTCTAAAGCTTTTATTTTTCAGATTATAATTATACGTCTTTCATTTTTTCTAGACATTTCATTACTTTAAGTTAAATGAAATGTTAATTTTAAGTTACATTGCTTTAGACTTCAGAAAGGTTTTACCCACAACGCCGAAACGTGGCCTGTAAACTGTACATTGCTGAAAACTCCAGCTTTCAGTCACACCATACAATCATGAACTGATGCCCTTGAGTGTGCACATCATCAGATGTGTGCACGCTCTCTGTGGTTGTGAGTGGTTGCTGTGGTAACTATGTGAAGGGACACCTGGGCCCTGGTTGGTGGATATTCTCAGCATCTCTAAGGTGGAATTAACCAATCAAACGGCTCCGTTCGGTACCTCTGAGAAATAGGGGGAGCACTGAAACAGAGAAGAAAAGGGGGGATGGGGAGGCTGTTTGTTTTGCCTCAACATTACATCATCGTTTAGTGTAATTTCAGTTTTAGTCTTTGATTCTTTTATCACTCAAAAAAAAAAAACAACCTAAAAAGTACAGCTATGGGAAAATGTCATTGATCTTATCACGTCAGTGAAGCTGCCACACAACTCTGTCAATTCATCCATCAGGGAGGTTTTGTCATCCCAGAAGCAATGATTGGGTGTTATTGTGCTATGAGACTGCCACATACAGTCCAGAACAGGCTTTTGCACAGCCAGCAGTTTTCTAAAGCGTTATTGTTTAGGGTGCCACAAACACATTCACAAACATGTTGCATGTTCTTTTGAACTTCATCAACTCTAAGTCTAATCAACTCTCTATTATCAGAGTTTGTTGGCTTAATTTGTTGCCTTTACAGACTGAACTGGAGTCTCTCATAACATCCTCTGTCCATTTTTTATTTTATTTTGTTTTCTTTTTTGATGCATGCCATTCAAGCAAGAAAAAAAAATGTTTTTTAGAAAATTTTTTTTTAGTTTTTGACTGTATTCTTTTTTACACAAACATATTCAACTATTGACCAGTTTTAGTGCTTCACATCATCATTCAGCTTTATTTACACTACAAGATCATTGAAATAACATAATATAATTCATCCCTTTTCTTCTGCTTCTTGCTTTCTTTCTAACATTTATTCCAGAATCAATTTAAACCAAAAGGACTGACTGTCCTCTCCTGGAAAGACTGTGACCGTTTAGTCTTAAATGGACTGAACAGTCACATGAGATCACTTTCACCTCTATTGTCGGCATGTAAAAATATACACAGCCATAATTTCATCTTCCCTCCGTGGGCCTATAGTGCTGCCTCTCTGTCTGCTACATTATCATAATTCCTCGCTCATGCATCTATCAGAGGAGGAGCAGATAACTAATCATGTGCATTTAGCCTCTCATTTGAACCCATCACCACCGCAGATTGTAACATGAAGAGGCAGCATGTAATCAGCTCTTAAGTAACATGTAGAAAAGGCTGAAGACAGAAGTCAACCCACACAGTAATACTTTGACTTTGAACAAATAGAGGAACCTGGTGGTGTTGATGATTTGGATCCAGGTTACCACTGACTGCTGAGAATGGACACGTAGTGTTGTATTTATATAAGAGACCAAGCGGCCAGATGAGAACAACAGAAAATCATCCCCCAAAAAAAAGACTTAGTTTTTTACAATAATATGTCCTAACAGGAAGTTGCACTGAGGGACCATATATGATGGCTGATTCGGGAAGTCAAAAACATTTAACAAGACTACAGAAAAAACATAAACACAAGATTGGTCTTTCAGTGAGAAATAGATTTAGATGGTGCCTTCACAAGTGCCTGGCTTGTATGCCCCTCAACACGTGGCACGACCCAAGGTTATTTATCGTTTAAGAAAATTGGACCGACTGAGTGTGACATGACAATAAAAAATGGACCACTTCCTGTTCCAATTAAATCAAGTCAGTTCAGTTCAGTTCAGCCGTGGTGCAGTGGTAGGGCGGTTGACTATTGATCAGATGATTGCAGGTTCAATTCCCACCTTGCCCACCCGTGTGTCAAAGTGTCCTTGGGCAAGACACAGAACCCCATATTGCCTCTGGTGGAAGGTTGGAGCCACAACCAGTGTGTGAATGGGACTGTGACTGTAAAGCTCTTTGGGCGTTCAAGGAAGGTAGAAAAGCGCTATACAAGTATACACCATTTTTTTGTGATACGACAAAACATTCTCACTCTCAACACGTCATTCATGTATGATTTGGGCCCCCTCCAAGTCAGTTTTTGACGTGCTGGCTGTCCCCATTAACTCAGGGTCCCCAACCTCTTGCCTGCAAACCGATACTGGTCCGATGGTCGTTTGGTACCGTGCCACAGACAGGGAAAAAATACATCCAATAATCCGGGATCCCGAACCGGTACCTTGATTCTAACCCCGGTACTCTTACTCTAATCCTAATTTTAACTCAGTAACGGTTCAGCTTCTGGTACTGTGTTCAGAGAGTTTGGGACCGGGCAGCCAGCACGTCAAAAAATGATGAGTTGGGGACACCCAAAACTTTAAAAAGGGACACAGTGGGGGCCTGAAACTATACGTCCATAAATGACGAGTTGGGAGTGAGAATGTGTAGGATGCAGTTGCCATGTTGGAGGGACAAATCATCAGTAGGCAATTTTTTGTTTCGGAATCAAAAACAAAAAATCGTCAACTTTTCTAAGGCAACGAATCTGACCAATCAGGAGTGAGCTTTTTGGAAACCCATATCCCTAGGATCTAATTGATCAGTTTATGTCTTGAATAACATGCACTAAAAATACAATGAAAAACAAATTGGATTAGTAAGAACATGTTAGAAAAAGATAGCAAAACAAGAATGGTTATTCTGACAAATGTATGACTGAGTAATAGCTGTCTTTTTCACTAAAGAAGTCTATGAGATTTTAGCTTCTTTGAACCAGCAGATACTTTCCATGGGGGAGGGGGGGTCTCAGTCCAGCTGTCATGTACAGTCATTTGTCTCTGTACAAGGTACAAGTTAGCCTCCAGTGACCAGCAGCCCCCCACCACTGGAAACTTAAAATAGGTGGCATTTGTTTAACTGAGTGTAGACTATTCTAAAGTGTCTACATGTGCATTCTACAAACAATCAATAATGTTCTGCACAAATGCTAAACAAATGTACATATTTTAAATCTAACCTGCATTTAATAAAAAAATAATGGAAAGAAACATAAAAAAAAAGGAAACTTAATCAACAATTCCGTCAACCGTGGAAAAGAGAGTAAATTGTGCACTGCACGGGGTGTGACCGTCATTTTGCCACGGGTGTGGCAGCAAACGCCACCATCCCAAGTGCATGGGCCAAGTGACATAGTGACCACATTTACCCAGCCTCCAAAAACATAATTGCCACTCTCACATTCCAGCAAATACACATTCTTCTATTTATGGAGCATAAAGCTCATTTTCTCCTAAATCACAGGCATACGTCTAAATAGTTGTTTGTGCTACACAGAAGATAAACAAATACACAAGCAGTTGAAACCGCTAAAGATTTGCTCCCTATAGTTAGTCATTTTCAGGAGACTAACCAGATTGTTTTCTTTTAATGTTAAGTCTACTTTAGGGCATGGAGTGAGCAGAGGTTTCTTGCATGTATTCTCATCAGTGCTCTTATAAATTTGCAGCATCTTTTTCTGCATAACTGTTTGATTCCAATTCCACCTCTGGATAAATCATCTATGAATTCCCAAAATCTTTGTTACCAACAGCAGTTTTCTGTCTGTCTGTGCCGCTGGCATCCTCTCAAGACAAGGCGGCCCCTGGAAAGAACAAAAGAAAACAGAGAAATGGACAGAAATGAAGAAGAGCTGAAGAAAGCAAGGTTATTAGGAGAACCAGAAAGAAAAAAAAAACAAATCACATAAAGGAACATTGGGGGTTACAGCAAAGGGGAGCTTCCTGTAGCTATAGCAACCATTGGTACACTGGTCCAATCACCACACCAATGTGTGGTTGCTAGGGAGAGATTCCAGCGGAGCTAAAAGGGTGCACGGTGGGAAACTGTGCTTTTCCCTGATGACTCCTCTGGATTTGAGATATGACAAGAATTATCTCTCTGTTTGCGTCCCCTTTGAGGCACCACGTCTGCGATGAGCTTCATACATGTACAATTGTGACAAAGTGAGCATCAGCATACAGTGTAGAGCACATTTGTAAAGCCAGGCTTGCAGAAGCTGAATGATTAAAAGGCATTTTTATCTGACAACTCCTGTTGTGTGAGACAAACAAACACATCCACCTTATAAGTCAGTGTATCATTTTTGCTAAGACACTCCGATTTCCACTGCTTTAACTAAAATCCCAGTGATCAGAGTGATTATATTTTTAAGTCAGTGATCTCATTTGCTTTTTTTTCCTCTTCAACAGCTCTCAAAGGGTTAAAAGCTGAAGCAGTGGCTGTGATCTGGAGTTAGGACAGGGCTTCACAGGGCAATGCTGTGTCTTTACCAACCACAACAGCCAAAAATAAAAGAGATTCATTCATTCATGCATGACTTCTTTCTGCTAAGCTGCCCAGCTCCAGTCTTTTATTTTTTTACTGTTGTTATTGTTCTTTCCATCCATTCTATTCCTTAGCCAGACTCACTGCTGTGCTCATTCTGTCCATCACGTTGGTCTAGACTAAAAATCTCCAAAACCCTAAAGGTCAGTTCTTGGCTTTTTCCACATATGTTTTATTATTTCCTCTTTAGCCAAAAGTTTGTCACCATCTACAAACTTTTTCTTGTCTTGGTTAGAGACTAATCTAAACATCTTTTGGTTTGGAATCACATTATTTTATTTTCTTTACTTACTTTTTTTTTTTTTGTAGTTCATAGAAGTGGTCATGAGCTTGAAAAATAACAGTCTAAGCATTCATGTCTTCAAGAAAACACATGTTCAAGATGCTTTCTCAGATTTCCGACCCACTACCTTCACATGTCCTTTTCTTACTCATCAAAGAGGAGATGATTGTACAAATTTGAAGGATTTTTTTGAGTTCTTAGTTATGTCTAGTTATTTCTTAATCACATGCACATGTTGACCTGTATGGATGCTGCAGGTTGTCGGAGCCAGTGGAGGGTTGTAGACAGGAGTAGCCTATCGTAAATGTTGTGTGTGTCGTAAATGTTTATAATTGTTTATTTCATCACCACAGAATCAGTCTTTTTTCGGGAATCATCCCTTGGTAAAACTGAGTAGTACATGTCTCATTCCACTATTTAATAACAACTGCGAGGCTCAGAGTTCACTGCGGATTCACATCTATCACAAGATGGTTCTCATGAGATTTTGTTGTTTTGGTGCGTTGTAGAGCTCCTCAAAGAGGCTCAGTGTGCTGTGCTGCCAACTGGCAGTCAGGGTTTTAAGTGAAAAACAAAAGTAAAATGCTGAACCACATGTTTGCTTATAACTAATTAAATATTGCCTTGGCAGCCTTTTAAATCGATACAAGTATCGCTACATGAAGTATTGCGATATTTCACTGAATCGATATTTTAGTGCGCACTGGCTTCTTACTGACCTTGTGCACTGCACAGACATTTTTCTGTACAAATTAGTAAACACTGTGCATATTATGAATTTAAACAAAAAAACATTTTTCTGTTTCTTTTTTAACATTTGTTGTTTTTGGGTGGCCTGTTTGCATGGCAGTCATGGTGCATTAAAGCTAAAAGCAACCAGCAAAGGCCATCAATCAGGAGGTGGGTAGGTTTGTGGAATTTCATCAAACTGGTTGAAATGGTTTCCATTCTTTTTGTCATAGTACTGCTGCCATAAATGATTATGTAAAAGTTGAAAAGTTAAAACATTAAATCAACAAGGATTCTCTTTCATTGAGGGTTTCGGTGTTTCACACTAATCCTATTGAAGCTTAATGATTCATAGTATCAACACCTTTCCATTCAGCAGTTCTGAACTTGCCAAACACTTTATCCTCCTCTAAATCCTCAGCTCATAGCAGCTCCTAATAAATGGTGTGGAGTTTTAAATAGTTGTGGGAGCGCTCTGTTTGTACTTTACTCCTGTTGATCTGTTACAATGCTGACTATTTTTTTTTTTTGGCTCACAAAGGTCTGTTTGAGCTGCAGACCTTTGTGCCTTTACTTCCTTCCTGTCTGACCATTTTATCCCCCACCCCCCAATTTGGCACTACTCAGAAAAAAACACACAAATTCCTCTTGAAGTGTTCTCCCCTGTCAGTGGGCTTTTACTGTTTGCTAAATAGTTGCGGGGGTAAATAGGCGAGTGATTTCTTTGATGTAATTTATTGCACCTTACCAGATTTTCTTTTAAAATACTTAAAAATAAACAAAATATGAAAGATAACCAAAGATTTTTGCTTTTGCTTACTGTACAAAGCCTGTCCATTAGGCCCACAAGAGAGAGCCTGGGGCAGCTGAGGAGGAAAGGGAAACGGTGTAAAAGAAAAGCTTGAATGCACGGAGGTGCAGAACTGTAGCGATGGAAACTGTGGGCATGAAAGTGGGATAAAGTGGAGATGTGGTGATCACAGCCACAAAGAGGTGGAAGTGGTTCCAAAACCAAAAGGACAGAAGGAGAGTGGCAGGCGGGTTCCGGCCTGGCCCAACTTTGATAAGGGTTATTTTTTTTTTTTCATCACGTCTGTTGGATGGAGATAAATATCCAATCAGGCGGGACCCCTGTGGACGCCTAATCAGTGACGTGCTAATGACCACAGCTGCCTACATCCTAACCTCTAATCACTAGATTTATGATTTCAAGATGCTTACTCCTTGAAAATGATAAGACGTAGAGATGCAATTTCTGTTAGTTTCACTCATTAGAGTTCATTAAAAGAAAAGATCCTAAAATAAATAAACAGATTATACTGGCTCTTTGATCTGCTTTAGTTCTTACTATGTTTAGCTTAACTCACTGGAATCTGGCTCTTAGCAGTGTATGTTGAAGAGAAAGCTTCTAATTAGCAGAACTATATTTTCTAGCAGCATCTGTGCACATTTTATGTGTTCTGTGGATGCATGCGCCAAACGATGTTGGTAGCGCGGTTGCAACTCGAAGCTTTCTTCTGAAGCAACCGCTGTGCAGCAGCAGAAACCCTGGAACCAATCCCAGCTCCACCCAACATGCTGGCACCAAACATGTATGGGGGGGTTATTTTAAAATACTGGTTATTGGCAATAGGAAATATTGAAAAATGAAAGGCCTGTCAACAAGTAGCCTGTTGAAATGATCCTTTAAAGAATAGAAAAGTTTGAGAAAAAACAGAAAAAGGTCAATTCCAATTTATCCTCTGGGTGGGCAGGAGGGGAACAGAAGATTTTGGAAAAGGGGCAAATGATAACAGCAGATTAGAAAGCCGCTATTAATAATAATAAAAAAAGAAATCTAAAAATATATATTTCAGATATTTTTCTCATTGCTATTATTAATATTAAAACAGCAGGTCTTGTAGCTGAGGTGCTATAATGCTAAAAGAAGCTTATGTTGATATATTTTTTTAATATTTGTCAATAATGACGCTAATGCTAATTTAAAATTAAAGGGGCAAGTAGGAGGCAAAGCTTTTTGCCCCTTTTTAGCTCCCTGTCTTATGAAAAGCTGATTAGCATCTTTAAGTGGTCATTTAACTATTTTTACCAACAATATGTTATTCACTTTTCTTTAGATTTGTGCTACTTTTGATCTGTACTGTTTTTTTCTGTTATTTTGCCTTTTTGTGACTCCATCTACCATTATTTTTTCCCTTTATGAGCTATGAAAAATATTCTACATTTTTGTTCCATGTGATCAAGGAGCAAAAAATGTAGAATATTAATAATATGCAAGAATATTTTGTGTTTTGCTTGAACAAAAAGCACATTTTCAGCCTTTTTAATATAGTTGAAATTTAGAGACTACATTTAATATTCATGGAATTCAGGTAAAACCCTGCATCTTCAAATGTGCCACCCCACCATCACTCAGATGGCGACCTGGCTGTCTCTAGGGTAACTGTGGAAGGTTTGCATCCTCCTGGCAACCGAGCAAAGGGAGGATGTCCTATAAAACACATCCAGCCAATCGTCCAGTTAGAAGAAAACTGATTAGACAACAGGTGAGCGATCCACGCAGCTTATCCAATCCAGTCTGAGCAGATCTAGAAGGCTGCCAGGGGTTTGGGGTATCCATATGCTATTGAATACAAGGCATGGTTGAGGAGATTCTAGATTCAAATCTGGACTGAAAAAGAAATGTTTTTGAGAGAGAGAAAAAGAAATCTAAAGATATTTGTGATTCAGATAATTTGAGGACATTTTTGGTAAATCACAGCATTAAAGCTCTATACATGCTGAAATATCTGCTCTTTCTTCCCATTATCCATAAATGCATTGGAAAGCTATGATTTAAGTATCCGGTAAGAGTCCTAAATTGCATGATTAATAATGCATGGAGGTGGGTGGCATTTTTGAGCACTGATTTAAAAAAAATTGTGGCTCTTCCAGTACACTCAGAACCTTTGATAGACAGATTTCACCAGAAATCCGCTACTTTTCCTTCCTACACTGAGCTGTCAACATGATAAAGATCCATGATCATGCCTCTCTCTGTACACATTGTCTCATTTCATCTTGCCATCTCCGCCTGTGCACTGTGCCACCTCATCAGGGATGGATTTATGTTATTCCGTCCTCCTGAGGGAGCTGAGATTGTTTTGTTTTTAAGTGAGGCCCCACTGATCTTTTACTACACTATTAAGTCAATACAATCCGCTCATAAACAGCTTGAGATTAAACGAGCCCCTTTGAAGGGTTTATGTGCACGTTTGTGTCTGAACTCTCCGCCTGCCAGTAACCACTAAATGCCAGTTGCTCCGGGGAGCCAAGTAGCCCGATGCAGAAGCTCAAGTCTGTTTCATTTCTGCAGCAGGATGTCATTCATTAGCATTAGGGATGACATGAGGCTGCTACTTTTTCAAATTCTACCTTTGATTGAATTTAAATCATTTCCGATTTCTGTGGGGAAATATGTTGTTTGCTGTTTTGTTGTTCTAGAATTGCAGAAGTAAAACTTACCCAAGATCCTTTTTGTTTTTTTGAACAACGCCCCCTTAAAATTTGCACCTATAGTACTAAGTATAAAATGAGTTTTTGACAAAGCGAGCAACACCCCCCACCCCCCACTGTGGCAAAAAGGTCAGAAATCTTATGGGGTTAAAAAAAAATGCAATAATGACAGCCATTGAGGGTGGCCCAAAAAGAGGGCTGTGCCTGCAGACAACAAAGATTTGCTCAAGGTTTTAAAACATTTTTTAACTGATTGAACTACTTCCCATTGAACACGGTTGTCCTTTGTCCTCTGGTATCTAGTTTTGAATTAGGTGAAGATTGCAGTGTTTTTCTATTTATTTGGAAAACATATTTGAGTTGTATTTTCAGAAGTATTTGACTTTCTGGATCTCTTAGTTATACATCAAACCAAGCCTTATAATAGAGTGCACTTCCAGCAGTTATGATTGATTGGGACATAGATGCAAATAAGTAGTGCTGTTTGGCAGCAGAAACCTTTGGTGTCGGGGATTTACAGGGTGGTTCTTCTGTGGATTGAATTTGATTTATTACGTTCCAAAGATGCAAAATCAGATAGAAATTTGGAGAAGTCATCAATTGAATCGCCATAGCTTTGCTGTGTTTTTTTTTTCCCTACATATGAAATAAAATCCCAAAGCCAAATCTACATAAGAGTCAGGATTTTTCCTCTTAGGTTGCAAATGACTGGGTTAGGATGAGGGTAAGGGGAAAGATGAAGGTCAGGATTTGGTCAAAAAACAGGCATAAGGAAGATTAGGTTTTTCCACTTCCATCCAAATCATTGACAGGCTTTCATTATTTCTTTTTTTTAGTCAGAGGGTTGATAATTGCCAACTTTTCTTGGTGAACCACAAAGACTGGAAAATGATACCAGAAACCACACACATTTGGGAAAGTGCCTCCCAGCTATAGTGTTTCATCCACTTGAAATCCCTGTCAGGAAGCAAAGAGTTGTAGCATATGTGGTCTACACAACAAACAAAACAAACACAACACATGTCAGTTACTTCTATGACTTCCTTGTTGGATCTTATGAGATTATATGCACTATTTTGATGTGGTTTGCTGTTTTGTCTCCTTAGAAAATGACTTTTCCACTGCTTATGTCGTTATATTCCCATTCGAGGAGTTTGGCTCACCACAGTCTGGAACTGAGACACTTCTGTGGCAGACATGTGTGAAGTCACCTAAAACAAACAAGAACAAAAGCTTATGAAGTCAAAATAGCATTTATGGCTTTGTGTAAACACTGTCCCAACGTCATTTTCTTTCCTCCACAGTGTGTAACTGTGATCTGGCGCGATCCGGCTTCTTCCAGAAGAAGGGCGAGTACATCTGTACTGCAGACTACCAGCGTTTGTACGGCACTCGCTGTGACCGCTGCGACAGCTTCATCACAGGAGAGGTGGTCTCCGCTCTTGGACGCACGTACCACCCCAAGTGCTTCGTCTGCAGCGTGTGCAGGTCCGCAGTCATCCACACAACTCACACAAATGTAGATAAATGGGTCTGGCTGGGCTAAAAACCTGTGGAAATGTTATTTCTTGTTATGCTATCATGTTTCCTAGGAATGATGTTTGCAACTCGTCAGCAAACCATCTGATCCGACTCGGATTGCTGTGTATGGTGTCATTCCTTAATCATTTGATTCTTACTGTTTGTTTGTAAAAATGGGGTGTGACTGTTCCGTGTTAATAATTAGTTCCAAGGAGTCTTGCAATCTCTTGATATGATTAAGTGAAGGGCTGTGTGCACACGGCACTGGAGAAAGGCTAAGACAGAAAACTAAAGTATTAGGCTACAGGCACACCAAGCATGTGACTCACACTCATGAATGCGCTAACTTCTGTATAACCACACTGGACAAGCAGAGAGGGGCTTCTTCTTTTTCTTTTTCCACAGTTTACTTGTGGATGTTCAACACAGGTTTGGTTTGGTTATTTGAAGAAGTGCAAATCTCACAAACCTTGCCAAAGTCTTTTCCTTCTCCACTCCATTCTGATGAAAGACTTGGTGTCATACACTTCCAGACGGGTATAAAACACTATTATTAGTTTCTCCTTCATGGTTGATTTTCAAACAGTTGGCTCTTTGTGAATTAAAAGGGGATACTTTTTATACGCCAATACCAAATCGAAGTCCCTGATTGGTCAAAGTTCAACCTGGTTTAACCTTTAATGCGTATTCAATTGCTGTTTGTTTTGTATCATGAGCCCAAAAAAAGCTGTGGAAACTTCTAAATGCGTGAGTTTTGAACTCAGAAGCCCGTAATGTGCATTTTACATGCATTTACATAGGCTGCTTGGAAACCCATTACCGAGGCCAGTGTGTCCTTAGCTTCAAACACAACACAAAAATACATAGCATAAACTTAAAAATCCAAAAAACAAGAAAATTAAGCTAATAAACCACCAGTCCTGATTGAATGTCTGTAGAAAGTATTGGAACGGATCTGAATTCTTCCCCTATGGCTTCGCCCTACCTCTATATTTAACCCTTCAAGTGTAAAGCTGTTGAAAAATTGTATCTTCAAATTCGGACGTTACTCCCACTCAGCTAAGTTAGCGTGAAGCTCCTAGCACTCGGAAATACATAGCAACATCGGTTTTATAACTTAAGAAATGTCATCCGATAACAAAGAATTATTTCTTACATTTAAATCTAAATTTCTGTGCTTCAGAGCGCACCCACTAGAAGAAAGGTGTTTCTCCTCTGCGGTACAGCGTGACCCAGAACACCCGAGGGTTGCCCCTTAAAAAACTATTTTACCACTTTAAATACCTCTGCAATTGAAGGGGTAGGGAGGAGTCGTAGGGGTAGGGAAGGAATTTGGATTCGGCCTTGGTTTAGTGATTTATTTTTGTATTTTCTCTGTTGTTTTTAATAATAACTGTATCAGCTTTGCTGTTTGTCATTTGCTTTTGTGTTTCCTCGCAGCCGACATGAACAACCTCAGCATAAAAACAAGCTACAGAGCACAACATCTAAAGTGGATGGGGAAAAAAAAAGCAATCAAAAAACAGCAGATATGGACGCCAAGGAGAAATAATAATAAATAAATAAATAAAGCAGTTTATAAACAGGTTTTTCTATTCTGATGCATCATTTTTGTGCTATTAAGGAGTAGTCGTTTTTTTCGAAGTGCAATTTTATTTTTGTGCTTCTTCATACATGGAAAAAGAGTGTGTCTTGTGCGCATCACTTGACTTCTTTATCTTTGCTGTTCTGCATCTATTCTGGGAGCTGCCTTTTTTGGGGAAATTCCTTCGAAGAAGAAGAGCTGTGGAACAGAGGAAGGATTGTTAAAGCACTCCAGAAGAGCTACATGAGGGGACCCTGCTTATGGTCTCATGACCATGGAGATCAAAGTTTAAACTTTGAGTTGAAATAAAAAAAATAAAAAAAAAAATCAGAAAATACGTCTGTTTCTGATTGATATGTGTCAGACTGCTCAGATCATTGACTTGTTCAGCTCGGGTGAGGAGGGAACGGGATTTGTCAGATATAGCAGAAGCCTTCTGTACAACTCCACACTACTCAAGGCTTCTATACTCCTTTTTTTTACTATTTCTCTCTTTGTTGCTTTTAAGTTGCGTGTGTTTCATTCAAGATAAAAGCCCATCCTGTGTGTTTGCTTCATCGGTGCACCGGCATGATTTCATGGATTATCTGTCTCCTTTGTTTTCTTTGACCTGGTTTGTTTTGATGGGTGGTAAGTTTTCCTGAAGATTGATCGTTCCTTGGGTCGCTCCAGGCGAGTGCCGTTTGTCTCTTGTATTTACTTGACATTGGTGATCACGCCCCAGCAGCTGAGCGGAACATCAACTGACCAGTGACAGTCAATGGAGCAGCCTTGGTGTTGACAGGCTGTTGTCAGTGTGTGCAGAGGAAACCGGGAAAGACAGCGAGTTGCTTCTGGGACAGACAGCTCTTTGTTTGGATTGCTTGCTGCTCCATCTGCGTCATTGTTTATACAGTTTTTTGTTTTTTTTTATTTTATTCCTTTAAAGATCCACTATAATGAAAATTATAGGTTTTATTTTGTGTGTTTTTGACATGTTCTTATGGCATTTTTATTGAGGATAGAGGACATATATAATAGAAAATAAGCTAAAAATTGCATTTTGAGTATTTCTTTATTCAGATCATTGTGAATGAGAAGCAGACAAAATATGTCATTGGAAATTTTCTAAGCCTGTTTGATCTCTTACAATAACACACTCACATTCTCACATTACTAACACTTGAAAAAAACAAAACAAAAAAACAAAAAAAACTACATGTTAGCTCTGGTGGTGTATTCACAAAAACACCCAGAAAAACATTTTGACATTTTGTGTTTCTCTCTAAATCGCATCAATGTGAGTAAGCAAAATCTAAATCCTTATATAAAGATGATCCTTTACTATATTATTTATTTATTTTTATTTTTTATTGTTTTATTTTCTGATTGGCTGCTGGGAGTGGACTAAAAAGTGATAATCCACAGTGATAATGCACACCTAAAAATGAAGTTCTGGTCATATAGCCCAAATGTTCTATATCACTGCGCAGGCTTCTTTAAAATGTGTTATGCGTCCTCATCTGGACAAAAACAAGAGGTAAAAGGTGAACTTTCTCTCTAAACCTATCCTGATGATCCCTATATTTATATCGCTTTCTTTTACCTCTGCAGTCGAGGTCGATGTTGGTTCAATGGCCGCATCACGTATCAAGTAGTCCACTTTTAGTGAAAAAAAAAACATCTAAACTGAAGAAATAACAAGAATAAAGTACTAAATATCGGTTGAATATTTATTTCTTTTGTAAGTAACCGTGGTATAAGCAGGATAATGCCCTTCAAAGTATGCATTATTAGAAATGAATGCACTTTACTTTGCGACGGACGGTTCAGGCTTCCATGCCGTGCCTTAATTTCTAATAATGCACACTTCAAAGGTTATTATCCCTTACGTAAGGCGCTCCAGAACATAAGGCAAATAGTTGTTTTTCTTGCTTGTTTGTTTTAATTAAGTCTTTTAAGTGTGCCTTAGAGTGCAGCAAACATGGCAGTTGTGATGTAGAAAATAAGTTGGGCAGGCCACAACCTCTCTGCTCCGTTCCATTCTGATGCATCCACTTGTAGACGGATAGATCCATGTATGTCTTTGTTTTCCTCGTCCGAGTTGGAATCCGGCCCAAAACTTTACGATTGGATAACGCCAATATTTCTTGCCATTTTAGTTGCACCGCTAATGTTAGGTTGTGGGTGTGAGGGGCTGTAAGCTAGCAGGAGAGAATTTAATCAGATAAGTGACAGGAAGTGGGGGTTGAGGTTCTGCACCAACAGTTCCAACCATAACTCAGAGGTGAATTTCTAATGAACTACTGGAACTCTGCAGAAACTAGAAAACAAACGGATTAGACATAATTTTTAGAGCACTTGGAACTCTTTATAATTGTGCAAAAGATAATTGGAGTAAATCTTAATCATCTTTTTTTTTCCTGATTCCTGACGAACTCTTTAACATTCTATTTTTCTAAATATTTCTTTAAAGTTTAGCACAGATTTATTCAGATGTTTTTTTTTTTTTTAGTCTTCTTTCATTTTTTATTTTTAAAATAGTAGCAAAGATCAAAGTAATAAGACAGATCCTTGAAGCTTGAAGTAACTTGACTTTGCCGGTCAGCTAAAAAAAAAGCATTAAAAATGTAAACAGAATAAATTTTTAAACACCAAGAAAAGCTGACAATGCAAGAGGGACTGAAAGTAAGACACAGGTAAAGGTTAGGTCAAACACGGCTCCAGCTACTCTCTGAGTTGCAAAATGGTGACATTTATAAACACATTTTTGAATGCGGAAGTCTTTGAAACTGGAATCACGTAAAATGTTCCCATGAAAGCAGCTAAACTGATGAAAACCAGACTTGCTGTAGAAATTAAAAAGGGTATCTGACCTTCAGACCACATGGATAAGCTTAGGAAATTCCCAATTAACTCAAATACGTCTCATTTTTACACAGTTTTGCAATTATGTCTGGCTTTCAACTCTATTTTAAAGGCATTAAAGTGCTTTAAAACGCTGGCCTGCTCATCTTTCTGCCCACTTCTCAATCTTTTCATTTTCGGCAAAGTCTTTTGAGTAAATCTAGGGTTTCGTGTGCAGCCCCCAGCCTGCACAGCTTGATACTCTGCCTGTGAGCATTAAAACTGGCTATCTTTCACCCATGTTTGTCGACTCAAGCCTCCCTCTAGATCTTGGCTTTGGATCCGGGCCTCAGCAGGGGACTAAAAGGATTACTGTCGTCTGTCTTTTAAACAGCCTTCCCTAAGCCTTTTAGCCCCCCATTCATTCTTCCATCCTTCAGCAGTCATAAAAAAATCAATCTGTCTCCTTAAAAAAAAAGGAGTCAAAACAGTTCATCATGTAATGGGAAATTAGATTTCATACACATTACGTTGCTGCTGTGTTCGCAGCTTGTCGGCATGTGTGTGTTTTCTCTGTTTTATTGTAAAGTAGCTCTAAAGCCGTAAAAAAACAGGCCCAGTGGCAACAGCTGTGTTGGGGGTGAAGGAGGCAGGGCGAACTCTACAGTCGGTCTAAGCAAAAACGATGCAGTTAAGATCAGTATGCGCTCCACGCAGTCACTCTAATGAGTTTTCATTCTCACTGAGAGAGCCGAGCTTCCGCTCAGAAGCTTGTGGCAGCGTCACATTATCGCCTCTTTAATCACAGAGAAGCCAGGTGTTCCTGCCACAATCAACATCCCATTAACCCGTCATCTCGACTGTTTGCAAATGTTTTTTCGACCTCATGAAGGATGTCAGACCGCGTTCGGCTTGTGTCAGCAGGATTACGGCGCCTCCGTCGCGCGGTCTCGCTACTGCCAGCACCCATTTGTTATTTCTATGAATGCTTTCAGATTGTTCCATCTCGCATCGCGCTTCTAATCTACGACCTGTTTTTTTTTTTTTTTGTTCCTCCATCAGTAAACCCTTCCCCATCGGAGACAGAGTGACGTTCAGTGGAAAGGACTGCGTGTGCCAGCAGTGCTCCCAAACACTTGTCAAGAAAAATGAACCCATCAAGATCCATGGACCCAGCCGTAAGTCCAGCGTCAGCCTCACATCCAACGAGTCCAAGTCAGCGGAATAAGCTAATTAAGTGTTTGTCAAAACAGTTGCTGGAAAATGTAGTGCTGATCCACCAGCTTCAACAGACACATCATTAAATTAGTAAAAATGCTGCGCTTAGGTCACATGCAGAAAAACAACCAGAAACTATTATGATGTTGCAAAAGTCAGACACTTACTAAGAAAGGATTGTGTAAAAGTGGCCGACAGCAGGTTGCTGCTCACTAACAGTAGACTCCTAACAGATGGTGGAGAAGCAGTGAATAAACGTCTTTTCTAGATCCCCCTATGCAGCAGAATAAAACGCAAACGGCTCCCCAGCTGCACGTTCATCACTGTGTCATATGAGGATTCACTGTGTGAGACTCCATTGAAGTGCAAATACAGGAACCTAAGGCGAAGCCTTCTATTACAAAATGTTCACCAGATCCAAGATTGTGCACCAGTGGGCCGAAGAGGTAGACATCTGTTTTCTAAGTACAAAATAATTAGTTAGGGAGAAATGCAAAAAGCAGGGATGGATAGGAAAATGTTTTCTTTTTTGAACCACGGAGCCTGGAGAAATCGAATTTCCCTGTGGGTTTTTAGAGCCTCACTGTAGTCCTACTTTTCTTGAAGATGATCATATAAAAATGCTTCATGCTTGGGAGTTATAGCACAATTGTACACTTTAAATCTACTCTACATCCCATATGAGAAAGTTTGTTTGTAAAACGGAATGACAGCATCACAAGAGGTAATCAGCAGTATCTTGTGTAGGTCTCACACACATGTGCAGTTGCAAGAGAAAGTATGTGAACTCTTATTTTCTGTATGGCATGGACCAGGGGTCTGCAACATTTGGTGCTGAATTTGGTCCAGTTTTCTACTGACCAAAACCAAGCAAGAGCCACTAAGTCATTGTTAAGAAAAGTACACTATCTATGTTTTTGTAGCCATTTATTTAAACAAAGTGTGTTTTTAATAATTAAAATATTTAATTTAATATAATTTTCTTTGTACAACCATTTTAACTTATTCTACTTTTTATCTCAATTGAGAGAATCTCCCCAGTTTATGTTTTCATGTCTTTTATTGAACACAATCGTGTGTCCACTTTATGCTGAAGACCAAGTCAGTCCAAAGGGTTCACATATTTTTTCCTGCAGCTGTAGACAAAAACATCGCCTCATCTGACAGCTCAAATGACTTAATTTATTTCTAAATTTAATCAATATTGCACTTTTCCAAAAAGTAAATTAGAATTTTTTTTTTAGCAATCTCCTTTTTAGTTTACAAAATTGGCTCGTTTTCACCAATAATACCTACAAATTTAAAAAATATATTTATTTATATTAAATATATACATTATCACGTTAAACTCTTAATTTATGATCAAATGTATTATATTAGTCCCTGAGGGGAAGCTAAATGACTTTCAGTTGAATCTAAAAACCCTCATTCTGCAGTTTTCATTTTAATGCAAATTGAGGAATAATTCACAAACTTAGTTAAACTAAAATAAAAAGCGGCAAGTGTCTTTAGTTTTCCAAAAAAATAAAAAATAAATTTGTCTTGGCTAATAAAGCAGAGTAGTCCCTGATGAGCTGCTGGTCTGCTCATTGGCGCTGCACACCATGTCAATAAAGGTGAGGCTAAGCCAAACATCCTCTGAATTGAAACTAATGAAGCGTTGACCTTGTGTCGCCTTTTTGTCTCTTTTTCAAACACTTTCCAAACAGACTGTGCAGGATGCGGGGCGGAGATCAAACAGGGTCAGTCTCTCCTGGCGTTGGAAAAGCAGTGGCACGTCAGCTGCTTTAGGTGTCAGACCTGCAGCATGGTCCTCACAGGAGAGTACATCAGCAAGTAAGCTATATATTCATAAATATTTTCAAATGCAGATTTGACATGCTTCGCCAATCTGAAGGTATTTCTGCCTTTGCAGAGACGGCGTGCCGTACTGTGAGGCAGATTACCACGCACAGTTTGGGGTGAAATGCGAGGGATGCAGCAGATACATCAGCGGACGGGTTTTGGAGGTGAGATACCAGCATGAGACGCAGCCAACAAAGGCTTAGCTGCACAAAATCTGCACAGATCTGCAGCCATCCAAATTGGAAGATAATTGCGATAGGGAGCAGTCGCACGCCATTCCCTGCTTTGCTGAGCTTTAGGAAGCAAACAACTTAAGATTACGAGTCGATAAAAAGTTATTAAACCACAATGAGATAGCATGCACTTCTTTTTTCTTAAAAAAGGAATTTTATGATTAAAAAAAAACAAACAGGAAATAGTTGGCTTAAAAAAGAGGCAAATATATTTCAGCAAGAGACATATTACAAATGGTTAGAAAGAGCCAATTTAGGCTTTTACTTTGAAAGAGTCTAAGAAAATGATTGAAGGAGTTAGCCTTAAAGGTCAAAATAACAGGTGGAGGTAAATTGCTTGCAGAGATGAGTTTATCTTAGTAGTAGGGGGAAAAATAATGAAGGTGAAAGCAGTGGAAGTGATTAAGTTCAGATGTTAATTAAATGTTCGGAAATTTGAGTCTCTGGAGGTTTTTTTCTTATGGAATGAATGCAGTTAAACATGCTTAGATACTTTCTTTGTCCTTGTGTCTTTTTTTGTGTAAGAATGACTGTTGGAAAGAGCTTTGTTCCACTGTCGCTGCTCTATTTTTAGACATGGGGGGTGTGTTCAGTCTCTTTCTTTTCCATTTACATCCTTTTATAGATCTCACTTTAAATTTAAGTAGCCCTGAAGGCATAATCCTCAAAATCTTTCTGTTTTTTTCCTATTACAAACTTTGACTAATATGTCTTTTTGCTCCACCTACTTCCACCCATCCAGATCTCGTCATTTTAATGCTCAATTGTTGATATGGAGAGACTAAAGACAGAGAGGAAGTGGATGACAGGGGGTCATCTTTTATTTAACTTCACATATCACTTCCGCTACATATTTAGCAGCCCATTAAAGCATCTGCAGAGAAAGAGCTCCTCCTTAGAGAAGGGTAACGGTCGCCGCTAAACGGATGCCAAAAAGACCAGACAGCAAACGGCTCAGACGAGGAATGCTGCATCCTCTCCGGGTTTTGCTTTCACAGTAACCTGAGCATGCTCGTGCAGCTCTCGGCGCTTTGTTTTGAAGCTCCGACTCAATCGAGTGTTCTACATTACTAGTTCCTGCACATCATCGCATAAAAGATCGGCTTTATGGAGTGCGAGGAAAGTCGGCGCAGCATGAAATTAATAAAATGGCACTCTGCGATGCACTTAAAGCGTGTTGGGTGTGTCTGCTTGACATAGTTCAGGTCTGCTTGTCAGCAGTGCTTCTATAAATAGAAATCCTCTAATGGTGTGTCAGGGAAGACAAAAATGACAGGATGCCATCAGCCCTGCAGAGACAATTGAGAAAACATCAGGCCCATAAACTGAACCATTACTTATATCAATTTCGTCTCATGTAGGTTTGATGTGCCCTCTTTTTGGAATATCTACTTTTTTTATTTAATTGTGTCCTTCACTAACAAGCCCATTCTTTGTGTAACTCAAATACACATTCTTTTCCTCGTGTAACTGACCTACTGGGACATATGCACTAATTATAGCAGGGGGGGAAGAATGGGTTGCATGTGATTTCTGCATGCAGCAGCCACAGGCTATCCAATAATGTATCTGCAGACTGTGCGGCTACTGGTTGTCAAGTGATACACAGTGGGAAAACACATGTAGACAATGGCCTATTCAAGGTTAGGGTACGCTTTGTGCACTAGATCTCAATCTGTGATCCTCTTTATGATGATGATCATTTATTTTCAGTTCTTTCTCTCAGGCAGGGGGGAAACACTACCATCCGTCCTGCGCTCGATGCGCACGCTGCAACATGATGTTCAAGGAAGGAGAGGAAATGTACCTGACAGGTAAACTCTGTCCACACACATATAGCCACAAAACACACATGACTCCCTTTTTTTACTCCTCTTTTTTTTTTCGATGGTCAGGGTGTGAGGTGTGGCACCCATTATGCAAGCAGGCGGCAAGGGCAGAGAGGAGACTCAGGGTGAGTCAAAAAAGTGTATATATATGTGCTCCAGAAATAGAAGTGAAATTTCCTTAGTGTGTGACTTTTCCTCTGTCCGCTTCCCCACAGCACAGACGCCTGTCAGAGACCTCCATCTCACCTCCCGGTTCGTCTATAGGCTCACCCAGCAGAGTTATATGTGTAAGTAAACAATCACCCAGACACTTAAACACTCTTTAGGTACATTTGCTACAACCAGAAACACAAAACGACCAATACAGGAGCTCGAACGGTTCGCCAAGAATAAGAAAGGCTGCTCTTTCCCTCGGCCTGTTCATCTGTTTCCATTTACTGTCCATTCTGAAGGAACCTGTTGTACCACTGTGGAAAGAAAGTAAAAGGAATTCCAATCCTCAGTTTTGATTGTGTTGTTACTTCTGAACAAACAGTAAAGCTCCTATGTCATTATGAAGTCATGATTTTTACTTTTAAGACTAATTTTCATTTATAAAAACCACAGCAATTTGCTGCACAAATTCTAAATTATTCATTAAGGTTCACCAAAATAACAAAGTAAAACTTAGAATGTATCAGATTTGGCTTCATCGTAAAGACCTTAATTTATTTATTTTTTTTATTTTAAATGAGATTTAAAGATACATATTTGTATTTTATGTTGAATGTATTTCGATTTGTCAGTTGTCCCAGTTGCTAAAGCAACACATTCTCATCCACAAGTTGTCACATTGACATTTGGTTAAGGACACTTTTTGACATTTTGGGTGTCCACAACTTGTCGTTGTTTTGACGTGCTGGATGTTCGTAAAATCAAGGGTACGCAACCCTCGGGATGCGGTATCGGATGCGGTACAGGACCCAAACAGGTACCAGACACGATACCAGGCGTGTCCCCGGCCCGGGTTTGGGTTAAGCCTTGTTTCCAATGAGCAGTCCGGTACAGTATGGTCCGGTTCAATCCAGTGTTTTGAGCGTTTTTTTTTTTGTAAAATGGACCCGTACCTCTTGAAGGCCCCCCATTTGTTGAGGTTCTCAGAAAAATAGAACAAGACAGTTTGGGTGGCGTCGCTGTTTCACCCCGCTGATTGTCAGAAAGTGATGACGACATTAGAAAGCGCTAGTATAGCGCTAAGCTAGCGATTCTGTCTTCCTCTTTATGTCCATATTCTTCTTAGCCTCCCGCAATCTTCTTTCAAACATTAACTTCCTGTTATACAAAATGTATAAAAAAGTAAAGCAAAAAAAAAGACACTGCTGGATGACCTCCATTGTTGTTGCTTTTCTCGTCGTTGCACTACATTGACTCAATGACACACTAGAAGTCGACACCACACATGCGCTGTGAAAACAAACTGTTCCGTTTGAGCGAGGATTATCTGAGTGGAAATGAATTAACTGGTCTGTCCCGTACTACTGCTGCCAGTACCGTACCACTCGGTGAAAATGAGGCTTTTAGGTACCGGTACCGTGTTATTGGTTTGATTCTGGTCCAGAAGCCAGCGTGTCAAAAAACAATGAGTTGGAGACACCCATAACATGATTTTTTGGCGTGGAGGGGTCCTTAACCAAACCTCAATATGTGACAAGTTGGGAGGGAGAATGTGTTGGCAACACGTGAGTGAAGTTGCAATCCTTAGACCAAGAAGGTCCATGCGTCCCAAAGCAACAACATAGATATGAAAAGCAACTTAAACAAAAGCTCACAATGAGACGTCACACTTGACTTTTCCAACAACATCCATCTGTAACAGAGACAGCACTAAATTTAGAATTTGGTTGCCAAAATAATGATTGACTTTAATGCTAAAGGCTGTGCCACAGAGGCTGGAATATTCATTTGCCGGTGAGAACTCTAAATGAGAATTTGACCTGTTTCTAATTATAGGACCAATTGAGGAGAACACACAGGCAAAGAGCAAGGTTTTAAAAAAAAAATAAAAGTGGTGAAATGACGGGTAGAAAGAGGAAATGATGAAAGAGTAGAGCATGGGCAAGGGATAAATGAATAGAAGAAGGAATGGCTCAATGGATCAGAAGAGAGCATGGTTAGGAGGAAGGAGTGAATAGATGAGAGGACGCTTTAAGTGAGCAGGGCTGCATTAATGACGCCCAGGAGGATCGCTGGGTTGAAGTAGACCTGGGAGATCAAAAAACAAATCCTGAGCTTCTGATATGTTAGTGAGCTACATTATAGGCAGTTTTCCAAACATGCTTTTTTACATTTGGTAGGAGGCTAAAAAAATAAATAAAAATGCAGAAACTACTGTTGTTGTGAACTTTGATTTTGAACTATTGTGTTGGTGTTCCGACTTTTTATATTTAAGTTGTTGCTTTGAAACAAAGCTTCAAAGTCCCACTCCGATCATCTTTTTATCTATTCTGAAAGCATTCCCAGTGATCTTTTAATTATATTTATGCCATTTTAAGGCAAAATCAATAAACGTGTTTCATTTATTAGGACATAGTTTCTGCAGAGCAGCAATACTTGATTAGAAATTTGCCTCTGGAATGTGGGCAGGACTGCTGGTGGTGAGCAACCCCGCCCCCACTTCCCCTCTCTGTTTCTGAGAGCTGTCTGTTTAAGAGAATCAGGGAGCGTCCAGTCGATTGTCTATTTTCAATTTAAATAAAGAAATATTTAAAATGCTATTTTAGGCGCCCTGCGACAGACTGGCGACCTGTCCAGGGTGAACCCCGCCTTCGCCCATCAGTAGCCAGGTTAGGCTCCGGCACCCCCGCGACCCCGACAGGGAAGAAGCGGTCAGGAAAATGAATGAATGAATGCTATTTTAGGCTTAATTTCCTTTATATGTGTCTCCCATCATCAGAAAAAAAGCCACTAAAATACTTAAAAAAACACCAATTAAAGTATTTAGCTGAACTTCATCACTTATTTTTCTGGTGTCAAGTTTGAAAATTTTGCTGTATGATAATGTGTATTTTTTAGTTTAAACTTGTAATCTACTTGTTCAGAAATAACTGCACACACAAAAAAAATTAAAATAAAAAAAAACTGCAGGGTGTGAATTTTAAGATTTCCTTCCACATGTGAGCCTGTTTCACATTTACACGACTGCAGTCACTCCAAACTGGTGAAGTATCCCTGAGGATTACTAAATTAATGATCATGATGAGCATGCATCTGTGTCTATTTATGTATCTGTGTGCATCATGTTCAGGTGGACAGAAATGCTGATAGCTCAGACTGTCGCTTTACGCACTTCAGATTTGGATCAGTTCCATCATTTCAGCCCACTTGGGCTTGCAGTTTGGCAGTCTGCTGAGCGCGGCTGTATGTGACGGTGGTATTAGCATGTCAAGGGGTTGTCTGCATGCTTTTGCAGGAGTCACCGCTCTGCGCTCAGCCTTGCTCCTCTCTCATAATCAATGACCTTTCTGTTTAAAGTGATAGATGAGGGAGAAATGCGGTGTAAGCATGCTTGTCGTCCACACCGTGCCCCCTCCCTTTCTCCTCTCTGGCTCTCTTTGCCTCCTTCGCTTTCTTTCTGAGAAATGCAGGGCTCCTGAAGGTCAATTACTCACACTCCTACGAAGTCCTGCAGAGTGCATGTGTCTGTTTGCATTTTCGTGCACTTCATGAGCACAACACCCTTTTTGTTGTGTCCTATTCATGTATTTGACATCACCAGGGAAGTTTGCATTTCACTCTCATTTACCATTGCATCTTGTTGTCATTGTTTCAGTCTTTGGTGGATGTGTATGTGTCCTCTCTCCAGGCCAGAGTGGAGAATGAAATCCTAGATTATAAGGACCTAGCAGCCCTACCAAAGGTCAAGGCCATATATGAGGTTCAGCAGCCAGACCTCATACCGTCCTCAAACCAGCAGTACCCCAGTTACTTCACTGATGACAGGCTAGACACTTACAGCTATGGGGAGGTACTACTTTTTTACACACTCGAGGCCCAACTACAAACTAATATTTTGTTTGTAAATCCTGAAATTTAAGTCTCTAGTTGACCTCTCCCTGGTTTACAGCAGACATCTTTGTTTTTATGTTATATAAATATCAGTGCATTACTGTGTACGCTAGTACAAATATTTAAAGACCCACTCCGATCGTCTTTTGATCTATTGCTAATTATGATTTTATATATATATATTTGGTAAAATCAAAAAACTGTCGCTTTCTAGGACATAGTTTCTGCAGAGCGGCAGTGGTTCATAAGAAATTTTCCTCAGAGTTATGGGCGGGACTAATGGCGCAAAGGAAGCCCACCCCCACCTGCCATCATCCATAGCTGAGCAATCTGTTTACATGCTCTGCCATTAGCGTACACAGCAATAAAAATGGCGAGCAATATTGTTGTTATCAAGCCGGACAGTCAACTCGGATGAGGCAAACAAAGGCGCACATGGATCTATTTGTCTGCAAGCGAGAGCAAGAGGACCTGGCTGTAGAAAACAACATGGCCTTAAGATAGCGCCAGAGCATCTTCCATCTTCAGTCCTCAACTGAACAAAGTTTGAACAAAGTTTACGCTCTTATCCTAGTAAATACACCGGAACTGGGTTACGGTTAGGAATCTTCAAGTATAGATACGTAAACTCAGCTTCCAGCTTCAGTTGTGACATGCGCGCTTCCAATTAATGATAAGCTTAATGTTGCGTTTGGGCAAACTGAGTGGTGCAGGGAACTTGTGGCCCACCCATCCTATTTTCTAAGTCATAAATTTGCTCTTTTTCTAATAAGATTTTTTCATCTACTCCTGATTCACAACAATTTGAATAAAGAGATACTCAAATTTACTCAATTTTAAGTTAAATTTCCTTTATTTATGTCCTCTATTTTCAGAAAAAGACACAAAAACATGTTTAAAAGCACAATTGTCATCAGAGTGGGTCTTTAAAGAAGCAAATAATGTTTTCTTTAATTTTTTATTCTTGTCAGGTGGTATTTTTTTAAAACCGTGCACTCCTTTTTTGTTTCCACATCTAAACACAATCGACAAAGTAATATTTGAATTTCTTTTCTACCTGTTCTGCAGTCACTAGGGACCCTTTCCCCTTATTCTCAGGTAAGCCTTTATGCCTTACAAGTTGAACAAATTCCTTTTATCGAACTTTTATAAGGAATTGATCGAAAACTTCCTGCCCCCTCTTGAAGTGTCTCATCCTCTGTGTTTTTTAAGGATTATGACAACATGGATGCAAAGCAGCGGCATTGCTCCAGTCCAGGTTACATCGATTCCCCGTCGTCCACTCGTCCAGGCATGTCGCCCATCATGCCTCGGTCTCCACAGCACTTTGGCTACGCTGGTGAGGAAGTATAGTCAGATATTCTTTTTTTTTGTTTGTTTTTTAGTAAAAAATAGCAAATAATCGACCCTTTTTACGTGACGTCACACATCGCTGGTCAAGTGCAGAGTAGCTTCCAGTGTATATTGTTTAGAACGCCAAAGCTGACAGCTATATAAAGTAATTTTACATAAATAGTAAAAGTAGCCTAATTAATTGTTACAGAAATGTGTACAGTATTTATTTTATAAATGTCCTACCTGGTTGTATTCGTTTTTCCCTCTTAGATCATTCACAAATCAAAGTACAAATGTCAGCAGTCCTGCCTGCAGTCAGAATGCAACAGCTGCTTCCTTAAATTCCTATGAATTATATTAAACTGGACATGAATTTCCATTGACTTTTGTGCTCAATCGCACTTAAACATGTGTAAATAATATTAGCCAAAATAGAAACCATTAGAATAATATCTGCTCAAATGAATGATTTTTTTCAATGAATCATCTGATATTGAAGGATTATTCAAATTTGTATTTAGATTTGTGAACGATCTAAGAGAGGAAATGAAAAAACAATTCGGCAGGACTT
>NC_050521.1:19732509-19746347 GCF_002922805.2 Oryzias melastigma
CAAGTTGAACAAATTCCTTTTATTGAACTTTTATAAGGAATTGATTGAAATTTCCTGATGCCTCTGAAGTGTCTCATCCTCCTTGTTTTTTAAGGATTATGACAACATGGATGCAAAGCAGCGGCATTGCTCCAGTCCAGGTTACATCGATTCCCCGTCATCCACTCGTCCAGGCATGTCGCCCATCATGCCTCGGTCTCCACAGCACTTTGGCTACGCTGGTGAGGAAGTATAGTCAGATCTTCTTTTTTTTTGTTTGTTTGTTTTTTAGTAAAAAATAGCAAATAATCGACCCTTTTCACGTGACGTCACACATCGCTGGTCAAGTGCAGAGTAGTTTCCAGCGTATATTGTTTAGAACGGCAAAGCTGACAGCTGTTTAAAGTAATTTTACATAAATAGTAAAAGGTAACCTAATTAATTGTTACAGAAATGTGTACAGTATTTATTTTATAAATGTCCTACCTGGTTGTATTCGGTTTTCCCTCTTAGATCATTCACAAATCAAAGTACAAATGTCAGCAGTCCTGCCTGCAGTCAGAATGTAACAGCTGCTTCCCCAAATTCCTATGAATTATATTAAACTTTACATGAATTTCCATTGACTTTTGTGCTCGATCGCACTTAAACGTGTAAATAATATTAGCCAAAATAGAAACCATTAGAATAATATCTGCTCAAATGAATGATTTTTTTTCAATGAAACATCTGATATTGAAGGATTATTCAAATTTGTATTTAGATTTGTGAACGATCTAAGAGAGGAAATGAAAAAACAATTCGGCAGGACTTTCATAAAATAAATATTGTATATTTTTCTGTTGAAATTGGTAAGCTTACCTTTTATTATTTATGTAAAATTGTGTTGAACGGCGTTCAGTTCTTTGGTTTCCTGGTCGAAATCCATTAAGTTGCGTATAACGTTTACATTGTCTATTTTTTTTTCACACAGATCAATTTGTCTGTCATCCTTTTTTTTACAGCTAAAGGAAGACAATTATATAAATGGGTGTGGAAATATACATAGGGAGAAATATTGTGACCCTTTCAGAGAATTTAATTTCTGTACTATGCTGTTCTTTGTCATTACATGAGTGGAAAAATGTTCAACATAAGTTTGCAAAGTGAACAGGCATTGTAGCTATCTAGTTTCCAGAGACTCCTTCTTACGCACGTGTTTCTCTACCGTGATTGGCCGTTGCTGGCTGCAGGCTCTGAGAGTGGCAGGAGTTCGCCTTATTACGGCCAAGAGGGTCGATCAAGCACACCCACCACAAACCAGCCCCCTAAACATTTTCATGTACCAGGTAGGACTCCTCATCTCACCGCTGAACCACTTCACACACTTACCTCATCAGCCGCAAAACCATTCAGAGTTCTCATAAGGATGTGTTGAAGCGTGATTAGGTTGTATATTACTGTACAACACATAATCGCTCTGGCATATTCTTCTCCTCATGCTGCATCTTTACCTTCTTTTATCTTCCTTCCCAACCACTCCCCTCCCTACTCCTTCTCTTCTCCTGTCTGTCAACCCAGCAGCAATTCACAACCTCTCCTCCTTCACTCCTCCATGTTTCACCTCTTCATCTCCTCTGTCTCTCCTCAGCCACAGGGGACCCCAACATCTACAGGAAGCCTCCCATCTATAAGAGAACTGGTACAGTGCAGTTAGCACCGCCTTAGCCTTCCTGTCATGTCAGTTTAGTCATGCTGTGTTTGATATTTTGATGTCCAGTAGATGTTTTTGCTGACCTGCTAGTCCCGCTTCGCGATCAAACACAGGGAAAGAAGAAAAAAAAATCAGCCTAGTTTGGGGTCAGAACCAGTAGCTGTATGTAGAAAAGCAGTTCCCAATAGGTTCCTGATGGCGAATGTGAAAGTAACAAGCCACGAATGAAGCGAGGGTTGATCATGCGTGACGGTTGTTCAGCACATGCTACTTTCAGGGCTCAAATTTGACCAGAATAGAACAGAACAAGGGAATAAAGAAATGTGGAAAGCTGGAATAACGTGTTCTTGTTTGCTTTGAGGTCTTTTTAAGCGTTGCCAACCTGCCAAATTAGTCAGGAGTCCTTAAAGGTGACCTGTTAGCTGGTCATTTTCCAAAAAACACACTGAAAATCCCCACAACTGCTGTTTTAAATTTACCAAAGTAACATTTATTTTTACTTAAAATTAAGTGAACTGATCATAATTGAAACCGCTTGTGCATTCGTACATTCCAAAGGTTTTAATTGTCATCTCCGTCAAATGACTCAGGAGACAGTATCTCTTGACAGAGGACGTTTAACTTGTGCTGGTGACCTGCATGCGTTCCTGTGCTGTGGTGCTTGGGTTACCTTGTGAGCAACCTGCATGCAGACACTTTCACCTTCTTCTGTTGCTTTGCTGTTAGATTAGTTGATCACTGGTCACCATTTTTGACAGAATCATATTAAAATATCCAAATGATGGAGTTTGAAACTTTTCACAATATAAATTAACGGATACTTAAATAAATGTTCTTCCTTTTTGAGCTTAAAAAAACCCCAAATCCATTTGAATTGTGGTTATTTGGTAAAAATAAGGCCAGTTATTAACTAATCTAGAACTAACTTTGCTGTTTAAATGGAAAGGAGTGATTTTTTTTTAGGCTTTGTTCTTGTCTTCCATGTGGGCAGCAAAGCTTTTCACATTCTCACCTTCCCCTTTGGGACGCTCCAATAATCTTTCCCTTTTTTCTTTTTGCTTCTGTTTTATTGCATCCAATCACTTTTATTCACTTCCCTTCACCCTCTGCTCTACTTTACCCGGTGACCTTGCCACTGTAAGTATCTCCCTCCTCGCTGTTTCACTCACTCTCAGTGGATACATATTTCGTGTGTCTTTTGATAGAGTGTGTGGCTCACAGTGTGTTCAACTGAGCTGAGGGTATGTGTCAAAATGAGAGCGTCATTCATCATGTACATAGGAATACAATGGATCATGGATTGGACCTGACATGGATAATGGCTGACAGAGTGAAGAGCGATTCGTCTGACATTATGCTGCATGTTATCCCCATTGACTTTCATTGACTGTTCTTTAGTGCAGAGTGGCATCAGTATCATTGCAGAGCCTGAGAAATGACTGTGTCCCTCAGGCTAAGCTGTAACTGAACCCACTTTAATGCAAATTATTTTTTTTTCTCCTGTGGGAGAAATATCGATCTCCTCTGTCAGGAAAACCGATCATGTGTAAATTGCATACCTGAAGTACAAAAGTACCCCCACTTTGTGTTGTTTTGTTTTTCTCAGAGTAGCACAAAATGTAGCATTTTTTATGTAGTTTTTGGTATAAAACGAGCAGAAGGCTGTTTTTTAAAATTTTAAGGCCAAGTATAGTAGCTAGCTGGTTAGCCAAACTAAAATCCAGCTAAGCTAGCTGCTCTTTTTTCTTGTTTTTGGTTTAGTTTCCAATTTACCCAAAGTGAGTTTTCAAAAATGCCTACTTTAGTTTGTTTCCAACCCCAAATGCTCTGTTTTTTATTTAGCTTTGACTTGTCTTGGCTAGCTTTTGAGCAGAGAATGTCAATACAAGCATCTAAAAAAACAGTATCCCAAAGTTAGTTTGAAAACATTTTTTTATGAATAAAGTTGGAAAAATAAGTGAAATTTCAGTGAAATAATTTTAATTAGAAGTTGAAACAGTTTAGTGTTTCATTTTATCTTTATAAAAATAAGAGGTGTAATGAACACAAACTTTACATTTTGACTGTCTAAAAATAACTTTTTTTTTTTTTTGCTAATTACCCAAAGATCCTGCTCAAATACTTTGGGTTTTGTTCATGTTTTGCTTCCTTGTAACTTTTCTCTTTGCAGACAATCTTCTTGAAGCAGCTACTAAAAGCAGGACCAGTGAGGACATCCTCAGATCCTCCAGACTGTCCACATACTCTCCAGAGCCATACACGCAATCAGAGTCGGACTACTACCCATACACCAGCTCTCCCAGGAGTAAGGAGACCTCTAAAGAGTACTTTGTAAAGAAGTTGATTTTGAGTCAACCACAAAGATTATATGTTAGAATGGAACTATTATTCTACACCAAATTGATGTCCAAATCCAGGCCTCGAGGGCCGGTGTTGTACATATTTTCCAACCAACCAACCAGGTAATTAACAACATGTAAGACAAGGTTTCTGGAAAACCAGGAAGTGTCTGGCCCTCAGAGCCTGGATTGCAACTTTCCCCACATGTGGCTTTCTGATTGGAGAAAAATAAAACATTTTATGTTTTACAAAGTAGCAGATTTTTTGGGGAGTAAAAGCTACATTTAGGAAAAGAAAACAGTCAGACAAGTCAAACTTTTTTCAGCTCATTCACAAACAGTGGAAGCATAGTACATACCGTAATCACACTGCAAGGCTTTTGACTACAGTACCCATAATGCTCCAACAATCCATCAAGCAGTGCAGCTTTTGTAGTTTATCAAAGTCATACAAAAAGATTTAGAATGTTTTTTGAGTGTGTTGCGCCTCATATAACCAATTCCAAGCTGCACTGTTGATTTTTGAGTAAAATTAAATCAAATCATTTTAAGTTTCCCTCATGGTCCACTAAAATGAGTATAGACACTTAATTATCATAAGTTTTATTTTAGTTACAAATTTATGGCTGTAGTGCGCTGACAAAAAGTAAAGTTAACTTTTTTTTATCACCACTGACATTACACAACTATTACATTTTCTGCAGTGGAAATATCTTGTGGCACAGGGTGTCTTTTATTTTGAAAGGAAGCCATAGGAAGCTCTATTAAAAGGTATAAACTAGTTCATATTTGGGAAAAATAATGTTATTTCTCTTTATGGTTTATTCTTACAAAATGGTAATAATGTATATTTCTCATTATAGAAACAATCACATACATACAAAGCAAACATAATAACAGAACTTTGCAGCTTTTTTGGGGTAGTGAACGTTCAACCCGAATGGCTGTCTGAGGGTTAAAGGCTGTACGTTAATCGAACCCAACTCTACAGTTATGTTAGAGCCTTCCGAGGAAACAGATGATATTAAAAGCAGAAAGCTTCTGCGTGTCACTTGGAAAAGGAGGGCCACACCCTGTTAAAGAAACGTGCCGGCCTCCAAACTACCATTACACCTTTGTCTGCAAGTTGTTAAGTGTTTGGTCACAATAGACCAACCAGGAAGTGTTCTGTTTTGACAAGATTAATGGACCACTTATGTGTTTGTATACTGAAAAAAATGACTATTAAAAATCGTTGTTTTAACTGTAGCTCACTTTGGAAAATTACAAAGGTGAATTGTAGCAAGCAGCATCTTTAAATGATATTTTTACAGTCAGACGCAGCAGTGTAGCTCATCCTGTAACCGTGTTGTCGTGTTTGTTTGCTTTCTAATTTGAGCTCCACACTCACTCAAGAAAAATCTCTTTCATCTGTTTTTTTTTTTCTATTTTCTCAGCCTATCGAGTGCCAAGAAGACGCTTCTCGACGGGAGGAAATGAAGAGAGTTGGAGTCAGGGTCTTCAAAGAGTAAGAGCTTCATTATTTTCCATCTCCGCAGCGTCACACTGCTCTAACCTTCAAAAACAAGCAAAATAATGCAAATTTAATGATACAGGACGCAAACTGTCTTTTTAAACTTTTCCTGCTTCTTTTAGACTGAGTTAGCAGTTTTCCCCGACGTTTATTTCATTTTTTTCCCTCTCAGATTGGGAGTGGCATCGGGAGGATGATCCTGAAGGAGGAGATGAAAGCCAGATCTGGTTTCTATGACAATGACCCCTGGGGCAGTGCGAGGAATTCCCGCAGTGGGAGCAAGGAAACCCTCAACACAACAGGCTACGGCACATCGACCTACAACTACACCATCAATGGCTGTAAGGATCCACACCCCCGTGGAGCATCTCCATTTGTTTCTTCACAAATGTCTGCACTTTTGACTGTGTTTGTGTGACGCCGTGTCCCTGCCAGAAGGATCACGTATGCTGCCACAGGGCTTTTATTATGAGGTTCAGAATGTGCTGTTACTGGGGTTTGAGTTGAGGATAGATGGGGGGATCTAAGCTACACAGAGGGTGTGTGGGTGCTGCTGGCTTTAAAGATGCTTGACAAAGGAATTTGTTGAGTTGGCTCCATCAAATTTAAAATCAATTTTTGGCAGCTCAAGAAGGGATTTTGATAAAAGTTATTTTATTTTCTAAGTGTCTAATAAATCTAAAAAGAATTCAAGTCATGTCAGATGTTAAAGTTTGTCAAAGATCCACTCTGATCATCTTTTGACCTACTTCAAAAGCATTTCTAGTGGGATTTTAATTATAATCTTAGTGTTTTTAGCTCAAAACAAACAAAAAAATATATTTTTTGTTGCCAGGTTGGGATTTTTTTTTAGAATACAAACCCATTTTTCCTAAAAAAAAAAAAACAGCACATTTCTAAAATTTTTCTGTTACAATGATGTCACCAAAGGTTCTTCTGGGTCAATCCAAGAAGCTACAACGTTATTAGATGCTACAGTGTGCAAGTTTTATGAAGTTTCTCTTTAGGATAGCTGTGTTTTTGTTAAGTTTTCTTTTAAAATCTGTTTTTTTTAAATCTGTTACTTAATTTCAAAATTAAGACTCTTTTTCTTCTCATGAGAAATCTGTGTTTTCACTGTTAAATATGTTTATTTATACAGCTCCTCGGTCTCAGTACAGCGCTGATAGTGGTGAGTTACTTTTTTTTTGTATATAAAAAAAATTGTTCCTCCAAAAAAAGCTGCCTGTTTTGCCCTGAGGTTTGTGGTTGTGGATTATTTAATTGGCAGCTGCTTTAAAATTCACTGAAGCTGGTTTCACTGGTTCAGAAATGAGGCGTTTGCTGTGGGTTCATCTTTTTTAACCCTCTGTGTGCCCACACATCTGGAACTTTTTTATTTGAAAGCTTTGAGCACCACTTTCTGGCAATGGATGGTATTGCTGTGTTTTTAATTCTGTAGGATGAATATAATAAAGTTTGTTCATTCTTTTTCCTTTAATTCTTCAGATTTTGTTTGTAAATCAGCCTCACTACCAGGATACGGACGCAATGGCATCCAGCGGGTAAGCCAAATCTACTGGATATATAGAAAAAAATCCTTTTTTTATGTATCCTTTTTTTTGCTTTTTTAGCCTCAGAGTGCAGATTGTTACCATTACCAGTATGACGATGGCAGTGAGGTGAACTGGGCAAACAAAGGTCATTTTAACACAAAATCTTAAACCATCTATACATTTTCATTATCACTTATATTTACCCAACTATTTTATTGTTTTTTTTTCAGCTGAATACAAGGTAAATTTTAATTATAAATTCCTACTTTTTAATGGGTGTCATTTAAACTAAATTAGTATTTTTTTTTAACTCAGATTTACCCCTATGAGGCGCTCATTGTCACCACCAGAGGGCGGAACAGACTTCCAAAAGATGTAGACAGAGCCAGACTGGAAGTAAGTGATGACATGAGAGTTTAATTAACATTAATTTATGTTTTATATGTTATTTTTAAGGTATGCTTGAACCACATTGTTTCAAATAGTCATAGCTTTTCTCTGTTTTCTTGCTCTTTTTCCTGTCAGCGCCACCTCTCCCCAGAAGAGTTTGTCCAAGTGTTCGGCATGACCGTGGAAGAATTTGACCGGCTGGCCCTGTGGAAGAGGAACGAGCTCAAAAAACAGGCCCGACTGTTTTAACTCCAAGCGGAACAAAAAGAAAGAACTTTAAATCAGTTACACTGCCATGCCTGAGAACCTGTTTTAGCTCTCCTAAAGCAACAAACCAAAGTCTGGTCCTGCCAGATTGGACTTGGACAGAAGGCCACAGAGGCTTTATGCAGAATGAACTGGCGAGCAGAGCGGATGCCAGCACAGCTGACTGTGGTTGCGTGTTGGAGTGCAGTGCACAAAGAAACTGTCTTACTGTAGTTTTGTGCTTTCTCTCTTGGTAGAAGAAGATCTTACTGTGCTCCACAAACGTCTGCCTGTGACTAGCACTGCAGAAATGAAGGTGATGGGGAGAGTTTTGGCTTTGCCTTATTTGTTATGCTCTTTTAGTTCTGACTGTGCAGCACCAGCAAACTGAATGAGTAGAATGTAGACACTTTATCTGCAAGAATGAATAGGAAGAATGAGTTCTGGCTTAAAACGACATCAGTTTCCTCTGGGTTGGGAAGCATTTTACTATTATTTCCCCATCTTGACTTTGTTATATGAAGTGTCCTCTCTAGTTTACAAAAAAATAAAAATAAAAGAAACCAGTCTGAAGTGGATGAAAGCTTTTCAGCTGTTTGTGTGACCTGCATTGATTTTTCAGAAAAGGAAACCAAAGTGAGAATGAAAATCTACAGTTTAGAAAGTAATGATTCAACAGGTCAAGGTCACTATTGGATCACTGTGCAGCTGTTATGGTAACCTGAAAGAATGTGCAATCGACGAGACTTGATAGGAAACAAACAGCAGCTCTGTTTGGATGTTTTCTACACTCTGCAATAGAAGGATGACTCCGGGTGAGCGTTGCACTCATCCGTACATTTTCATTCACTCGTTTTTATTCAGTCAGAATGCTGTTTCAACAATTTTGTAGCTACAGAGATTATTTTTTTTCCTTCAAAGAAATGCTCTTTGAGGCATTTAGAATCCCAGATCCAGGGTTGATGTCGACTTGACTTCTTTTGAATACTTTTCTTTTCAGGTTTTGTCACTAAAATAAAAGTGCAACTGAAAAACTGCCTTTTATTGTTTTTTGTTTTTTGTTTTTTTATAACAATAGATTTTGTGGCAAAAATAAGGTTTACAAACTATTTTTAAAGACATTTCAGAGGAGATATTCAACAGATTGGTGCATTAAAAGCTGGAAAAAATAGCATTTACACACTCAACTTCCCATTATAAAAATAAGAATTTTCTTATTGAAATCAAAAAACAACTGAAAAACTGATTTATTTAAAAGCTGTATACCCAAACCATCAAAAGTACTTTATTTTGTCACCAACTATTACTGATAAACCAAATATTTATTTAAATATCTTCATTTATATGAAGAAGTCCTTTTTTTATTAGGCATTTATTTAATTTCTAAACCATTTGGTTAGCTCTAGTTTTTAGGAGGATGTGCTGATTTTCTATTTTTGGCGTCTTCTTTGAGGTGTTTTGGTGATAAAGTTACACTTCAGACCTTACGTACCCGGACTGTAATAATCAGTTTAAGTTAAAACTATTGAGAATTTAGCAAATTTGAAAGAAAAAAGAAGGCTGGATGGAGTTTAATAGAATTTAATCTTTTCTATAAGATACAGGATATCAAGATAAATGATCATTCACACCAATAACAAGTGTTCCTGTTCATTTGGAACATTTTATATGAAGTTAGTTATTTATTTGTTTGTCTGGTACCTTAAAGGCTACCATTAAGGTTTCAGATCACTGCATTTGCATAGAGGAAATAGGAAAAAACAACAACTGGAGTGCTGTTTTTTTTTTATTTTTTTATTTTTTCAAATCTGCCAAAAACTCCACATTTTTATTTAATTTGACAAAAACAACCCAATCTAGAAAATAAATAGAAAATATTGATGATATTTAATTTTATGTAATAATTTTACTATTTAAATTAATAAAAAAGGCAATGCAAATCTTTTAAACAATTCTCGTATTTCAATTGTTTTTAATGCCTGTTCTATTTACTTTAATATGTATACTTTTTCCTGTTTTATTTTGCTTTTTTTCTTCTGTCAAAATATTTTTGCTCACCTCTTGGCCAGGTTGCCTTTGCAAAAATAAGTCTTTATCTTATTGGATCGTTATATGATAAAAAAATAAATATATAAATGCATTGAAAATTAATTCAAACGTTTATTTTAAAGGAAACTCGCAGTTATAGTCCTCAAAAATGAGAATTTCAACTTAACCTTAACGGGCTTTAGGACCCAGCAGAAACCGAACCCCGTCCTGCCGGTCTGTGTTGCCATGTCTGTCCGTGTCTGCACAGCTGCACGCCCTCAGTCAGTCACTTGTGGACATGCACTAAATGTCATCAGCAGCCGCATGGACAGCATCAGCAGCGCAGTGGACACGAGCAGCACCATGTGTAAGATTAGTTTATGTTTTTATTTGTCTAATTTTTCCGAGTCTTTGCGTGTTTTTGACAGATCATGTGCGAGAGTGGGAGTAACTTTTGTTTTTTAATTGTTTCATGTCACTTTTTTTTCTTCTCAGGGCATTTGTCCTAAAATAATTCACCTGCATCATTTGTTTTTCTCACTAAGTGCCCCTCATCACCAATTTTATAGACACACACAAACAACAACAACAAGATGCAGCTTTTTAAAATATATACATTAAAACAAAATTATGTTCTTATTGGGGCTTTAAAATAACCCTGATGGGTGCAGCAGACCTGAACTGGAGAGTGAATTTAATCATTTCCAAGCATAGTTTCTGTTTGGTGTGTTTTCAGTGCTCAGCTGGTGTGTTTTCCTGCTCCTATAAAGTTTAGTTGCCAGCTGCAGTGCAGGTTGACATGTGAAAGTGATTATAATGTTCAATTTAATGGACATTTTTCCTCAACTCTGACTTAGCGCTCAAAGGATGTCGGACAACCTCCATATGTTGGTTTATCTCACTCTGCAAGACTTTTGACTAGCAAAACTTCATTTTCACATTTGAATTTCCCAACTGAAATCTTTGATTCCAGTGTCTAAGATAAATAGATGTCATTGTTCCTGGTGTTTATAAATTCTAACTGAGGAAGGAAGTGTTAAAGTCTCGTCTTGGGGGGGACGCAATCCTCATCTGTCATTGCTATCAGTTTCGACACACATCCAAACACATAGGAATGTACTGAACTGGCTGATGCTGTGTGTTTAGATTAACACCATAAGTGTAAACACACATTGAACCCCTGGGGAGTAACCTACTGTTTACCTTGTTTCGAGGCCTCTGATTGGCTCCTGCTCTGTGACTTGTGTCCTTGTCTATTTGAAATAACTTAATGTCTAGTCGAACTTTTGTTGGAAAGATGATGCTGTTTGGGACAAAATGTGATAAGTCTCAGTGGACGTAACTGTTCAAAACAGTACAGATTTTGTATTTTTGGAGGGCAATCCCAGTAGAAGTGTCAAAAAGAGTTGTTAAAAATAGGCAAAAAATGTGATTTGGCTTAGCTTTCATTCATTTTTGATCAGCCAAATGTTATGTGGAAACATCTGCTCAGTTTGGGGCATTATTGCGTTTTGATCCTGAATGAGTAAAGACCAGCAAATCTTCTTACTCCTCTGATAGAGTTTATTGATAAAGGACCTAAAAATCCCTACAGCTCACTCTAGCACATGACACAAATAATTAACCAAATGTTGCAGTACCACAAAAGACCACTAGAGGCAGGTTTCAGAAAGAAACCTACAATTTTTCCCCCAAAATTTACCTAAACACATCTGGTTTCTAAAGCCTTTTTGATGTAGATTTATTTATACATGACTAATCTGAGGGTGTGGGTTTGTTTTAGATCATCTTTTCTGATTTGCGTATGTTTTTAGGTATTTTTTTTTAATGGCAGCTAGTTTTTTTCATCATGAGTGAGGTCAACAGAAGTTCAAACTTAACTTTGTCCTGCCCAATTACTGTTTTTGACATTTTTGGGAGAGTTGGGTGCTCTAGTAAATAGGCCAGTCCCACTCACAGGCTTCAGATGTCTTTGAGGTTGGAACTCGAGGAAGGAAAACTAGAGAAAGACCAAAGAGGTTTGTGGACATACCGGGAAGGAGGATGTGAGAGTGGGAAGTGAGAAGGATGACTTGCTCTTATGACCTCTAAAAAGAGCAGCTGAAATGTAAAAGAAAAGTAGAATCAAATAGATTGCTAACAATATTATTTACAATTATTATTAACAATTATCTAATTCTGTGGGGACTTTTGTTATTTTTATATCAGTTAAATACACACTATTTGACTGTTTTCTGCTGTTTGATTTCCTGCATGGTCCTTCTGTGTTTATGCTTTGTTGTGCTGAAACCATTGTTTTCAGGTGGACCAGAGTTGCTATGTTTGGTCTGTATCAGTCTACACAAGTTTTCCTCTCTGCCCAACAAAACTGACAATCTAAGGAAACAAACCGCAGTGCAGACCAAACAGTCCAGCATGAAGAGCCTTCCATTTTTAAAGACCCACTTAGATGAAAGCATTTTTTCTAATGATAAGGACATATCAAAAGAAAATTAAGAGTAAAATTGCATTTTTTTAGTATTTCTTTATCCAAAATCAAGTGAAAAAAAAAATAATAAGTAGTAGCTAAGCCACAAGCTTCCCGCTCCATTCCAATGGATCCATTAAATGGATTCATGTACAGTATGTCTTTGTTTTTCCTTATCTAAACTGGCTCAAAACTGGCTGGATAGTTCCAGTATTACTCGTCATTTTTGTTGCACTGGTAATGTTAGATTGGGGTTGTGAGGGGCGGTGAGCTAGCAGTTAAGATTGTAAACAGATGGATGTCAAGAGGTAACGGTCCCGCCTACAACTCAGAGGCAAATTTCTATTTTTTTTTTCTTTTTTTCTTGTTTTCAGACTGACTAAATGACCATGTTAGCGCACATCCTTTAAACTAAACCAGGTGTCTGCAACCTTTACCAGTAAAAGAGCCATTCGGGCTTGTTTTTTACTGATCAAAACCCAGTAGGAGTCGCAATTATTTTGATATCGCTGTCCATTAATTAAATTTATTTTTTTAAATAATAAATATTAAATATTGTTCTTTTCTGGCATGAAAAGAACAGAAATATAAAGATAAACTAGCATTTTCTCAAAATGTGAAATTAACTGAATCAATGTGAAGCTCGTATGATTTCCTTTCAAAATAAAAGATGCCTTTTGCTAAATTGGATCATAACTGTGCAGCTCTGGACTGCATAACATATGTGCTTTAAACTCATAAAAAATTAGACTTTTTACCACATTTTTGCTTAGTATTTGAAACGTGTATTCTGGAGGAAGCAAAGCGCAAAAAGACATCAGGAATGTTAACATTTTTACATAGTTTATCTTCGAGGTGGACCTCAGTCCTACATTTATAATCCAAATATAAAGAATACTCTCATTTTTATATTTTTTTTAGCCAAAGAGCCCCTACGGAGAGATAAAAGAGCCACAAGTTGCTCTGGAGCTGCAGGTTGCAGAGCCCTGAATTAAACAATAACCTACAAAATGGGAATTGGCTCTTAAATGTGTCATATTTGAGAGAATTGTACTTTTTTTGCCACATTTTAATTGCAAATCTACTAAAACCTTTCTTCATTATGCAGAATCTGGTAATGTAGTACATTCTGTACAGACCTTGAGTGTAGAAAAGAAATGCAGTCATCTTTTGCTTCGAGACAGCTTTTGACTTATTTTGTAGCTGCAGAATGTCAAGTTTGGGGTCCTGTTCATTGCACCTGTTCACTGATATAACCAAAGTATTGTTTTAAGCATTAAAATAGTAAGCTTAACAATGATGAGAGGAAGTGAGGGGCTTGAATTGCAGGAGTTTTTCCCAACAAACAAGAAAGTGATGAGAATCCGATTCTGCTTCCACACCAGCAGATGCAGAGCATCAGGTGGGTGTGAGACGGGAGAGGCTCTTCTTAGAGAGGCACTATGGGATTTTCTGTGATTCAGCCCATCTGATCTGATGAATGTTTCTATTGTTAGACATTTTTGGAGCCTTTGGAAGCAGATTTGGGCTGAGAGTGACTTGTGACTAGAGAAGAATACATAACTGTAGCACCAAGCTCATGCAAGCACAAGCTAGCGACATCAAAAGTGTGAATTAAGTCTTTTCTGTACACATGATAGAAATGTCT
>NC_050521.1:19746496-19830293 GCF_002922805.2 Oryzias melastigma
AACTGTAGCACCAATCTCATGCAAGCACAAGCTAGTGACATCAAAAGTGTGAATTTAGTCTTTTCTGTACACATGATAGAAATGTCTGTCATTTTCTAGTGAAAATTGAGGATACTTAAGGCAGAAGGTAAACTTTGGCCTTCCTGACACAACCCTGTGTCTTGTTTTGTTTTTTTTCCGGACTGGGGACCGGCGCATGGAGACCCCTTGGGGCTACTTAGTTTTTCAGGTAGAAGGCTGAAGGGTCTGACTCTTGCCTAAGTACACACACTAGATTAAAACCCATTGCATGTCAGAAGTTTGTTGTCTTCAATTTATATTTTTTAAGTTTTTATTTAAATTGCACTAGCTTGTTATAAGCTCCACCTCCTCCACAATAGTTTGTAAAGTGGCTTCCTATAAACACACGTGTGTCACAGGCTCCACCTCCATGTCAACAATCTATTACAGGTTCCTCCGCCATCACAATAGACTGTCACAGGCTCCACCTCCATCTCAACAGTTTATTAGAGGCTCCACCTCCAACACAACATTTTGTCACACTCATCGCCTCCATCACAAGAATTTGTTAGAGGCTCCACCTAAAACAGAAATAATTTGCCACACCCCTAGCTTCCATGACAACAGTCTGTCAACAGGCAACACTACCATAACAGTCTGCCACAGGCTACACTACCATGACAACAGTCGGTTACAGCCTACACTACCATGACAACAGTCTGCCACAGGCTACACTACCATGACAACAGTCGGTTACAGCCTACACTACCATGACAACAGTCTGTCACAGGCTACACTACCATGACAACAATCTGTCACAGGCAACACTACCATGACAACAATCTGTCACAGGCTGCATTACCAAGACAACACATCTGTCACAGGCTACACTACCATGGCAAAACAGTCTGTCACAGGCTACACTACCATGGCAACAGCCTGTCACAGGCAACACTACCATGGCAACAGCCTGTCACAGGCAACACTACCATGACAACAGTCTGTCACAGGCTACACTACCATGACAACAGTCTGTCACAGGCTACACTACCATGACAACAGTCTGTCACAGGCAACACTACCATGGCAACAGTCTGTCACAGGCTACACTACAAAGACAACAGTCTGTCACAGGCTACACTACCATGACAACAGTCTGTCACAGGCTACACTACCATGACAACAGTCTGCTACAGGTTGTTCCAGGCACCGCCTTAATCACAGCAGTTGGCAATTGACTCCACTTTACCAGAACTAATTACTAGTGGATCCACCTCTATCGCGGTCGAACGCCTTCTCCAACTCCACAAAACACATATGGACTGGATGAGCGAACTCCCACGAGCCCTCCAGTACCCTGGAGAGGGTGTAGAACTCGTCCACTGTTCCACGACCAGGACGGAAAACGCACTGTTGTTCTTGGATCTGAGGTTCGACTATCGGACGGACTCTCCTCTCCAGTACCCTGGCATAGACTTTCCCAGGAAGGCTGAGTGTGATTCCTTGGTAGTTGGAACACACCCTCCGGTCCCCCTTCTGCTTTCATCACCACAATTTTTAATAGGCTTCTTATCCCTCATAACAGTTTGCTAGATAGATAGATAGATAGATAGGGTCTTTAATAATTAACAAACGTTCATAAATGCAAAATTTCACATCACATGGAATCATGTATTTCATCAAAAACAAGCGAGAAAAGCTTTTTATCATCTATACTTAAAAGAAAGTACGTCTTATCAATGGGTCTGACTATTGATTAAATATCGGACTCAATTGAAAATTTTCACAAAAAATGCTACAAATACATTTGATGAATTACCCATTAATTTTATGAGAAATTAGTATTATTATGTTTTTTCATAATCTGACTTCATCATGGTTTATTTTAGATTTGGGACATAGTGGACATCAGACTTAAGTAAATCTTCATATTTAGTGTTATAAATGGATGTCTTGTGATGCTCGAGCTCTAATTCTTTCACAATTGTAGTCAAACCCAGTAAGAAATGGAATTCCCCTCTTAGCAGGAGAGTGATCATTATGATTCATATGGCCGAGTTGTGTGCAGGATATTTCTAGGCATCTGCACAAGTGGGAGTGCATATGTGCATTGTGTAAGGGCAAGAAGGGTCAGTCTCCTTGCAGCTTTCTGCAAAGCGTTTCCATGAAGATGTCTTTAAACAACACTCTATTATAGTGTATGTAACACATTAAAGGTCTGTCTGTTGCACAGGGTGACGTGACTCTGCCTGGGGAGTGCAAGCACACAAGTACAAACAGTGCAGAGAAATTACAGATTTATTGCAGAGACCGGGCAGAATAAGACTAACCTAACCTGTTATCATTTGAACTTTCATTTGTGTTATTTGACAGCAGCCATAATTTAACATGATTTGTGTTAATATGTTGTCAGGAGATGCTAGTCCTCCAGAAGAAACATTTCCAAGAGGGATGTAAGCAAAATAATTCCTCATGATTGCATCCTTCTTGAAATATATATATTTTTTCTGATTTATTAAGCTAACTTAGGTTTGGAAATTTTTGCAGTGACTTTTTGTGTTAAATTTACTGTCAACATTTTAAGGAGGCTGCGACAGACTGGCGATCTGTCCAGGGTGAAACCTCCCTTCGCCCATCAGTATCCGGGTTAGACTCCGGCACCCCGAAAGCAACCAAGAAAATGAATACATTTTAAGGAGCATTTTGTCAGATCTATGTTAAAAACAGATTTTTCAAAATAAAGTCATTGTGTACATTGTTTCTTTTTAGGCAGAATTTGACCCAATCAAAGCACTTCTTCGCCCTGAGATTCAAGATAAAATTTGACGCAGGGAATCCGACATTCCACTTGATATGCCATAAAAGTGCTATACAGGTTTACTCATGCATGACATTCCACCTGAGAACGGTACTTACATCTAACATGGCATCTGTTTCTTTTACAACCTTGCACTTTATATATATTTTTTTTCATATCCAGTCATGTTTGGAGTATCAGCTGATCATTTCTTGCTGCAGTTTAATACAATTTTAAGGAGAAAGCATATGGCTACCGTAAAATAGTTTTGACATGCAAGTTATGCAAAGAAAATCATAGATTCATGATCTCTTTGGAGTCTGCAGAATCATACATAACAGTTTTATCTGTAAAAAGGGCTGTTTTGAAATGGATTGTTGCTAAATATTCAGCAAGAATTTCAAGACTTTCAGAAAAGCCAGACAGATTGCTTGAACTGACAAAGAAACAGCGTCAAAGATTTTGCTTTTTAGGAATATAAGTGTCTGCTGAAGAGAGAAACTAAAGGTGTGGCTTTTAGAGTCACTTGTCAGTTAAAATGTTGTGTTCAATTGCAGATTATGCCTAAAATAAAGATATTTAGCTCATCAACATATCTCAAAGAAATTGACATTTAAAACCAAGACCTAAATGTCAGAGGTCGGGTACTATTTAACAGACGAGTGTCAGGCGTTTGAATCACAGCATAAGCGGTGAAAAAAGGGTGCTGCGTGTGTTCTTTCTTGGCTGATAAGAAAACAAGACGTAAAGCAATATTTTGGTTCATTGTGAAGCTTTGCTGTCCAAAAAAAGACTGACACGACAGATCCGGACACTTGTCTTTAAATGAATGAGTCGACGATGTTTGTCTCTTCTCTATCTGTGGCAGGCAGAGATGTTTGATGATTCATATCGTTTGGTAGAAGAGCTGTGTTGCGTCAGCATGGAGATGTTAAGAAGGACCATGTGAGCGAAGAGATGTGGTGTTACCAAAGGAGATGCAGTGACAGCTGGATTTTATAAAAGCTTAAAAAAGCTTACCGAGATAGATAGGAATGGAGCCAATCCAGATATGTACTATAGTAAATTTTCCAATTATTCTTCTTATTTTTTTTTTAAAGCTGTCTTATTTTTTTATTTGAACAGTCTAGACCAAGTTGGTCTACATGTGTTAATTAAAATTGATTTAATTATTATTTGTGCTGTTTATCGATATATTTATTTTTTACTTGATCTGATGTTTTTCTTGCATTTTTTGAGACAGTCTTAGTTTTGAATCTGAGCTTTGGAACATCAGTAAAATTGTGTATTTAGGTGCAATCCCACTTGTTCTGTGATTTTTGCCTAGTCCAGGGGTCTTCAACCTGTGGCTCCAGAGCCACATGTGGCTCTTTTATCTATTCATTGTTGCTCTCTAGCTTTAATGAAAAATGATAATGACTGAATAAAAAAAGAGAATAGTGAGTTAAGCTTTGTCCCTTCTGTTTAATTTTTAAAATGTCAAGGAACTGAGCAAAAAAAAGTTTAATTTACCGTAAGAAATTCTGTAGAAATTCTGTATTTTTCTGTAGAAAATTTTGGCAAATTAGACCAAAGTGGGGCTGCACGGTGGCGCAGTGGTTAGCGCTCTTGCCTCACAGCGAGAAGGCCCCGGTTCGAATCCCGGCTGGGACCTTTCTGTGTGGAGTTTGCATGTTCTCCCCGTGCATGCGTGGGTTTTCACCGGGGACTCCGGCTTCCTCCCACCGTCCAAAAACATGCTTCATAGGTTAATTGGTGACTCTAAATTGCCCCTAGGTGTGACTGGGAGAGTGGATGTGTGTGTGATTGAGGCCCTGCGACAGACTGGCGACCTGTCCAGGGTGTACCCCGCCTTCGCCATTCAGTAGCCGGGATAGGCTCCGGCACCCCCGCGACCCCGAAAGGGAAGAAGCGGACAAGAAAATGGATGGATGGATAGACCAAAGTGGTTAAAGTTTGGAATAAATGTGGTTTAAAATGATTGAAAATAATTTAGAGTTGTGTGTTTAAAATAAAAAACACATGCTATTCTAAATGTGTTGAGTTTTACTTATTTTAATAAATAAATTCTACTAAAATGTTGCTTATTTTTCTGGATTAAAAGGTAAAAAAGCACACCAAAAACCTAAAAATAAAAATATCATGCCTGACTGCCTTAGATTTTTATTTTAGAAAAGGTGTTGCACCAAGAGCACCTTTTTTGACAGTTTTATTTTGAAAAGAACCAGTGTGCGCTGCTGTCAAAAATGAAAGAAGTTACAACTGTTATATATAAAAAAATATATAGTCAATATTGTAATTCAGTTATTGTAATCTTTAAAAATGAAATGTATTTAAAAAATGCTTACTTGTCAAAAAAAGGATAAATATTATGCATTTTTAATGATAAATTGGGATTTTGTAACTCTCGTTGGGTTCTGGTTTTTGAAAAACAAGCCCAATACCTTTTTAGCGTTAAAGTTTGCAGACCCCTGGGCTAGGCGATGAGGAGTCGAGGGCGTGTTTTTTCAGCTGTTGTTTTGTAGGTTTACTTTTAAAATTAAACAAATTTGAAAATAGTTTGACTGTTTTTCAAGTTTATGTCTCAAATGTAGAAACTTTTAACAACACTATGCAGTAGCAGACTAAGCGGATTATAATGGTTATATGTGGAGCACAAAAGAAGATTTTCTAAAGAACTAAAGATTGAGTTCTGGTCCCAAATCAAATCCCCAGTCAGGACAGAAACAAAGCTTTCTTTTTGTCTCCTGTTGTTCATATTTGTGTGTGCGTTTGAAGACTTGTCTTTCTGTGTTTCTTAGCCTGTCTGTGCAGCATCAATAAAGTAAGACTTCCACTTGCAAAATAGCATTTTTTTCAGTAAGTGAATACTTTTCTGTAATGGAGACATAGCATTGTGGTGATCTCATAGGACTCAGGGCACTTCTGTGATCTGATTAATACTGGCTGCACTGTAGGGTCTTTGTCTGGCACCAGGCTGAGTCAGTCCCTCTCTGCCATCCCAGACCTGCATAAATCAGAGTAAAACATGGAAAAATGAGAGGAAGGTTGAAGGTGAGAGGTCGGAAGCAGATTGACATCCACTCTTATTGATCCGTTTTGTGGCTTGTGACCCTATTTCCGATTAAAAAATGATTCCAACGACAGCTGTCTGCCTAGGCTCATTTGACAGCTCATCTTATTTCAGGGTTACTTCAAGGACAAAACAATCCTATATAGAACATACTGAATACAAACATAATATCGAACATACTCAAACCAAAGGTCACCATAGACCTAAAGGTCAAAAATGTTAAAACTGTAAATTTCGTAAGATACACAATTTCTCCTACATAGCAGGACTGTGAACTGTGCTACAATTTGGCCTTCATCAGACCAGTCATGTGTCCCACTGGGATGATTTATGGGGTCAAATGCTTCAAATTGTTCCTTTTTTGGTAGATTGGATTTGAATAAGTTTCTATGACCACAGCCATATATCTCTTTGATCTGCATGTTTAAAGAGAAAAAATCAAAATCTATTCCATTTCTAAAATGGTTTCTAAAGTTAGAAACGAGGGATATAATACTAATAGTCTTAGGCCAAATTAGAGTTTACTCTGACTCTACTTAAAGATAGGCATAACATTTAGTTAGGGTGTTTATGGAGCTAATATATTTTCTGTATTGTGACTTATCTGATTCAACATTAACAATCAGGCAGTATAACATGCCTAGTAGACTGTTATGAAGCTGAAAATTGATTATCAAATCTCAAACCAAATAGCACACTCACATGAAATCAACTATGAAAAAAATGGAAAGTTGCAAAAAAAAAAAATCTTATTTTAAGTATAAAATAGATACAGAGAAAAACATAATTTTGACTCAGACTGAAAAATATATTTCATTACTATTTAAAGTTTAACTAAATACTGATGAGAATTCAGATTTGATATTTCAACGGTTCCCCATTAATAACTTGATAAATTGCACATGGACTTACTTTTGTTTTGAAAGGGCTTCAGACAGGAAGTGTAAGTATTTTCCCTGGATCTGTTAAGACATGGATCAAAAATGGTTAGGAGGAACACTTGAGATAGTTTAGTTCTATAGAAATAAAGTTATCATCTTCATAGAATCAGACTCACAACTAAACGTAACAGAGCAGGTCGTCTTTAATCACCTGCTGGGGAATTGTTCCAGCTTGTCTTTTGCCTCAATTTTTTTTCTTTTTGCCGGATGTGCTGTACGTTGTGAAAGCTCGAGGCAATGTCCTACGAGCAAATCTACATTTTTCACATTCTTGCATAACTTTTTATGTCTTCTTTGCTGTTATGGGGGATTCACAGATGCGGCAATCGATGTCTGAAAATTGCAACTAAATGGTCTAAAAAATGTTTCATCAAATAAAAACTCTTTACAGTTTCAGAACTTTTGTTGAGGCTTGTGTGATTGCATAAAAAAGCGATTTATCATTTCAGGAGTCGACACTCAGATTTCAGAGAAATTTATGATTTATGTCATTTTGTACTGTAAAAGGTTTATTGGTCAAACTGTTATTTAATTTTAATGTAAAAACATTTTCTAAATCCTTTTTTTGGATAGTTTTTTACAATTTTTTGGAGTGTACCCTTTCTGTAGCAAAGTGAATGCCACTAAACAAACACAGTGGACATGAAAAGGAATGCCTCACTAACCTGACCTCCAACTGTGGCCCTTGACTCTTTGAGATAACCACTGTAGCCATGACTGGTGCTTCCCACATTACTCAGCTGCAGTGAAACCATGTCTGTCTGAACTTTCAAAGCTCCAGTGTGTCATGGCCTTCAGAGGAGAGTTAATACCTAAACTGGCAAGTGCAAGGAGACATCATTTTTCCCACACAATCAACACAGAAACATTACAGTCACCCAAAATAGGAAAATTGGAACAGATTTTTTCCTTTTTTTTCTCTAAAATCTGGAACAAGATCATTAGTTTCCCCCTAATTAGAAGAATAAGAATGCACATTTAGAGCAGAAATTTGTCAGACATAATGTCTGGGGGATGCTGACACACCCAAAGTGATGCAGATAAACATTTGAAAAAATGTGCTGGATTTAATATAAGCCCTTTTAGGGTTTTTTCTTTCACTTCACAGAGATTTCAACTGAGATAAGGGTGGAAAGTAACCAAGCTGTGGAATGCTCTTGACAAATGTAGGATTGGGAAATGGCGTGTTGTAGGACGCAATCTGCTGAGGTGACAGTTTGTAACTTGGTGAGCCACAAACGTTTAGCAAGCGTTGACAGCAAACATCTAGTAAGCATCTGGAGTTATAAATAAGTCAACATGCCGGATGATAAAGTGCAGACCATTTTCTTGGACGTCTTCCATCTCTGGAGCTTTTCTTGCGTTTTTTTACACTTGTATGTATCATGTTGTGAGGGGTCTTAAGTTGCGTTTAATTGTAACCTGAAGCGTCTTCCTGGATATCATAAAAACCCAGTAGGGAGATCAGTTTTTTTTCCTTCATTTTTAAATCTTTACAACTCCTCCAGACTAAATAAACTTTTCCACATGTTTTCTTCTTGAGCTGCTGGAGCTTTGTAATTTGCATGTGGGGAACTGTATTTACTATGGTATGTCTGTCTCACATTTCCAACCATTCAGTGAATTTAAAATCAATCCTCAATCTGGATTGTTGAATATTCCATTATGCTTTCTTTTCAATTCTCTCTGCCAGCACATATGTTTAGCTCTATCAAGGCCTAAGATCTAGGCAGCACAATGAGAACATGGTCACCAGAGACACTGCTGTAAATGTGGCTGTGGGCCCGCTGACAGGAAGAGGAAACAGAAGGCTTGAGGCGATACATGAAGTCATAAACATCATTAGGAAGTCCATCTCTAAAGGGAGCATGAATGACAAAGGCATCCACTTGATGAGCCTATTTACTATAACAGGAGGAGGAAAAAAAATGAATTATAGTGGGATAATTTAGGCATAATATGGAGAAAATTGCATAGATTGTTGAAGTTTGACCGTTGGACAAAGTTTTACCAGATGACCCTGGGGATTGCAGTTATAGCACTAAAATAGATTAAATGTTGGTGTGGGTTATGGTTTAATATTTAAAGCAGATAAATGAATTAAGATAATTAAGGACTTTCCGGAATCTATCTTTTTTTAAAACCTTTAATTGCCTTTGATTGGCAGCTGTGGTGCAGCGGTGGTTGACTCCTGATCGGATTCCCGCCATGTCCGCCCATGTGTCGAAGTGTCCTTGGGCAAGACACTGAACCCCATGTTGCCTCTGGTGGAAGGTTGGCGCCAGTGTTCCGCAGCGGAGCCACCACCAGTGTGTGAATGTCTGAATGGTACTGCGATCGTAAAGCGCTTTGGACCTTCAAGTAAGGTAGAAAGGTACCATACAAGTATACGCCATTTATCATTTTATATGACGTTTTGGCTTGAACCAATGGAATGAAAGTTGATCGGAAGTGACAACTTAAGCTTCAATTAATCATGAATAGTGCTGCCACAAACGATTATTTTAATAGTCGACTAATCACCGATTTATTTTTTGCAATTAGTCGACTAATTTGGTCATGTGCAAAGTGGATGTAAAGCATATATCTTAACCATCATTGGCTTTAAACTAACTGAAAACTAGATATATAGCATTACCTGCGATAATGCTAGTGTGAATGCTGTAGACTAATTGTGGCCGCTAAAGATGCTAGTGCTGATAGCTGAAGATGCAGAAATTGATAGCTGAAAACGCTGAAGCTGATAGCCAGATAAACTATTAGCTAAATGCCAGATTAGCCTAAAAAACGGAAAAAAAAAACTAAATTAGCCAAAATAGATAGCAGGTAGCTGAAATATTAGCTAAACTCCAAATAAGCCCAAAAAAACAAAAAATCCTAAATTTGCCAAAATAGCTTGCATGTAGCTGAACTATTAGCTAAAATCCAAATTAGCCTAAAAATACGAAAAATCCTAAATTCGCCAAAATAGCTAGCATGTAGCTAAAGTATTAGCTAAAATCCAAATAAGCCTAAAAATATGAAAAATCCTAAATTAGCCAAAATAGCTAGCATGTAGCTGAAATATTACCTAAACTCAAAATTAGCCTGAAAAACCTTAACAAATGCCAAAATAGTCCAAAAAGCTTGCATTGTGCCATTTTAATTTTCAACTTTACTACACTCTAACTCTATAACTCTATATAATATAAAGTAACGACTACTCGACTATTAAATTAGTTGTCGACTATTTTAATAGTCAATTAGTCATCAATTAGTTGACTAATCGTGGCAGCCCTAATCATGAATCAGTATTTTTGCTTTATTTTATTATTTTTACTTTCTAGTAGTTGATCTACTAGAGTAATTCCATCCATCCATTTTCTAAACCCGCTATATAACAGGCGAAGTCATAGGGTTATTGGAACCTGTCCTGGGTTCTGCTTGGCAATGGAAGGGTATACCCCGTACAGGTCACCAGTGAAATCTGCATTTGGGCATTTCTTTGGATAGTCTGCTTATTTTGGGCAGGAATGAAATATAGTTTTAATTAATCTAACCAGTGTATGCATAAAACAGAATTGTCTTGGATCAGTTACAAGTATTATAGGTTATTATAAGCTTGAACAAAATTTTGTTATAATGCTTAATACTTTCAGGAGCTGAATCATGAATGGGAGATATAATTCAAAATAAATAGAACAGACTGTAAAGATGTTTTAACATGTTTAAAATGTATCTAAAATAATTTCAAATGCATATTCTTAAAAAAAAGACAAAGTAAAGGTACTTTTCTAAATAGGACAGCAGGGAACGTCTAGCAGATGGGAAATCCCTGAATTCAAGATGATCATGAGATAAGCACTGTTGGCCTCTCAATTCAGAAGTGTCATAATCCGGACTTATGCCTAGACCCAAAAGACTGCACTTTTTTTTTTTTTTTTTTAGCAAGTAAAGCAACAAATCACCATGTAAAGCATGTTTCATTTGTTAAAAGGGAAATGGATGTTGGATGTAAAAAATAAATAAAAGAAACTGGATGAGAGTTATTGAAATATTGTGTAAACTGGTGTCATAATATAATGGATGTATTCATTGACCTGGGTTAGAAAGGTGATTGGAAGGAAGCAGATTATTTTTCACCCAAGAACATTGTTAACGTAGTTGGAAAAAAAATTAGATTTCATTTGTATGTGTAAATATTTTATCTTAAAGTTTTTTAGTGCAAGTTTCAGATTACATTTTTTAAAACTGGTGCAATTTTTGATAAACACTGGAAGAGCTGCATTTCATGAGCAACTGATGATATAAACGTAATCTTGTCTCAAACGGGTTGACAGCTGGATCCAAGTGCAGCAGGTTTTATTGGCACAGGCAGGAGAACAGGAGTGAAGCACAGCTAAAAGTCCACAAAGCTAAATCAGGGTCAGGTAGGCCGAGGTCAAACATGGGCATGAGGGCATTAGAGAACGGAGTGGTCAGGGTCTAGTTGAGGGTCGGGGCAGGCAGCAATCAGTTGAAGACAAAGCAGGGTCAGATGAAACAGAAGATCAAGGCAGGGTGAGAATGCTCAGTGATGCAGACAGAGTGGCAAAAAACAAGACTTCACACAGAGCAGAGCTAAATACTGCTGGGGTTATTGCAGAATGTAAAACGGCTGTGGGAGTGGCAGCAGGGGCTGATGGGAAGTGTAGTTTGGAGACCCAGGAAGTGCTGCTACTAAGGTGATTAATTCCACTGATGGCTCCCTCTTTTTTAATATAGTTGTGCATTTTCTTTTGATCTTTGGAACCAATTGGAACATTTCATAAATAGTAAATTAAAAATGAAACTGTAAAATACTGTAAATATTGAACATATCATTACTTGTTTTAGCTTTGATAAGAAAAATATAGAACATTTTGTCAACTACTATTATTTCAAACCAAGTTTTATTTACACAAATGCAGAATTAAAAAAACGTATGTATTTTTTTTGGTTGTATAACTAAACTACATCAATTATATAGCACCATCAAAAGGATCCAGGATTACTCTGATTTTTCCACAACAGACGGAAGAAGCTCCAGTCAGTTTCACAAACATGAATGAGTTCTATTTACTTGTTGTTGGCTCTGGTGTTTTGGCCTGTAAATGCCTAGACATGTTTAATGCAGGGAGATGAGATCCGTCACCCTCTGGAAATGCCTGGAATCTAAGGAGTTCAGTAGGAGGGTGTTTCATCATTATAGGGGACTTGCACGTGAGAGAAAACAATGTAAGCACACCTCTTGAACACTGTCTGGTTTAGTTCAAAATTGCATGTCTGCTACATTGTAAACATATAACTAATACGCACAGGTGAGGTCTGTCTAGATGTTTTTGATCACAAAGATAAGGTTTTTCTCAGACTTTTTTGTTGTCTCACCTAAATGATATGGTGGCATTTGGAGAACTTTCTCACAGCATGAAGATGGTATTCACTGACTGAAAACTCTCACTCGTGAGTCACTTAACATACGACAATATTTTGCTTTGGAGTCTTTCTTTGGTGCGCTGACATGCACTCACGCTGTTTCTGGATACATCATTTTCTTCAACAAGCTTTGGGCTTTCATCTCAAATGAGGTTGGGAAACGGTTATATGTTTGACATATCGAAAGAAAACATTGAATGGGGGACTTCCAGGGAAAAAAAGGGAAAAAAATCCAGGAGTTTTCATTAGGTACTGATCTCTTGTGGAGTCACAGATGCTACAGCCCTTTGAGGTTTTCACAGCAACTTTTTCTTAAACTTTTATTTTATTTTTGTACTATTAAATAGTCATACTCATAGTCACACATGCTTGATATTATTTTAAAAGTAAATCAAATCAGATGTAAAGTGAGTTTTGTGTGTTTTACAGCTTAAAGTGCATTGTTGTCTTTCCACTGCTCTGTGGGACTTTAGAGGTCAGAGGTCACATTTAGTCGCAGCAAGAGGTAGTTTTTCATCCCATAACCGGCCCTTGAAGGGTGTGGCTCTTATATTTGTCTACTGAGATTTGAAAGAAAAGGGGGAAAACAAACTTCTCAGCTTAGATAAGTTCTTGCTTTTGTATGGCGAGCTTTTCTTTTTTTTCAGCATCCATGGTTTTTCTTTAGAGATAAGTGACGATATGTTTTTTCACATCTGAGGATAATATATCATTGCATATCAAGATAAATCCTTTGAGATTACTTGGTTATTGCGTTAACTTCTTTCTATTCCTTTGATCTTTCCCTTCAATTAATGTGCGGCTATGCAAGCAGAGATCCCAGTGGAGCGTCAACTATAGCATGCCCGTCTACAGAAAGTCACTGTTGTGATGTGTGGTGCCTTCAGAGTTGAGGGTTCCTCTGAAAAACATTATTTATTGTTTGCAAGAACTCTATAGTCGGCCATATTTTAGCAAAAAACTGTATGATTCATTCATAGGAGGAAGAGTTATGACCTCTGTGTGGGGTTCACATAAATCTTTAAGGAAAAAAACGTTTTTTTTGGTGGTGTTTTTGTGGTCTTGGAAGAAATTTGTTTCAATATTGTTCTTTGTTTGGTATTTCATGAGATAAAACCCTTAATTTCTAAAGGTATTAAAATAGCCTTATTGGCTTTATACCACTTTCTAAAGACTTTAAATTGACATTTTTGTTTTGATACCCAAGAACAAGTGAAAAAAGGTCCAACTTATCCCAATATGAACTAGCAACTAGTTCCCCGACTTGAAAAAAAAAACCTGTCTGAGCTTTGAATATCTTATTTTAAAGGAAACTCTTGACCGTCTATTGTTTTTTGTTTTGTTTTGTTTTTCTAACTGCAAACTGCATTTTTAAGGGTTCTTATATTGTCTTTAAAAGTTACAGTAGTTTTTAATTTTCCGATTAATTATTGCAGCTCTTTCTTAACCATTTTAACTTGTTTAAAACAAGTGGTAATAAATCTTTCTGCAATATAGTCACAAAATCTTCCTACGTGTCTCTTTTTGAGCCATTTCCAATGTAGACTTTGCATATCATACGTCTGACAATTGTGAGACAAATATTGTGTTGGCTGAAGGCCTGCTTAAACTGTGCCTGAGAACATTTGAACCCCAAAATGTTGCTTGATTTGCTGCTGCCATCAATCAGTGCAGAGGTGAACACAGATCTACTGACTTGTGTGAAAAGACTTGTGTGAACGCTGAACCTGCCAAGGTCAGATTTTCCATAGCGAGGATACTCGATCACTCGATCAAAAAAGAACCAAGAAGTTATTAGTACTATTGACACTATGAACTTTATCGCATTGAAGCCCCTTTTCTTGACTCTTCATGTAGTAAACCAAACAGGGCGGATATTTTTAACCCCAAATGTGTTAAACTTTATGAACTTTTGATGACGACATGCTAAGTAGAGCTGTAATCTTGACTTTGACTGTTGACGATTTCGTATGGCATCCAGCTGACAGTGAAAGCCTCTTTTGAGAGGAAGCCGTGTTATGTCTGTCTCTTTGTGTTGCATTGCGTATGCATGTGTGTTGGACCATGCTCGCCCAGGGGCTCTTTGTGCTGTGCTGGCGTTATTGCTCGCGCGATTCAGGGCAACATGTTACCTCTTGCCGGGGGATGTGACTCTTGCTCAGGGCAACGAGTCATTTCCTTCAAAGTTTCAACTTGTCCACACATCTAGTTGGAGCAGTAACTAGCAGTTTTACTCTCAAACCGCTTTAGCTAAAAGATTTCTTGTTTTATGTGCCGAATAGCTTTCCTAAGAAATATACCAATTTCTGTTGGAATTAAAGGCTTACAGCAAGGAGCAATTGAAAAATACTAACCAGGGTAAGCATGCAAAGGTACAAAGAGTGTGTTAGCCATTCATCTACATGTGTGTTTACACTGCAAGTCCTTCCCAGGTGCTTTACAATCCTAAGGATTACAGTGGAGGGAGATCCAGCAGACACACTCAACCATCTCCCTGAAAGCCCACTCCACCACAGAAAAAAAAGAGGAGGGGAGACAACGTGTGAGAGGGAGGTGGAGGGAGATAACAGATCAGAAGGAGGAAGGGAGAGGTAAAAGGAGTGTAAATTCAGCAGACCTGCACTACAAAGGCTTCCCAACCCCGGAGCAGGCAGGGAGGCTGGAACCGAGGAGTGTTTCTTTCGGTATTTGTTTTGTGCATGAAAAAAGCAGTTTGTCTTCTTTCAAACCTTGCAGAATGGTGGGACTCTCCTCCACTGCTGCTGAGGGTAAGTTTCCATAAAAGATCCGCGTTGCTTTTAGGTAACACAGCAGGAAGCTGCAGTTAAAGGGAACAACAAAAACAAGAGGAATCAAAGGTGGAAAAGGTCACAGTAGAGAAAATGTTTTGTTGTGCTTTATGTTTCTAGCTTGCTAAAGTAAGAGGTATGTGTAAGAGCAGTGATGCATCACCTTCAAAAGTCTTAAGTTGCATGTTTTTGTGTGATTAGTAATAGTGAGTGCAGGCGTGATGTTGTGAAATCTTCTTGCCGCTGCATCCCTGAAAATTTTCCCTTCAAGTTAAAGTAGTCAACACTTTTGTTTGAGCGTGGAACTTAGAGGAAAAATAAGGCTTCACTCCATCGAGATCCAGTTTGTCATATTTGTCGGATCAGCTTGTTTTGGACATGTTAGCACAGGTGCTCGATTCGCAAACGCTACTCACTCCCCCACCCCCGGGCTCCATCCCCTGCAGAGCTTTGGAGCAGAAAGTGCATAAGTGGAAGCTCCTCCTAAAGACTTGTGTGTTAAACAGACCACTCTGTGATTCACAAACACACAAATGCACTAGTATGCAGAGCCTTGCATTGTTAACAAGGTGAGGAATGTTGCTGGCGTTTAACGGCGGTTGCCAAGCACGCGTGAAGACCAGAATGCTTTAGTGCGTGCAAACCTTTAAAAAACTCTACAAAATCCTTATGTTGAGCCAATGCTGACTAACCTTTTGGTTGGTGCAAAAGTGCTTGAATATTTTCAAATCTCTTTATATGATATCTGAGAAGTTACCTGCAAGTTTCTGAGCTTTTTGATGTTTTTGGATGCACTCACGGTGGCATGTCAAATCTAAACCAGAGTTTTGTTTTTTGAGGGAAAATTCTGCTTTATTTGGCAGATGGGAAAGCTTATCTGAACTTTGCTTTGGACCAAAAAGAAAAAAAGGCCAAACTCTGGTTCATCTGAGAACTAGTTAATCTGGTTCTTTTGCCATTAAACCCTGGGGCAGTTCACCTAATAGAAACCAATTAGCTGATTAAGGAGTAGAAGTTACTCAACCGTATTGAGTTACATCAACATAAGTTGGGGGGGTAAAAAGAGTGAAGACTTGCTGGACTAGTTGTTGTTCTGTTCCTTGTTTTTTTTATGTTTTTTATCCTGGAGAGTACTCATTTTGCCCAATTCCACCCTCCAACCTCCAGTTGTTATGAGTTCCTGATGTTTGTAGGTGTTTTGGTCCACTAAATGGGGAAAAAAAAACAAAGTTAAATAAAGGTATGGAAAGTTTATGCATTTCCCCACCTCACAGTTTGAGTCTGGTTGTCTATTCCAATGTAAAACTGCTCTAAAAGACCAAACAAGTTGTCTTAGATACACATGATGCACTAAAAACTGTTCTCTTTTAGATGTATAGATTTAGATGTATAGAAGCTGATATAAGCCTGGCCAGTATTCCAAGGGTGGTCTTATGCACCTACACCCCAAATACAACAAAGTACTACCTCTTTACTCAATTTGACATGAGGTTAACAATGTTTTGATCCTCTGCTGGATTAAGAGACGTCTTGAATCTTGTGCCAAATGAAGTGGCTCAGTAGCTTCAAGGGTGGCTTCTAATTTCACGCCAACTCCTTGAAGCTGCTCCTCTGATTTTTGTGTTGTGTATGATTTAGTGCTGACTGGTATAAACTTCAACCTCTCTGAAGTCAATGAGTCATGGTCTGGAGGAGGTAGGAGGTTTTGTCTTACATGGTTAGGGAAAACCCAGCGCTCGAGCCAAAATCCAAACAGCTGGAGCAACTGGCAAAGACGCAACCTCCACCAGGCCCAGGCATCCCACTCTTTCTCGAGCTTCCTCCACATGAACTCCACTTCCTCATTTTCTCTGGGTGAATGGGGTCATGCTGAAGAGAAATACCAGGTCCCTGCATGGATTAATCCCTCATACCCACTTATCACTCTCAACACAATGCAAGGAAACCTCTGGATTTTGGAAAACGGGGTGTTTATGCTCACAAACACACTCCTGCGCTACTGTGAAATGCTCGAATGCAGTCTTGGCATTGTTATAGGAAGACCCACCTTGTAAATGTATTTCTGTCTTCAAGAAGTGGCATACCTCTGATCTGCAAAACAGAGGAACTAAGGTTGTGACTTTCCTATTATATGATAACAGCTAATTATTTGTGCACCCTAAGTCTGTGAGGGTGTGTTTGGTACAACAGGCCTTGTTGCCATATGACTGCTCAGTGAACAAAGCCTTTTTCTAGCTCAGTGGCTGTCCTGTTTCTGACCCCAACAAGATGCACGGTTCAGCGGGTCCACTTTAGCTGGACTGTGAAAAATGGAGATACGGGAGAGCGACTAAAGGAAAAAGCTGGAGACAGGGGGAAGCTTGAGCGGTGGATCAGTTAGTGGAGACTCGGGATTAAAGTGGAGAGGGGGTACATTAAGAATGCCCAACGGAATTAAGACAAAAGGATGAGACAGAAGGAAATCTTTCCCCATCAGTAGTAAGTTAGAAAATCATTCTCAGGGTGTGTAGCAGCTGGAGGTTTGAGGCAGTTTATTTGAGTTTTGTTCTCCAAACAGGGAGTGGAGCTGTCCCACCTCTCAGGTCAACACATGGTGTGAACCACATATTCCAATAATCTAACTTCTTAAAATTAAAGAACCTCCAGAACCCTGTGAAATCTTGTGTTTTCTGCAAATCCACGACTTACGTTTCTCAAACAGTAAAGGTCAAGACCTTATAAACCACTATTAGCTTGATAGCTGACTCTGGAAGTCCTCCTCTACATGTCGTCTTGTTTTTGCTCCATTACTTGTTCCTACTTGTCCCTCTAAATGTTAACTGCGGGATCTCAGGTTTCTGCCGAGAAACGGTAAATCTGCCTCCTTAGCATTCTACATTCAGCCAGACTGTCTGTTATTGGGCAAAAGCTGCTCTTTTATTCTTACTAGCATAATCCTTTTTACTCTCAGGGTTAATTATCTGGTAGAAATTCTCCCCAAACTCTTTTTTTGGCTGTTTAGTCTGTCCTAACGTGGGTGGGAGACTGTGATGACACATTGAATTAATACTGACAGACCTCCAACCTCACTGACATGAAATGAAAGCCGGACAAAAGAAAGCAAAGCGCAGAGGGGTTGTTGGACATACACCTGGGATTTGTTTAGACTTGTTGGCTTGACCTTTGCCCTGGCTGCTTATAAACCAAATCCGTGCCCCCTTGAACTTTTCCACCTCCCTCCCCTTCAGCCATGGACGCGTTGGTGAGTGAGCTGGGTGTGCTGCTGAAGATGCTGGACCAGGAAAACCTCAGCTCCTCCACTCAGGAGAAGAAGACATCTGTGCGGAATCTTCTTCAACAAATCCAACCACCAGGTGAGGACCAGTGATCCAAATAAGTTTGCAGAACCATTAGAAATTGGAAAATATTTGTCATAAGACATCCATTTGATTTTGGTTGATTTTTACACCAATTTGTTTCAGTCAAACAAAGTTATCTTTAACCAACTACACCACGAAAATCTTTTTTCAACTAAATGCATGACTTGCACACAAGTGGACAATTACAGCACCGTAACTTTTTTTTTATTTTTTGCACGTTTGGCAAATGCAGAATCAATATGTATATATTTTGATGCAAGGCTTACTTTAATATTTGCTTTTTTCTTGCTCCAATCCACAAGTATCAGGAACAGACTACATCTACATGAACTCTTCCGTCTACAGAAATGGCACAAGCTTTGTAGAGTCGCTCTTTGACACATTTGGTGCGTTAAGCATGAAGCACATCTAGGCATACATGCTCTGAACAGCCATTACTTTGAAATGTAACGGTGCATTTTCATGTCGCGATAGACTGTGCAATAGGAGACTTAAAGGACGTTGACGAGGAGCTGAGGGAAGACATCGCCACTCAAACGGACACAATAAAACAGAAGGCAAGTATGAAAAGCGAATTAGTTGAATTATTGTTTTTCCAGCATGTACAGTTGTTAGCCTCATTGGATCTCAGCGCAGCATTTGATACAGTTAACCATGCTATATTACTCAAATGACTGGAAAACTGGGTGGGTCTCTCTGGGCCAGTGCTAAACTGGCTCAAAACATACTTGGAAATTGGACAATTTTGTGGAAATTTCACATCTGAGCCAAAAAAAATTACATGTGGAGTTCCCCAAGGCTGTATCCTGGGGTCACTTCTGTTTAACATCTACATGCACCAAATGGTCCAGGTTATAAAGAACAAACACTAGTTACTATAGCTATGCGGATGACACAGATTGGTATTACAACTAGGCTCTGTATAGGCTATTGGTTAATGCATTGACAAAGACTGAAGTGCCACAATTTACTTTAGCTGAACAAAAACAAAACTGATATTATTGTCTTTGGGGCTAAGGAGTGATAGTTGTGGGTCGCTACAGAGATTCGATCTATTTTTCTAGAAAACCAGACAAAAAATGTAGATGTAGTAATGGGCAAAGACCTACATTTTGATAAATACAATAAAGTCAGCCTACTAGCACCTCAAAAATATTAAAGTATTAAATATCTGATGTCTAAGCAGGATCTGGTGAAATTTAAATTCATTATTCCGAAATCTAAGGCTCGGGTTCTCACAAGGACCAAAAAAGAAGACCACATCAGTCCAGTTATGAGGTCTTTATACTGGCTGTATGTCTATTGGAGGATATACTTTAAAGTTTTGTTGCTGGTTTAAAAAGCTCTGAATGGTTTAGCACTAACACACATGATTATTGACCCCCTGACACACCAGCCAGACCTCTCCGGTCTTTGTATGAACATGGAGAGGCTCCATTTAGCTTCTATGTTCCATAGATCTGAAGCAAACTTCCACAAAGCTTTAGATCAGCTGAACCACACAGTTAATTTAAATCCACCCTTTTAGCATTTCTTTTGATGGTTTCTTTTTATGTTTAATAAAATAGCAATTTAAATTGTGTTTGTAGACAAACCGTTTGATACCTTGCCTTTAAAAATGAAGCTGAAATGGCAAAATATGTTTGAATGACATACATTTTTTTTTGGTTCTAGCCTCTCTTAACTTTACTCCAGCTCTCCAAAAGTAATATAACACCTCTCTGCAAAAGCTCATAAAGAAAGGGAGATGAAAACCACACAGATTATATTCCATGTGGGGTTTTCCCATGTTCACATGCTCATCTCTCTTCAGAAACGTGTCTGGAAACCCACATAAATCTGATGTCTGTAATTAAACACACATTTTTTTTTTTTCCTGTACTTACCCATGTGCTGTTACTAAGCTGTAGAGAAACATTTTTTGTTTGTTTTTATGCTTTCCAGGGCTGTGCAGACTCCCCTGCCTCACATTCGGCCATCTTTCCTCCTCCTCTGCCCACAACGCCGCCACCAGAGGAGTACTACGAGGAGGCGGTACCCCTCGGCCCTGGCAAGATGCCCGAGTACATAATCACACGAGGTCAGCCTTTTCCCACGTCAGCTGAGCTTCATGACCTTAGTGGCAGTTTTCTGTCATAACCTCCATGGCTCAGAACATAAATAATCACTATGTTTTCATGGCAATCAGAAGCATAAAGTGAATCTACGATTGTATTCCTTGCTTTTGCAGTGAGGTCCAGCCCTCCAAATTCTATAGAGGAAGCCTATGAAGATGCTGACAACCACTACCCGACTACCTGCATCAACTCGCAGCGCAAAAACTCATGTGAGCTGAGAACTCTGTGGAAACCCCGGCTTGGATTTTCCCTAAAGTTAATCTTTGTGATCTGTTTCTTCTCATTCAGACAACGACTCTGATGCTCTGAGCAGCTCCTACGAATCATACGAGGATGATGAAGAGGAGCGGAGTCCTGACATCCAGCTCACTCATCAGTGGCCCTCAGTTGAGAGCTCCATGCCTCCCACCCGAGACTGCCGCATCTGTGCCTTTCTGCTCCGCAAAAAGCGCTTCGGCCAGTGGGGCAAGCAGCTCACAGTGATACGAGAGAACAGACTACAAGTTAGAGGCTTTTGTGATGACACACACAACTCCTTCGTTTGTCTATTCTAGCCCTCAATAAACTGTGTATCTGTTTGTAACAGTGCTACAAGAGTTCCAAGGACACAACTCCTTATGTGGATCTCCTGCTGCCTCAATGTACTGTAGTCTACGTGCCCAAAGACAGCAAGAGAAAGCACCACGAGCTTCGGTTCACCTTACCCAACGGAGATGGCATTGTGCTGGCGGTGCAGAGCAAGGAGCAGGCTCACACCTGGCTGACTGTAATTTCAGATTCTAAACTCACACTTCTGTCAATCTTCCATCCTTAATAACAGATTGCTAAGATATTTGACCATTTTTATAGGTTGTTAGAGAAGTGAGTGGTCAACATGTGGGGTCTGAGGGGTCGGTGTCGCCTGTCATACCAAGGAAAAATGAGCTCGACAAGGTATGTGAGGAGGATCAGCCTCCCTGTTGGTCCTATTCCTAAGATGTAATTTTACAGAGCAGGTGAGGAAAAGTCTGCGTGAAGTAGCAATTGTTCTGTCACCGACAAATTGCTTTCTCCCACCTCTATGGATCACAGAGCCCGCATAGGTCTTGCAAGGGAAAGGGGAAATATGCAGCGTAATTATGTGTTGAGGCAGCAATGACAGGGACGACGGTGAGTCAGTGTCATAGCAGCCACATCCTGTAAAGCTTACCAATTTGTCAGAACATAAAAAGGCAAAAGGGGCTGACACAGAAGCACAGATAAGGTGCAAGTGGAGAAGAACAACTATAGGGTTGTTGTTGAGATTCTGCAGTTATAAAGATTTGTATTTATGTAAGGTCTTGATCATGGAGACTTTAATTTGCAGAGGTTATCTGCTGAAAGAAGCACGTCCGACTCTGACAGTGTGGTTGTGCCAGCTGCAGACAAGGAGAATGGTGAGCTTCTGCTACACTCTGATCTTCAGCTTGTTTCATTTTGATTCCATTTTAGCATTCGTTTGGCTGTTCACACTGCTAAATACTAAACGCCTGAGGCTAAATAATCTTTTCTTATAGGTAAGGTGAAACGGAGTGCTTTCGCTGCTGGTCGCAAGATCTCACAGATCATCAGTTTCTCTAAGAAAAAATCCTCTCGAGCGACCAACAAAGACCCTGGACAAGGTATGACTAATTCCCGGGCTGTCCTCTGGTCTGCAGGATGTAGAGACATCATTCTTCTTTACCCCATCTCCCTGCAGGTTACCTGTCAGCGCTGGTTAACCAGGTGTGGAGGGAACAGTGGTGCTGCGTTTGCAAAGGCTCTTTGCATTTTTACCATGACAAAGGAGACCCTCGCACCTCCCTTCCTTCACTGCCCCTTCATGGCTGCGAGGTCGTTCCAGGCCTTGGACCCAAACACCCCTTTGCCTTCCGGATTCTGAGAAACAGCACAGAAGTGGCTGCCTTAGAGGTAACTGCTCAAATTAGAGCTGCACTGATTGGAATTTTTAGATTCAGAAGATTTTTCTACTAAAGAGACAGTTAACATTTTCTCACTCGTCATATATTGACGTTTGGTTAAGGACCCCCCCGTGTCACTTTTTGATGTTTGGGTTGTCCCCAACTCATCGTTTTTTTAATGTGCTGGCTTTACCCATTAAATCACAGGTCCCCAACCTCCGGGCCGCAAACCGGAACTGGCCAAGTACCGGGAAGCGGAGTGCACTGGTACCCTAACCCAGTACCGGTTTGCATCCTGTACCGTGCCTGGTACCGGCATGGGTGTGGTACTGTATCTGGCACCACATCAAGTACCGCGTCCAGAGCCGGGTTTGGGTACCGGTACCAGCTGCGTCTTGAGTACCAGTCCGTGTACCGAGGGTTGTGGACCCTTGATTCTACGTACTGCCAGCACATCAAAAAAACAACAAGTTGGGGACACACCATCAATATTTTTAAAAACATGTTTTCTAAATATTTCCTATCGTTTGGTTGAGCAAGCAGTTAAAGGGTTAACCCAACGTCAATATATGACGAGTTGGGAGTGAGAATGTGTTGGACAGTTTGCTCTGTGGCGTACACTAAAAAAATGGCATATATCTATTTAATGCTTTTCTACGTTGCTTGAAGCTGTGTTTACGCCACCCTCAGTGCGTTCAAGCATCTGACTCCAGTGAAAAGTCTTTGTAAATGTGCAGGTTTGAGGTTTAAACTTCTTGCGTTCATGTATTCTATGCAAGTTTCTCTGACTGTTTTTGGGCTCTTCATGCAAAATGCTCATCCAATCCATTAAACCAGATTGAACTTTGAGTAGGTTGTGATTTTTTTTTATTAATTTAGGATTCATATACAAGTCTGTCTTATGAAAAACCACACATTAGAAAATAACCAATAAACACTGTTTGGGCAGGCGAGCAGTTCCGAGGAGCTTGGGCGCTGGCTCGGCGTCCTCCTGGCAGAGATGGGCTCCTCCACAGACCCGGAGTCTCTGCACTACGACTACGTTGACGTTGAAACGATTGCAAACATTCGAGATGCTGCACGATGCTCCTTTCTGTGAGTGAGATGGGATGCTTGGATGTGGTCCAATCAAAGCATTTGCTGAACTTCTCTCTGTGATCTCAGGTGGGCCACTTCCTCCAGCAGTACCTCGAAAGACTTCAGAACATATGATGAAGTCCCTAATGAGGAAGTACAGGTATGACACAGAGATGGGCATACAATTTTATTAATTTTAAAGGAGTATTAAAACAGAACTCCTAAAATGTTTGTCCTCATCTTCCTTAATCCTTTCTATGTAGTTAAGGGAACCCCGCAAGCAACAAAATGGGAATCAAGCGAAGCGGCGCTCGAGCTTTTCAAGTAGCGATTCTGACAGAACTAAGCCATTGACCTCCATCAAACGAACAAACTCGCGTAAGTGGGTGTGAGAGCTTCACGTGAACATGTCTGGTTTGCAGAGCCACTAAAGTAAATATGAAAAGATTTTTGACTGCTGGTGTCAGCTGTGACCGAAAGGTTTGAATATTTAAACTGTAAAATAATTCACTGCCCAGAGATACAGCAAAACCTGTGTTTTATTCAGAGCTGTTTTTATTTAAAAAATGTGCTTTTTCTATTGATTGAAACTATTGACTAGGCAAAAGCAAACAAAGGGGGGTGTCACATGACACACTGATTTATAGATAACCAAATTCTGTTTTTTTATCTGTTAATCTGTGACAGTTTTGTCATGGTATGACAATATAGAACCAAAAAGGCTAAAAAAGGCAGGACTTATGAGCCTGTTGATGATCTGATTGTCACTTGTTCGTCACAAAAACAATACCTTCATTTGTTCACAGGTTTTAAATCATATTTAAGTCCAGCCCATCACATACTTTTCTCATAAATATTGACCCCTTGATGCCTTTTTGTGTCTCCAAAATTGCCATAATTTAGCATCTACTTTAAAACAAAAAAATCTCTTTTTTTTCATAGCTAGAAATATATTCAGACATCAAGGGGTTAAATCAAGCTTATTAAACAAAAATACTGACAGTTTTTTTGGTGATAAAAGCCTCTTGTGTTACACTGCGCCCACCTCACAAGACATAAGTTTCTTATTGAGCTTCAGTCTGGAAGTTAGAGCGTGTTTTGTTGTTTATGTGAATGAAGTCGTAAAATTATGAGGAAAAATTTTAAATTTGTGAGAATAAAGTCATAAAAAATATGTTAGAATTTTATGTGAATAAAGTTGTAAATTTGAGAGAAAACAGTTCCTAATTTTGTGAGAGTAAAGCCATAAAATAGTAAGAAAAAAGTCATATTTTTATGAGAATAAAGTTGTAAAATTATGGGAAAAAAATTGTAATTTTATATGAATAAAGTTTTAAAATTGAGAGAAAACATTTCATAATTTTGTGAGAGTAAATTCAAAACATAATGAGAAAAGAGTAATATATTTTTGAGATTCCAGTCATAAAATTATGAGAAAAAAGTCATATTTTGAAGAGAATACAAAGAGAATAAAGTCGTAAAATTATGAGGAAAAAGTTGTAATTTTCTCTTCAGTAGAAGACTCTTGACCCACAAGAAGTGGATTCCTGGCGGGCGCTGTTTTATTGACGCAGTGCAGTAGCGGAAGTCCAAATGCATTAGAGCACAAAGATACTTATGATTAAAAAACAAATGTCTTCATTGATGGATTTAGTATGCATGTAACATGGAATGACAGGTCACACAGTCAACTATATTTTGAAAAAAGCATGTTTTTTTTCTTGTGAAATTATGATTTTTTTTTCTCAAAATTTTACAAGCCTATTGTCTATTTTTTTTAATTATTTTTTATGGTGGCCGTAATAATTACTGCTGGATTATTTATGCTAGAATTTTCTTGTTTTTGTCCATTTGAATCCCTTTTCCTGTTAAGGAGGGAAGGCATCCATTATCAAAACCAGACATGCATGTAAATGAAGAGGATTGTGAAAGCAGACGGGCTCAAATTGATCCCTGTGAGACCTTGTTTGTTTGGCCACATTTGTTTTTCACATTTATTTGTAAGATTTACATCAATCCACACTTTTAGTTCACACTTTTTCTGAAAGAACCACCTCTGATGTATTTGGATAATTAATGCCTCACAACAGTTATATTTTCACTTCCTTTAAGCCGTTGACAGTCCAGTCCACTGACAGTTATGTCATCACATAACATCTGCTGCAATCATTCTTCCTGTCCTTTTGATCGTCCTCTAATTTTCCATTCCTGATATCTTGGATTTGCTGCTTCTCCACTTTCCTGGTGGTGTCATTTACTTTACGAGATGAGGAGATTGGTCGGTTTTTGAAAGTGATACGAGGACCTTTTAGTTTCCAGAACGATGCTCTGGAGGTTCTTACTTCAAAGAGCTCGTCACTTTCCATGCCTGAGACTCTCAGATGACATTTATTTGATGTTCTCATGACCTCTGACCTTTGTGATTCTATTTTTTTTAAGTTTATTCACTATATATTTAGTTTTCCACCTATTTTTTGCCTGTATTAAGGAGGTTAATTTATTGCACGTACTGCATATATGCTCCTCATGAGGAAATAAATCATTGTGCGGGGCATCTTCTTCCCACAACCTCTGCACATCTGAACCTTCACCTTTGATCCCGCCTAGATGCCAACCAGTACGGAAAATATGGGAAAACACGAGCCGAGGAAGATGCCAAACGTTACCTGAGAGACAAGGAGGAGCTGGAAAGTGAGAAAAACGGGATACGGAACGCACTGGTGACCCTCCGGCAGGAGAAGAGGGAGCTGAAGGAGGAGCTGAAGACGGCCTCTGGTAAAAACATCAAACGCTGAACAGAAAACAGATGCGGCAATCAACGTTTTAACAAACATGCTAATTTGAGGAGTTTGTGAATTATAACACATATTTAATACATATTTGTCAATTAAAACAAAACAAACAAAAAAAATGATGTTTGCTTTCCCAGATAGAAATCCTGGAAAATAGCAAGAATGAAGAAAAAAACTAATGCTTATCACATTTTTTTGCATTTGGAAAGTAAATATTATTCTTGAAAACCTTAAGAAAAATATTTATTTCAGTTTCTTCCTTTCATTTGTTTTTTAAGGCCATACAAGAGGACATTCCCGCCACAGGCACAAATGAAAACCACCAATATTAAAACCAACAACATGGCTATAAAAATTAAATTCAAATTTAATGAATTAATTTCCTGTTTGTGGGACAAAGCTGTGGGAAGGGAGCATGCGTTTAGTACCAGACTTTTCTCCTAAGATTTTTATTTTTTTACAGTTTTGCAATTCCAGCTATATATATATATATATATTTATATATATATATATACATTCTCATTTGCAAATGTGCATGTGTGGAGCAGATAGGAGGAAGTTTCTCCTCGACAAACGGGTGTCGGAGCTGGAGGAGGCCTGTCGAGCCAAAGAGGCGGAGAGGGTGGACCTGGAACTGCGTCTGACTCAAGTCAAAGAAAACCTGAAGAAGAGCCTGGCAGGTGGCGCTCTGGGGGCGCCGCTGGAGAATAAACCCCCTGTTAGGGTAATTGTGCTTTTTTTGTTTTTATGGAGAATATCTGTCCTTGAAAATAGTGTTTTTAAGATGTTTATGGGGCATTTTTCTGATGATGGAGGGCATATGTGAAAGAAAATTCAGCTCGAAATAGAATTCATGAGAATTTTTATTTAAATTTTTCTGAATCAGGAGCAGACAAAAATGCTGTTTGAAAAAAGCTTTTTTTTTTGCTAAAAACGGCATATCCATAATTAAAAGACTAATCAGAGCAGGACTTGATGCAATAATTATCTGAAATTGCCTCTTGTTTTTGTGTAGCCCTCCAGCAAAAAGATCCAGAACATCTACAGTGATTCTTTGCCCGTGAACTGCGCCTCGGAGATGCGAAGGAGACCTCCGTCTGTGTATGCATCCTCTGGAAGTGTCATGCAAAAAGCAAAGGTGACTGTGCTCAGCTTTAATGTAGACTGAGTATTTAAACTCCCACAAAACACGTCATTGTGATAGATCTGTCTTCAGCTTTTGTTTATTGTTTGCAAATATTCTTGACTCTAATTTGTCATTTTGGACATGTCTGGACCAACTTTAAAGGGAGGTTAGTGTAATTTAAAAATAGCAAAAATGTTTTTTTTTTCTTGTGTATACTGTAAAAACAGACACCACACAAATAAGTCAAAAATCTTACCCCATTGGCAAATTGTCTTTAAAGAATTTAAAAAAAATGTGCCTTTGGTGTAAGAAAAACTGTCTTTTTACAAAAAAATCTAGCCACTTGCACTTGTTTTCTCAAACTAAAATAAAGAAATCCATAATAAGAGTTTTTGTTTTTCTTACAAAACATAAAATAAGATGGTTTTTGCTTTCTTCAGATTCAGTTTTTGCTGTGATATAGAGCCTAAATATCTAAGAAATAAGAATAGGCAGAAAATAAAACCAAAATAAAAATAACATTACAAAGGTTGATTTGCAAGGAGAAATATGTTTAAAGGACCACAACTTCCCATATGCATTTTTTTTGTCTGCGGTGATTTAAAAAAAAAATCTTATCGAAGCTTAGAGAGTCCAAGTCGAAGGCTGCATGTGGTGATGATGAGTTTTCTAGAAAAAGCCTCAACATTAAATTTTTTTCACAAAGACCTGACTGTGACATCCCATCGTAACATTTATTAAATCTCTTGAAGAAAAAGCCTCATATTTTCTTAAGATCTGCAATCCTCCAATCAGGGATCAACCACTCTATCTCTACACCTTAATAAAAGAAATGTCGTATTAATCTGTTGGTGTTCTGTTTCCACAGGAATGGGAATCAAAGAAAGGAACCTAGAAGGAGTTAAATGGAAAGCGTTGATCACTAAATGGATATCAGGATGCGGCTTTTCCCCCACATTCTCCCACTGTAAGGACAATCTTCGGTTTTTGCCATGTGAGGATTTAAGGCACAATTTCGAACATGCAAGAACGATTTCCACCACTAGAGGGAGACACATTCCCACTGAACTTTTCTCTCTTCAACGGATCTTTTGGATCATTTTTGAACTCTAGTGGTGAGGGACTCTAGTTATATGACCCCCACCCTCCAAAAAAAAAACATACAAGAGATATATAGTTAGAAACGATAAATGCAAGAAAAGAGATTTGAAAGTAGAGTGACAGCACAGAATGGAGAAATATGCAATGATGGCACTGAAAGTACGATGCTTGACTGTTTGAGAGAAATGTCGCAAAAGAAAACCTGAGTAATGTGATGTGTTGTACAAAAAAAATGTTTTATTTTATACTTGATTTCTATTTTTGTTTTCAGTGTTTTTTGGTGCTTTTATGATACTTTTATTGTACAGTTAACTTTGACTACTATTTTTTTAAATACTTTTTTGTGTGTAAGAAATGTGCCAAAAAAGCCATGTCCATCATCATACATGTTTTCACTCAAAAGGAGATTATTTTTAAAATTGTCATAATTTCAATTCTGAACCTTAATTACACACGGCAGGATTACATTTTTTTTTCTGCAAAGTTGGAATATCTGGGACTTTTGCACTTTCCTATAAAAATATTAATCCATATAAAACTTTAAAATGCAGATTTTTTGGGCAGTATTTAGTCTAAAGTAGCATTGTTAATTAAACTCACTAGTTAAATGTTTAAGTTGGACAATCCCTTTGATATTTTGGAATTTTTCTTTCATATATAATTGAAATGTTAAAATAACGACTATTCTTTTTGATAAAAACATTTAAATTTTACTACTTAAAAAAGTTCTTCAAATGTCACTTTAGCTTCCTTTTCGTAGGACCTGTGGTTGACTTTTGCACTTTACCTGATTTACCTGGATAAGGGAAATAATAAATGTTGCTTTAATTGTTCAAACATCTCAAGTTTAATATCTCAAACGGATACATTTCCCCCATTGAAATGCACTCAAGATAAAGGACTGGTTTAATTGCACATTTGATGCTGTGAAGCAATATGTTGACTCGATGTGTTACAGCCAAAGCAAGAAAAGAAGAGCACATCTACATGAGTCACTTAATGAAGGCATTTGAATGCAGCACAGCACACAAGCTGCCTGGTAGGAACACGTTCACTGCTCCTTTTTGGACTTGTAAACAGGTAACAAAGGCTTTATCATCACTTCTACATGCAAATATATAGAGACAGCAGCTTCTTTTTACTATTAGAACCGTTCTGAACTAGGTTTCAGCAACTTTTTATCAATCTGTTTGCTAAAAAAGGTTTTGATCCAAGATAAACCGGTGATGAATCTAACTATTCCACAGCCAACTCAGAGAAAGAGATAATAAAGCCAGTAAAGGATATTGACAACCAGGAAAGCTGTGGGAAAAACGGTGCGGGCGTGACTATCGATATTGTGCGGATTTTCCACGATGAAGACAGAAGCGGCTCTGCGTGACGCATCCTTCACAGACGACAGACCGCAGCCCCGACTCTGCACTTTCTCTTTTGCTGCTGGAGGATTCTTAATGTCACTGTTCACTGACTGCTCAGTGGCCTCCTCTGCGGTGGAGCCGATCTCTGCTGACTGGTTCGGCTGGCTCGGCCCGACGATGGGGATCGAGCCGTTTCCGTTCCACTCGCAGAACTCCCTCAGAAGCTCCTGAAAAAGCAGGAGGACATTTGAGCGGAGGGAATAAGTTTAGCATCTTCATGCTCTTCACGTGCGTGTTTCTCACCCTGTGGAGATCTTCCAGGGTTTGGTGCTGCATGGTGTAAAAATGAGCACAGGCGTACTCCAGGAGAGCGCCAAAGATGAAGGTGAAACAGATGCCCAAATAAACGTCTATGGCCTTTATGAAGCAGTTGGCGTTGGGCAGGGAGGTGCGGGCGCCCATCATCAGAGTAGTCATCGTCAGGACTGTTGTCACTCCTGGGAAAAACAAGTTTCTCTTTAAGTTAAATCTTCATTTATTCTTCTGACAAAAAATCTAGAAATGTATATTATTATTATTATTATTGTGTTTTTTTTTGTTTGTTTGCTTTTTTTCAAATAATTAAATTTGGGGGCATGTTCAGGGAAAAAAAGCAAAATTTCTTTTTGTTTAAAATGCTACAGAAATATAGTACAAGCAAGATACAGAAAAGTCTATAGACAAAAAAAATGAGTTTGTAGCCTAAAATGTAATATTTATCAGACATGAATATAATATAAATCAGATATTTTGCGACATAATAATAAAAAAAATGTGTTAGAGCAAACTTCACAAAGTTGAACACACAAGCTGCCAGCTTAAGTCTTCAACCATTATCACATTTTTCTTGATCTTTGACCTGGGGAAGATTGTGCCCTCTAGAACTTAAAAAAAAATCACCATTAGTACCTTCAAATTTAACTCCTAACCCCTCAAGCATCAAAGAAAAGCTACTTGTGGGGGAAATTTTCAGAATAGAAGTTGTCTATTTTTAGCAATGTTAGCTTGGCGAGCTCGTAAAAGTGGCGTTCCCATGTCACACGTACATGTTTTACCAAAATATTGAGAAAATTAACGAAGCAATGCGACATACAATATGAACATGTTAGGAATATGGGCGGGTTTAACAAAAAACCTCAGTTGCTAAGGAAATACAGAAAATTACTTTAGTCGATTCTTCTAAAAATTACATAGACATGTTTGTCACCCCCAGGGGGCCAAAAAATAAAATGGTTGCTATGGGGGAAAAAACAGCAGAAAAGCTCCCATTGGGGAGATAAGTAGGAGAGTAAAAGGGCGTGAAACAGCCATTGAGCCAGTGGGGGCAGGTAAAAAGGATGTAATGGAGGGGTTAGGAGGGTGGGTAGTGCCTGTGGGCCATAAAATACACCATTTGTAGCTTCAATTTAAAATACATTTTAAAAGTATTATGTTATATTACAAAGAAATTTACACTAAAAAGCCTGTTTTGAAATTTATTAGAAGACTTCCTATTGAAAAAGACAGAAGATTCTAAAATCAGAGTAATAAGAGTCTTGAAATGACATCGCTAAAGCTTTAATCCTACAATTTGTACACCAGCAGAATTGATAGTCAGAGGGAACCTGAGCATTTTTGCCAGGAGGAACAAGAAGAAATAAAAAAATCAATGTGGCATGATGTGCCATGAGGAATGCTAACAGAGCTGCAGGAAAGACATTTACAAAGTATTGATTTTGTAAAGATAATTAATTGCACATTTATTTTCACCAGTACTTGGTTTCATAACTGCACATAAGTCTTGAGAAGTGATTTGTGAGTCAAATAAAGCTAAAAAAATGTTTTTAGAGAAAAAAACAGGAATTCCTCCAGGAACAGGGTAATATTTTTCCATATAAATAAATACGTTTCAAGTGTTCATTCATGATGAAGTTAAATAAATATGCAGAATCTGGAACTAACCAATGCAGGTCCGAGCCGGTACAGAGGACTGGCTGATCCAGAAAGAGACCCAGGACAGAACCACCAGCAGAATGGAGGGAACATACGTCTCCAGGATGAAGAACAAGACGTTTCGACGCAGTGCAAAATGCAGGACCAGCTTGGGGTAATGTCCTATAAGGAACATTAAACACACAGCTGTCTGGTCAAAAAGATGCAGCGTGTTTGTGGATTACAGGATTCATTTTAATTACCTGTCTCGTACACGGCCTCTGACACTGATGTATAGTAGCTCTCGACGCTGTACTGAGCCAGCCGCAGCGTGTCCAAACCCTTCACTGAATCATTCCCTCTGGTCCAGTAGAACACAACATCCTGTATGTTATAGCCCCCTGATAACACAACACATTCATTAGTTTTTGTGCTGACTGGGCAGCAGCACTATTCCATGATATAAAATGATCACGAGGACAAGATAAAGAAGTTTATGTTGATCTATATAAATGCTTTATGTAGTGTGCTGGGCGGTACTCACAGCTCTCCAGCTGCAGCGTGCACTCCTGTTTGTCCATGGGATATTTGGTCAGATCCATGTTACAGGCAATAGTAGCAGTGATACTGTTGGATCACACAAGAAAAAAATTTAAATATTGATTAATAAACGGATAAATAAGCCTTTATAGGCAGATAAATCACTAAAAGTGACTAATTTTAATATCAACCCTATAAAAAGTCTAACTTTTGGAATTATTAAGACGCCTTTACAAGAGGACTTAGACGTCTCATTGTAGAAACAAAAAAACAAACAAACAAAACCCTTTTCTCTAGTAACTATATTTATATCTTACTTTCACTGTAAAAGGTGAAATTTTGGATCAATTAACAAAATCTCTGTAATTTGTCACATTCAAAAATATTATTTTTTATCAAATTAAATGTTAAAGTTCAGTAAACTATCAACTCAAATTTTGAATTTGTTTAAAACTAATTATTTTTTAAATGTAACAAATGACAAAACTTTTATTATATGATTCAATATTTCACTTTTTTCGATTAACTATTTAGCTTAAGGGATTATTTTAATGAAAATTAAGAAAATTCTTAAGAATATAAACTCGATCTGAATAGTTTAATGTGTCCTTTCAAAAACAACGAAAACATAGGAAAAGATTGCAAGTTTTTCAAGTTACTGCTAAAAGCGGAAATAAAAATAAGTAAAAAATTCTTAAAATAAAAAAAAGGAAAGAAATCAGCCAGTGGGGTGAGAAAAATTGTTTCTTAAAAAGATGGCATTTCTTGACACAAAGAAAATAAGACAATTTCAGTTTTTGCAGTGTGGAACCCATCAACATTTTTTAAACACAACAATCTCCCTGAGCAGATGACAAAGCTCTCCTTTCTGCCCTCAATTAAGCTGTTGAGTCAAAAACAGTTCCGTGGTCGGATGACGAGACAGACCAGACGCCAGAACTCTTTTAAACGAGGCCACAGAAGACTCAACGTGACAGATCTAAAAGTTTGAGGGGCAACAAACAAGCTGATATCTGGTAGCATTCCCTGCAGCGATGCAACTCACTGATGATACATGAATCATTGTGGTTTTGTGTTTTTTCCTTTTCTGAACATGAGGTCAGTTTATGGTTGATTAACTTGAAATAAAAAAATAAAATGAAAAGTACCGCAAGGCATAGAGGACTGTTCCATTGCTAAAGATCCGAATGAGGCGGTTTTCCACAGTGACGTCATGCAGGAAGGAGCGCTTGGAGTCTGGGATGAAGGTGTCAGGGATCCAGAGCAGGGACACCAGACGCCCGTCGACGCTCACACTCTCATTCCCGGGAAACACCAACCTGGAATCCCTCCAGCGCTGACGGAGGAAGATAGTTGCCGTGTAGTCCTGAGAGAATTAACAAATATCCACATTTGAAATCTACATTTTCACCTTACTAGAATGTGAGGCCCAGTCCGAATTATTCCGTTCTCCCTTCCCCTTAGCTCCAGGGCCGTCAAAATCAATCGTACAAGGGGCCAAAATCCAAAACTCACCTTAGGTCGCGGGCCGAACAGGATAAACATTTATTGAACTCTCTAAAACTAGATTTTTAAAACTTGAAAACCATAACTTTTTAACTAGATATATAGCATTACCTGCAATAATGCCAGTGTAAATGCTGTAAACTGAATGTGGATGCTAAAGATGCTAATGCTGATAGCTGAAGATACTGAAATTGATAGCTAAAAACGCTGAAGCTGATAACCAGTAAGAAAATGTTAGCTAAATGCCAAATTAGACTAAAAAAAAAAAGAAAAAAAAAATGAGGCTAGCCAAAACAGCTAGCATGTAGCTGAAAAAAGCTGAACTTAAAAATTGGTTAAAAAGACTGAAAATAGCCTAAATTAGCCAAAGCAGCAAGCATGTAGATGAAATATTAGCTGAGCATCAAAATGGACTAAAAAAACAGATAAAAGACAAAATTTGCCAAAACAGCCAGCATGTCGCTAATATATTAGCTACACTCTAAAATAGCTTAAAAAGTTATAGTAAATAGGAAAATAGCCCAAAAAGCTAGAATAATGACACATTTTAAACTTTTAAAGTGTAACTTTTTACCACAATTAGAAATAAAAATGCAGGAATATTCTAGAATAAATCAATTTAAACCTGAAATAACTTTCAATATTTTACTCTCCATGAAAATATATATAAACCGTCGCGAGACGTGGGTGCGCTCTGAACCACAAAGTTTACATTAAGATGTAAGTACTGACTTTTTTGTTGTTGCATGACCTTTTTAAAGTTATGAAACCACTGTTGTTATGAATATTCAAGCGCTAGAAGCTCCGCGTTAAAGCTAGCAGAGCGGGATTATTGATGACATCATCGAACGAAAGTCAAGTCTAAAATTTGGACACTATTTTTTCATAAGTTTGGAGGGCGAAATGAAGGGGAAGGTCTAAGGGGAAGGGAGAAGGGGACACAACAAAAGGGATGCTAGTCACCATATTGATTTCAGAAATGGCGTCGATGCTGGCAATGTCGAGGCTCATTCCAATTTCCACGGGACCCTCTTTGTTTATGGGAGACAGGAAAAGTTAGTGACAAACACACAATAAAAAAGATCGGTAAACATTTTTAAAAATACCATTAAAATTAGGCCGGAGGTATCGATTGTATCCCTTCATAAGCTTCTGAATTGTCGGTAGAAGCTGAGAGTCATTCCATTCACCCCAATGGTTGTTGGGGAACATGCACCATCTGACAAAAACAGCAGGAAGCAAGAAGAGAGCAAACGGTGAGCTGATCTAGACTGATCCACGTATCAGTGTAGCACTATATGAGTGGGTACCTCACCCTTTTGTGATGGTCAGACAGAGGAGAAGAACCTGGTGAAGCTGGGCAGACATTGTGGATCAGAAGGCTGGGATCACCTCAGGTAAAGAAGCCAGAACATGAACAAAAGGTTTGTCAGATAGTCACCATTGGGTGGCAGCACCTAACTGAAGGTAATCTCAAGGGAAATCCACAGCACAATGACCATCCTCGCCCATAGATCTCATAAAACAGCACTTTCTTGCAGTATTGATGCAGGTGAAATGTGCTGGAATGCCGTATTGATCTCCCCCTCCTCCCCCCCCTCCTTCCTTCTTGCTGCTCTTAATTTATCAGAAGCAGCTGTAGTAATTTAACAGCACCCTGGCGGTGTAGATGAAGCTGAAAGAGCATTTTTACATTCTTCAGTACATGTTTGTTTTGCATCTAAAGAATCGAATCTTGTCAGCTTTTCTTGATATGTCGCCTCATGGTTTATTCAAAGCGCCTCCTTGGAATGAAACCAAGTCATTAACTGGCCCAGTGGCGGCTGTTGAGTTGTTACTCGCCACCTTTTCACTCCCTTATCCTCTCGCAGAGTCATCTTGCTGCCACTAATACATTTTCAGGATCTCATCTCTTACTATGATCGAAATTATGCTAATGTGTTCCCAGCTGTTCCCTGCTGATGAGTTGCACCAAACAGAGCAAAGAAAACTAGTGGTTACCAGTCATAAAGACCACAATGAAAGTTGCACAACAGTACACAATACTTTTTTTTGAAAAATGATTTAAAATGTAACAATTATTTAGAATCCTCCCATGTGAATCTGCTTCCATCCTTTAAACGGCAACCTGAACTACAGAAGGGCGTCCCCGCATCACCACATCCTGGATTTTCTCCCCATCAATTGCCTGTCCATGCATGTAAAAAAACACCATAAAATTCCTCTTTCCATCTCATTTCCCCAGATTGTCTTCACATCTGCAATATGGAAGTTTCTCTTACCTCCTTTCGTCTCAGCACTCCTCCTCTGATTTTCTTCCTCCACTCCTTTTTTTTTTCTTGTCCTTTGTTTCCAAATCTTCCACCTGCTATGTCCCCCTCCTGCAGAGAACGGTCACCTCTTTTTCAGGGATTCCTGAGTTTTTTTTCTTTTTTCTTGCAGTTGTCAATGAGCCACAAGGAAGAACAGATGTGTGATCTTGATGTGAGAGCTGCTGCTGCAGGTTGTTTTACTGTTTGTGCAACATGCACAGCCTCTCTGCACAGCTGTATTCATCTCTGCACAGAGCCTCGCTGCACCCACCCCCCTCTATCCCCTCGCTCAGTTCACGCCAGTCAACATCGCATTTAAGCTGCATTTACTAGATACTCTCAACCTCTGCACACATGTGTACTGTCACTTTTTAATTATGTTCTTACACCACTATTACACTTTTTTTTTAAATTATTAATTACTACAACATACAGACAAAAAACATTTCTATAATCAACTTCATGCTCGGTCTAGCTGGATAAATCAAGGATACCCCCAAACAAAAATCAAGTTTTATCTCCCCAAATGACTTTTTTTTATTTTTGTCGTCCCTCTAGCACCTAATCTCCATCTAACTCCTTCTCTTTCAATTTACCCTGACAATGTCCCGCCTTCTGGGCTCCAAAGCTTCTAGTTCTCCCATGCCCTCACCATCCTCACCTCTGATGTGCGTTCCTTTACATCAGCATCACTACTTGAATTAGTGTCTTCTGGGCTTTGTCTCGACTTCCAAAAGCGACACACAGTTAGGACATAAAAGCTGCTTTTTTATGGTTTTCCCCCAAATGATTTCTATTGTTAATGTCCACTTAATCTGTCATAGTGTACCTATGCTGTCAAAAGAAGCTTTGACAGCTCAATAAAGCTGAAAAAAAAACAGGTTTAAATCTAAGTCATGACTGAAGAAATCTTTTTTTTTTTCTTGGTAAAGATGGTGACCACACACTGCGGCAATCTGTGCCCAGCAGTCATTAATCTACAGTCCTGCTGGAGGTATGTCGTTAATCTTTATGAGCCTCTTGTTCTCAGGTGGCTGCTTGACAGTCTCAACTGTAATCACAAGTCCTCAGCTTCAAAAAAACCTGCTGATTGGAGCTCCAACCTCCACTGCCCAGCAATCTCCCGCTCTGCATTTCCCAGTGGCTGAACACTAACAAGCTGATCTGCTCACTGCAGGTAGGATACAATCTTTCACCGAGTTTCTGTCTCGATTGGCTCTGTAATAATCTTTCGGAGCAAGCTCGCCCAATTCTTGTTCCTGAGATTGACCACCTTGCTTGTTTTCTGACTATTCCTGTTTTAGCTTGATGGTGATTGAAGCTGAAATGAGTGATTCCATGTTTGGATTGATTGAAACACCTGGTCCAGGTAATCAGTAGGAAGAAGGAAAGCAATTTTTAGATCATTAAGGGTTCAGACAAATACATTTTTTTTTATTTATGCATTTATTATTATTATAAAGACTGTTTTTTTCTGTCTTTTATTACCTTATTTTTTTCTGATGAGTTGATGACTGGTACATGGGAAATCAGGGTTATGTCCTAGGAGGCGCGGTGAGCTCACTTCAGTGTGGGTCCCTATAGGAAAGACTCTTCACACTACTGCCTAACCATGTAGCCACAGGGGGGTCCCAAGTCTCCTTGTGCCGGTCCCCAGCCTGGATAAAATAAAGGGCTGTGTCAGGAAGGGCATCCAGCATAAAAACTCAAGTGTGCAAATCTGTGAATCACTTTGGTGACTCCTGAAAGGTGGACAACGACAAATTATTTTGGAATACATTATTTTCCACCTTTAAATAAAATGATTATCTTTAGTTAATTTGAATTATTTAGTCATCTTTGTTTTTGTTGATGCTACAAAGATTCCCAAGTGATTCAAATAATCAACAGGTGGAGGAAAACCACTCCTGGTGTAGGCATTTTTCCAAAACTTTTAGAAATTTGAATTAATTATTATAATGTTATTTTGCTAGTTGTAGTAGTTTTTGCCATTTAGTTCACTTTAAAGTAATAATATGTTAAATTGTATGTTAAAATTGGGCATCCCTCCTCATTATAAGTGTTATTGGCCATCTTGTGTTTGCTTAGTCATGTTTAGTTCTCTTCAGACTTTCTCAGATCTACCTAAGTATTCCTGTGATATATTTTTTGAAATCAATACTTTTTTTAATCCCCTCATCCTCATTAAAACCAATTTTTCCACCTTTGTCCCAGTGCCTGATTGAACCACCTCACCACTCTTCAGGTAAAGTTCATTTTCATGTCAGCTAACGCTTCAAGAAACAGAAACACATCAGCCCACTGTCTTGCTGCCATGTGACAAATGGAAATGTCACAATGCTGCCAATGACAGGGAAGAAGCTCACATGAATGACTGCGGCAGCTGCCATGCCCAGAGGGAGCAAAAATGAATTAATGAGACTTCCTGCTTGAGCCAGCTAACACGACTGCTGTAGGTACCTGCTAGTTGGAAAATGAACTGTCTCTTGTCATCTCTCATCAGATATGAGTCTAAATTAGCAGTTTAACTCATTTTTTTTTTCAATTTAACCCTCCTAATGGTTTTTTTTGTTTTTGTTTTGTTTTTTGGAGATCCACAAACAACAAAAAAGTGTAAATGTTTAATTGAGAGCTAAGATTAAAAATAGGTTCTTCCTGCAGTTTTTGTTTTGCCTCTTTTAATACTTTAAGGATCAGAATTCAATATTCTAAAAGTCCTTAATGTGAACTTACTGCACAACTTAAAAATAGGAAAAATTGGATTCTTTTTTCATTAAACTATGAATATGAACAGTGGGATCTAATAGTCAAACTCTCTTTTGCCTTCTATAAAGCTTCACTTACAGTCTTGTTTTGCACCTCTACCCCCTGATAGCTCGTACATTTATCTCTGGATCTCTAAAGAATAGAATTATACACAAAAGTATAATTAAAATTTTCTGGATTCAATATTTACAGAGCATGGCACAACAATCTGTTTGGGACTGGGAGCACAAACCAGCCTTAAGGACAGCTAATGACAAGTTTAGTGCAACACTGGAAAAGCTTATTAAAAGAAATGTCTCAAAGGAAGGTAAACAACATGGAGACCTTTGAGAAACTGTAAATACTTGGTCGGTTGGTTTAGCAATATAAACAAACATTAACCGGTGGACAAAAATTCTGGTTGTGAGAGTGACTCAAAATACAACGCATCTTAAAAAAACGTCATAATCTTTTCATGAAGATTTGGAGATTTGTGTTTTAAAAAGAGAGAATAAAAAAGCACATAATCCCTTGTGAAGTAAGCGGCTTATTCTAACATCTTTTTTCTTTTTTTTCCTCTCCCAGCCCGTTTGGCCTTTGAATGGCTACACGCGTTTTGCGGCACCTCGTAAGCTTCTGGTTGGGAGACAACAATGTTAGATTGTTTTCTTGAGCTGATGCAATCCAGTGTTTTGATCTGTTACGAAACAAGCGCTCCTCCTGGAACATATCATCTTACCTGCACTGCTGCCTATAAGGCAAAGAAGACTTTTTAATGAGTTTACTGAACTAATTATTACCATATCACCATTTTACCCAGCTGCCTCCAGTACCGCCTTCATCAAACATTCATCGCTCTCTGGCTCCTCATAGAAAAACTTTGCTAATAAGCAATCATAATGCTCATTAAATACGCATCTTCTTAGGTGTTACATTCGAACCCTTCTATTATCTGGAGGAGATCAGGAGTGAAATACATACTTGTGTACTGGTGCTTCCAACACTCTTAGTGGCCTTTAACGGTCCACAACATCCCACTGGTCTGAATTAACACTCTGCTTAAAGTTTAGTGCCCTAGAATGAACATACACCAAATACAGCAGTGTTTTCCAAGGTTAACCATCAAATGGGAAAAAAATGTATTAAAAAAATGTAGCACTGTAGTGTTAAGATATGTTAACAGCGCCCTTGGCAACACTCGATCAAGCGACCACTGTATTCTGTGTTTAAACCCCTGCACTCACACATCACTACATAGGTATTTACAAGGGCCAGGAAACGATTAAAAAGATGAACTAATTAATCGCAAACTGGGAAAAATTTATCGCGATAAATCGCAATTAACTTTTTTTAATTAAAGTATTTGCCGATCACTTATTATTTGCGAATAATCACAATATAAAATCAAACACAAAACTCTACGTTTAGAATATTTATTTTTAATTAAGGCTGTCAATCAATTTTAAAAAAATCAAATTAATCATGCTTTTGTGTTGTGATTTATCACTTTTAATGTTTTACGAGGTAAAGCGACAGAATGCTGCTCTGCAAGCCAATTACTTTGCGCTAATGAATATTAACGTGTTAATTCTGTTTGGTTAATCACGTCCATTAACACATTAATGTTCACAGCCCTAGTTTTTACATTTTTTTGGGCTCTTTGTACAAAAAGTGCATCCATTGAACCCGCTTTGAAAGTGAAATCAGGTGAAATTTTGACCAATCAGGGACTTTTGTTGGTGATGTAGGGATGGCATCTAATTTAATTTATGGGAATGCCAACTGTTTGAAACTTGATCGTGAAGGAGAATTGAAAATTCGTGCCCGGATGTAATTGTATCACGCCAAGTCTTTCACATATCGGAAGAGAACTGTGAAAGAGAATGATTCGTGAGCTCTGGATCCCTGGATATTTCGCACCAAGCCTCTTCCAACTGTAGGTGGCAGACATGTGCTAGTAGAAAACGAAGAAGAATCCCCTTCTTCCTTGTCCAGTGTGAACACCGTGGGCTAAATGCGCGTTTCATGTTTTCTTATAGTCTACTCAGTGTGTGCGTAAACAATCCGTCCTTCCACAGATACATTTATGTTACACTTGTACCTGTTGTCTGTTTTGTAGATCACAATTCATTTTTCCACTTTTTATCTCACATTATGCTGAACTATTTGGGATGCCATGTTTGGGCTTGTTTAAGATTTTTTCTTGGCACACCAACAGAGTCTTTTAGAGACCTTTCAACAACGCTGTAGCCCAACAGTTTAAACTCTATCTGAAGAAAGAAAAGAACAATCAGACCAGCAAACCAGGCTTTGGGGGGATCAAACGTGGCCAGACTCTTTACAGCTTGTCCTATTTGAATAATCCCTAAGGGCAGTGCAGATAAAAGCCTCTGATAGATGTAAGCGTTCTGTTTGGTCATCGCCCTAACTGTTTTCCTCAGGATGTCGCTATCTGAGAATCTGAAGAACTACAACCTACAGCCTGCAGTGTCTGTTTTCGCCAACAGGCAATGCCGCAACTTCTTGATTGAAAACAGCTAAAATACTAAAGTAATTGAAGCCAAGTCAGTTAATCATTAACTGTTGTGTGGGTGGTTAGACAAGCAGGGTGGTCAATGCAAAATACCCACCTTTGCTATGATTAACATACTCATTAACATACTTGAAATTATGAAAATTACAAAATTAACATTGTCAGATATTGAGAATGCTTTAAATTCAGCAGAAATTCACTGTACTATAGCTCTTAATTCTTTTTTTAGACAAAAATTTGGTCAAATGGGCCTAATATGTTAACATAAAACAATAGAATTAGCTTTATAAAGGCTTAACTTTCTGATTACTAACCACTCAAACTCCTTAATTACTGAATAAAAATAATATTTAAGATTATTCTATTAATTGCTCACAGGAAAATGTTCAATTATTTATAAATAAACTAGTAGAAATGGATTATTAGAGGAGATAAAGGTGACTGTTTCCTGACTGGAGAGTTCCTCTTCAGGAAAAATGACCTCATTACTCACTGAAGGGAGTCTGTCATGACCAGCATATTGGTTTCCATTCGTCACCATCCTGTTGTTGCCTCCTGTTTCCATTATCAACATTGCTGGGACTGCTATGCTTGAGAAAACGCATTATCTTCCTAATTTTACCAGAACTGCTGTGACCTCTGACAAGCGTTCCCAATCCAGTGGATTTCAGAGAGCTGGAATTGTTTCTGTGGACACAAAGATGAGGAAAAGGGTCATTTGAATGGAGAATAACATACACACTGAATATTTCTTTACTGAACTGACTTTTAGTGGTAGTTGAGATTATTATTCAAGTCCATTTTTAAGGCTATTCACCTTTATGTTTATTATCAGGAACTACAGGAATGTTGCTTACACCAAAGCTTCCAAGTATGTCCTTAAACTTTCAGTCACCTCTCTCCACATTTGACTTCCTCTCAGTTGTCTCAATCTTTTCATCATCCCTCCTTTGACCAGCCACATAAAACACTTCCATCCAGTCTTCCTTCACTCCAAGTGCTCTAATCTGTTTTATTGAGTATGTGGAGTGTGAATCCATCAACACCAGCGGTGGATCACAAGGGGTTTCTTGTTGGTTCGGGTCATTCAGTCAACCATACAGGATAAGGAGGACACCACTGGTCATAGATGTTAGCTAAACCTTTTATTTTTCTTCTATATTTTTGTGAAAGAAATTATTCTGATTATTTGAAGTACATGCTGCGATTCAATCGAAAAAAAAACAACAACCTCAAATTGAACTTCTACTAGTATATATGTAAAAATGCTCCATTCTCTCCGGGCAAAATGTAGTATTACATTGATGAGCTGTGCCCCATTAGAATCCCACATCGGAGTTTTAACAAGCAGGCGCTTACAGAGAAGGCGTTTCACAGATTTGACTTCAGGGCAGCATATATACATCCAGAACACTTAACAATCTGTTGTATTGATTTGCATTTTAAACGCGTACCAAAGTTGCAACGTATTGTGGGATTTACTAACTTTGTTAGGTTTGTTTTTAAAAAGACACTGTGGGTTTAATCTTTTATTCTTTCTAATAAACTCTGATTTTGCTACTTAAAGACTTCTCTGTTAAGTCTCTGTTCTTCTCTGATTTCAATTGTTTTTGAACTGAAATTATGGGTTTTTTTCTGGGTTTTTCATATCACAGCTCAAAGAAATTCCATAGTTTCTAGTATAGTGGAGGCCCAATACAGTGATGTTGGGTCTCATAGAAGCAGTAAATTATACTAGGTTTTATGCACTTTTAAGAATTAATTTTGATTATTTTTTAAACGACAGAATAAAAAAAGTGTTTATTTATTTGAAATTTTGTTTTCCAATATTTCATTTATAATTTAATGATATTTTCCAAAAATAACGGATGGATGGATGGGATAATATTAGGGATAAGTACCTATATTTTATATTTTCTTTGTTTTTTTCTACATTAAACTGGTATTACTTTGGATTTGACATTTCAATTTCTCAATCTCTGCTTCACCTTTAAAATGTCTAATTAAGAATATCCTTCAGATATGTTTATCTCATGAAAATCTAAATCCATAGTTTGTGATACTGTCTGATTTTCCAGTTACTTTACCTGGTTTTCCTGATGAAGCAGGACTCCCCGCCCGTGTGATTCCTTAGTTGTGTAGCACTTATCAAATCAGTCTACTGACCCATGTTCTCTCCTTTCAGGATCTACCCCCCCTCACTCCCGAGAGCAAATGCAGTCTCTTCTGTCATTCCATTTGAAATTCAGATGAGACAAATGTCAGGAGTGGTTATCATCCTGACCTGTGCAGCTTCTCATTCAATTCCAAAGAAGGAGCATGAGTAATACTGGGAATTTTCTCCCAGGTCACTTCCATGCTGCCTACCTGCAGGCCAGTAAAATTGAAAAAACGTGTTTTATTCTGGGAATTCTGCTCATTCACCTCTTCTTTTTTTTTTTTTAAGATGAATCCTGCTGCCAGGCAAATACTAATTTTCCTATCAATCTAGCCTTAATAGCCAAAAACACAGACTCTGGTTGAGTTATGAAAATAAATTGCCATTTTCTATTTCCCCTTCTATAAACGAATTTTCTCTGTGAATCTGCATGACATAAATATGAGCAGTGGGAGATGATGAATAATACCCTAAATAAATCCACTTTAGACAGAAAACAGTGTTCACCTCCTTGGTGTGAGTGTGCGTGTTTGTGTGTGTGTTTGTGTTTCAGGGCATGGTGTCCAAACAGATGTGAAGGAAGAATTTTCCCTCTAGCTGCAGGATCCAACTCATGTGCCGGGTCCAGATGACTCCTCTACAAACACACACACACATGTACACGCCATCACACTTGTGTGCGTACCGGAATGGAAGCACAGACACGCTGATTCTCTTTTGCCACAGGGATTAAGACACACCAATTAGTATGCACCAGTTGATTTAGTCAAGACCAGCCAGAAAGCTCAGCAGGAAGATTTGTGAGGCCAACGCCGTATATCTCGCCTGGACAGACATTAGAATGGAGAAGTGCAGTGAAATAATTAGGGATACTAGAGTTCTAATGACTTTGGGAGCTGAACAGACAATTATAGAGGAATAGGTATTACAGTTTAGAAGATGCAGTCATTTGTTTGTTCCTCTGTAAACAACGAACATCCTCTTTTCGGTATATTATATAGGGTGCTCAATTTATTTGGGTGCTATAAGGTACATTTTTCTCATTTGTAAAGTACATATAATGCATTCAGCTAAATGGTTTGCCTTTATTAAAAAATATAGAGTCTTGCTGTTAGTGTGTTTTAGGAATTTATATTCTATTTGACAAATGTTTGGTGGAAATATATTCATTTATTCCATTTAACTGCCCTCACCGCGTTTCCTTTTTCTTTGTTACCATTTGTGTGATGGTTTCCAATCTGAAGTCTGCTCTCTTATGTGTGTTGTCACGCTTTTAAATCCTCATTTGCATCTCATCAGACATCTGCAAAACTCCTTGTATTTTCCACACTTCATTTTCTCTCCTGTTTTTTCTTTTTCCACTTCCAAAACCAGTCAAGTGGAAACCCCATTCTTATTTTTGATGACCCCTGTCTGCCTTACTAGTTATTTGTGGTACCTTTAGAAAATAAAAGTGCAATCCTATTATTGTTTTAAATTACACGAACTCAACAAGACAAAGATGCTAAACATTTTACAACTGATTGAATGAGTTCATAAACTTCAGCAAAATAAAAAGTTCAGTAGCTTTTCTGCTTTTTTATGGTAATTGAGCTAATCCAATAAAGTCACTTAAAACAATTGAGGCTTTTTAAGATTTTCAAAATCTACTTTTTTGTTGTGTTTTGCTTCACAACTACCTGTGTAAAAGACATGACTGCATTTTCTTTTTCCATTCTTCATCAGGAACGTATGATCTATTATAACATTTTTCCTGGTGATCCTTTAATTATAATTATGCCGTTTTTAGCAAAAATTTTCTAGGATATAGTTTCTGCAGAGCGGCAGTAGTTCATTATAGAAACTTGTGTTTAAACAATAAATGGAGGTGCTTTAAACACACCCCTCTCAACTTTTTAAAGAAATATTTTAATCATACAAGAAATGATTAACCTTTTAGCACCAGAGCACCAGTGTTTATGCTTTTTGATTTACTGTAACTTTTCAAAAGTTAACGTGATCAATTCAAGCAGATTCTGAAGGAGAAAAGTTACAGCACTCTAAAGATTTTGTGTTTAAGTGTCACTGGCGACGTCTCAAGTGTTAAAGGGTTAATTATTTAACAATAATAAAAAAATAGAAATAACAAGAAAGACTAAACTATGTGTAAAGTGTATAATCAGAGCACTCAATTTGTAAATTAATAGAAAGTAAATTTCACAAATGCATCTCAGCTCAAATTCTGAAACAATCTATTAAATTACTTCATAAATAATACAATTCCCAACATGACTAAAAGGAGAATAACTCAGTTTGTCCCACCCACCACCACCTCTTTTTTTAGACCTAAAAACTTGACTTGCACTATGAGCATATACTATCTGTTTATCCAAAAAAAATTAAAACTACTTAAACAGTTATAACTTGCACATTAGTCTAATTTCTCTCCGAATGTATCCCTGAATTTCCTTTTTTTTCATATATAGTCACTTTTTTTGTTGTTTTTATGGAGGTGCTTTAACGTTTATGTGAACCCTTACGTTGTTTCCTTCTTCACAGCACTTTCAAGCGAACAATTTTCTTCTAATTTTAAATATAGCTGATTTCAAATCAACTAAATGAAAGCATAAATCAGAATAGATTAATGGTAATCTCGTGATCCCACTATCCACACTTCTCGTCATTTGTCTATCTGGTCCAAAGCTTAAGAGGAACTTCGTTTTGCATTTGTCTATCTTTTTTTTTTACTATTGGGAGTTTTCTTGGGTGAAATTACTACCTCCCACCGTTGAATAAAAAAATCTCCTAACTGTCAACGCCTGAAGGTTACTTTGGACTTTTTACAGCTCACATTTACTGTATGAAGAGCAGGAATCGTCCCAACGACAGCAGTCATGCTCAGCAGCATCAGGCGGGTAAATCTCCCTCATAATTTGTATGTTATGAAACACTGCCTTGACTTGTGGTAAAAACAAGGCGCCTACCTGCACTAGTCTGGGTAAATTTGTCCTGAGGGATTTCTTTCCTTTTTTTTTTATTTTTTTTTATTCCACCCTTAATTTTACATGTATGTGGTTTTAAGAAACAAACGTTTTCAACCTTTCACTCCCATTTGATAACAGTGGTAAGTCTAAATATTAAAATAACAACTAAATAAATAAACAGAACATAAAGTTTGATCTATACATACACAATTAAATATATGAATACATACATTGGTAACAATTGTATTTATTTAACATTTATTTTAATAGGAAGCCCCTTAAGATAAACATATATTTATCGAGAGAGACCTGAAACAAATAAATAAGGTCAATAAGTCATCTGGTTTATTTTCAGTTTAAGAGGGACCAATATTTTCTCTTCCTTATTTTTCTTTTCATTTATTATTATTTTTTTCACTTTTATTGTTCACCTAAACCACTTTTTTGATAACTTTATTTAAAATAGTCAGTTTTTACAAATATCAAGCATATGAAAAAGGGATATTTACCTATACAAAATATTTTAGCAACTAAATAATTAAAACTGGTTAGTATTTCACAACTTTAACAAATAATATATAAGCAAAATGACCAAATTCAAGCAGTTTTAAATTCGTAACCCAGAGTTTAGTTGTGTGAACATGCGGTCCAATGGCTAAAATATCTCAATAGCTAGAATTTTCTCAAAAAAAGTCCAAAAAGAATCTACTGACCCGAGCAAACAAATAAGAACTGAGAGCTTCTTTTGTTGCACAGAATTTACTGTTAATTTGTGATCTTTAAAAAAAACACAAGGTGTTTATATATTTGTTTTATCTTAAGTTTTACTTTGAAAGATCAAATTGAACCAGAAAAAGAATGGATAACATAACAGAATGAAAAACAGGAATAACATTTGGTGGATTTTTATACTCATACAGAGCATGAAACAGCACTAAAGTAGCATTGCTGTCTCTATAAAATAGAAAGGATGTTTCTAGTTTTCCAAAATAAATGACTGATTGCTTAGTGCCCCCCTCTTCGTTTGCTCTTTTGGTCCAGTTTGTACAGGAAGCTGCAGGTTTACTGATCAACAAGCCACTAAGTCTCTGTTTTAACAACCAGGCTGAGCAGAGGATCTTTTAAACAGCCCACAAACTGTCAAAAGATTTATTCAGATAAAAAGATCAGTTTGTATTTTAATTTCTGCATTTGTGTTAATTAAATTGTTTGACTAATGTAAAAAAAAAAGGTTTTCCAATTTCATTTGCACACCCTTTAACTTTCACAGTTTCAGACATTTCAAACAATAAAAGAAAAAAATTGCTAAGCAATTAAGATCCTTTGTTATAATATAAAAACACTACCAAAAATAATAAAGACAATTTATCCCCTATGATACTTTAAAGAGCATTAAATCTAAAAGTTTTGAATCTTGGCAACAACTAAATGTATACTTTGTTAATTTTAATAAATGAATACATTTTAATTAAAGCTTATAATCCAGTAAAAGCTGCTTTTGTAGATAAAGATGTCTTATCTAAATGAACTCATTAAAATGTGACTTTAATTATTTTCATGAATGTGTGTGAATAGATTAAAAACAAAAAACTGTTTTTGTTGTTCACATCAAAATATCTTTCAACCTAAATTCTTTTTTTTAAATTATTCTTAAGTGTTCCCCTATTTCTACTTTTGTTTTTTGTGGTTGTTTTTTTTAAGTTTGGCTCAAACGCTTTGCAGGGTGGAAAGCTGATAGCAATAATATATTTTTGTATGTTTTGAATAATGATAGTCCTGCTGCCAATAAAAGGTGATAATATGAAACAGATGTCTCACCCCAAAACAGAAGCATCATGCCAGGACAGGTGCATTTCCCTTCAGCGTAACCATGGAACCTTCAAAAAACAAAAAGGATTTCGCTCTAGAATCCAGAGAAGCGTGTGTTATTGTGTTTATTTATTTTTTTATTATTTATAGGAAATAAATCGTTTTTAAAATGTTTCTTATTGATGTGTGCAAGGATAAGTTTCATGGTTTCTGTTTTGGGGCTTTGCATGCATAACAACAAAAAAATTCAAGAAACAAGAAAACATAAATTTAAAAAAGCAAATGTATATAAATAATAATTAAAGGGTGAAAAAAGAATTGTAACTGTAGAGGCTGAACAAACACATAACAGCTGAGCTATATTTTTCCCAAGGAGATGAAAAATTGTCGAAGAGCCAACACTGACAAGTGAAACAAATTAATCAAAGCACAAAGTGACTGTTTACATAAAGAAATGAATCCCTTTACAGTATATGTTTAAGGATTAGTCCACTTATAAAGTCAAAGAAAAAACATTATCCATATTTAATCAATTTAAAAGACTAAGAGTAGAATTACGGTTCATTTGTAAGCCACAGAATTTGTTATTGTTGAGAATAGCTTCAATTTGTAAGAAAAAACAAATCATCAATTTTTATTTGTTAAAAAAACGTCATATTAAAGACGAATTCAACACAACAATTGACGAATAAACGTGTTCTCTTTAAAGGCTTAGTAACTTCTGACTCTCTAGTAGAGGGTGCTTCAACAAAGTGACCCATCACTTGTAATACTCCTATTTATAAAAATACAAATCAAAACACAACAATCTGATTTTATTGTACATAAAAAATGCAAATCTTTTCTGATCCCACAGATGTAGAGTTCCAATCTTTACTACCTGCTCTGAAACTGCAGCAGGAGCTTCATGGAGTCATTTGCAAAGATGAAGATACACTTCATGAAACAAATGAAAGCACATTTGAGTTCTATGATGAATACCACATGTCTGTGTGGAACATCTGTGAGGATTATGACATGTGGTGCACTGTAACTGTTAGTAGTTTTGTGGAGGAGAATAAATCTAAGAAATGAACTTGAAACTGCCACTTAACTGTGTTGGGATTTTATGTAAAATCAATCTAAATCTGGATTTTATTTAGCTAAACAGCCATTTATTTCATTATCACTGCTTTGCTGCTTGTTAGATCTCAGAGTCAAGCCATATGTGTTGTATTTTTCTGTGAAAAGATGCTTAAATTAAAGAAGAAAAGTACTGCCCTCCGATTTCTTATCATTTATGAAGTCTTGATGCCTCCCTCCATTCTCTCCCTCCCTCATAGAAACTCTGTTCATATCGCCATGTTTACTGCATGTTGACATGGAAAATATTTTAGGGTGAAATAGCATTGATTCATATATACACACAGTCTCACTGCCTTCTGTGTTTGTCTTTAAACTTCACTTTTCCCCAAATCGTGTATATAAACCATGTTTGGGACCAGCCGATCATTTACTGCCTTAATCTCTGGACTCTGTTTCATGGAGAAGGAGCGGCTGCACTCCAGGCTCTCTTGAGGAACACCTGGACTCTACCGATGGATTTTTCTGTGCCCTGTGGATTATTGTGCCGGCAGCACACTGGAAATTTAGGCACAAATGTTTGTGTGATTAAAAACTCGTTTGGAGATTGGAAGTCTTTAGTCGTTGCTCACAGAAAGGTCTGAGTATGGGGGGGTGTTTCATGGAATTTAAACCGCGGACAGAACTTGAATGGCACAGAGTGTATTCCGGCATATTCCACTAACCTTTGAAGAGACAAGAAGACTGAAAGGTTGTTAAATGACCTCCTTGCCTTTCATCACCTGCGCTCGTGTGTCTGGAGTGTGTGCTTGTTTACACATAACAGCGAGCTGACGATTTATGGCTTATGGCAGTGGGCATGACCACCCGTCTCTGGGCTTGACGTTCTGTGCTACCGTTTACTAAACATCTTTGATAGGACACCACTGTTTTAGTAAATACAGAGGGCATGTGTGTGTGAGTGTATGTGTGTGTGTGTGGGTCCTTGTGCGTGTTTTGGGTTGAACTGGTACCTGGAAATTTCACTTTCTGTTGAGATACAGTTGTGCTCATAAGCTTATGCACCCTAGAAGAAATTATGAGTTCTAGGCTATTTTTCAGAGAATATGAATGATAACAGAAAAACTGTCAAACTTTTTCCCTTTTTATGTTTTAATGGCACCAGAAACTTCCTAAATGACCCTGTTCAAAAGTTTACATACCCTGATGACTTCTGAAAACATGCACACAAGCTGATACAAAAGGGTTTAAAAGGCAGCTAAAGATAACCATCCTCACCTGTGACTCGTTTGTCTGTAATCAATGCGTGTGCACAAAAGATCTTGGAGTTTCTGGGCTACCCAACAGTCCCTTGCATCCTTCATCCAGTGCTGCACTGACTTTATCTGGATCCTAAGTCATGGGGGAAGCTAAAGAGCTGTCAAAAGATCTATGCGAAAAGGTAAATGAAAGGGATATAAGAAGATATCCAAGGACCTGAGAATGCCAGTTAGCAGTGTTCAGACTTTGATCAAAAAGTGGAAAGTGAGGGGTTCCGTTGAAACCAAACCACGGTGAGGCAGACCAACAAAAATGTCTGCCACAATTGCCAGAAAAATCATTAGGGATGCAAAGAAAAACCCACAGCTGTGATCCATGACTCTGAAAAAACTGTGGTGCGAATGTTTCAAGATATACAATAAGGAGGTACCTGAAGAAAAATGGGCTGCATGGTCAAGTTGCCAGAAAGTACAGACAGTACAGAGAGAAATCTCCAAACTTCTGGACCAAAGTCATTTGGAGTGATGAGACTAAGATTGAACTTTTTGACCGCAACCATAAACGCCACAGTTGGAGAGAAGTCAACAAGGTCTAAGATTAAAATAACACTACTGTGGAACATGGAGGAGGACTGCTCATAGTTTGGGGAGGTGTGACTTACATTGGCAGAGGAAAATTGGTCAAAAAGAATGGTAAGATGACTGCAACACTTTATTAGAAGATACTGGAGGAGAACTTGCACTCTTCAGCTCGGAGGCTGCGCATGGGACACATGGACATTTCAACATGACAATGATCCAAAGCACAAGGCCAAGTCCACCTGCCATTGGTTACAAAAGAAATAGGTTAAAGTTCTGGAGTCTCCTGATATCAATACTACTGAGCCACTCTCAGATGGGCAGTTCAACCAAGACAGCCCAATAATTTAAAGGAACTTTAGGTTTTCTGCCAGGAAAAATGGACTGCTTTGCTATTAAAGAACCTCATCCACAATGACCACAAGAGACGTCAATGTGTTATTAATGCAAAAGAAAGCAATACAAATTCCTCCATCCATCCATTTTCTGGACTGCTTCTTCCCTTTCGGGGTCGCGGGGGTGCCGGAGCCTATCCCAGCTACTGAAGGGCGAAGGCGGGGTACACCCTGGACAGGTCGCCAGTCTGTCGCAGGGCCGCAATACAAATTATATTTGTAATTTTTTAAGCTTATGTTGTAATGATTTCAAAAGCTTTAACACTGTTGTTCAACAATAAATTGCTTTATCCAACCACTAACCATGAGTAAAAAAACAGTTTTTGTGTTATCATTCAAATTCTCTGAAAAATAGTCTAGAATTCACACTTTCTTCTCTTATGAACACAAGTGTAACAGTTACCCTAAGGGATGCAGTGAATCCCCTCACTCTGAGGGGAACCAACATTCCCACAGGAATGAGTTCTCTTTCTTTTCCTTCTGCAAATCTTAAACCAGGACAGCTCTGACACACAAAAATCTCTCATGCGTGGCAGCTCCGGAATATTCTGCTCTGTCTGAGTTTATATTGTAAACAGCGGGCCCATCTGCATTGCAGTGCCTTCACACACATCTCTCTTAAGTGTGTGACGTCTTGTGTGTGCGGGTGCGTTCCGTTAGTTCAACAGGTGTGGGGAAGAGGGCCACGAGCCAGGCAGCAGGTGAAGATGTGGGGATTTATAGATTTTAATCATATAGCAGTGTTGAGCAATAATTTTTCTGCCCGAGGCGAGAGGTGTCCACAGTTAGAGTGACATAAGACTTATGGATGACTTCTTTGGGTATCCTTCAATCATAGACAAGGCACTGGATGCCAGGGGAAATTGAAGTCTCCGGTACAAAGATCTGTCAATTTGTGGGTTTTTTTTCAATAAGAAAATAGAAAATGTATGCCGGATTTTTGCAAAGGAAATAGGTTTTCCGGATAGAAAGTATAAGAAAAACGTCCAGAAACAGGTCTTCTGTTCAATTGTTAAACTATTAACTAATTAATTGTATGAAACATAAAAAACACACATGCTCAAATAATGTTCTCTTTTTATTGGAAATATTTTGTTTTATGTTTCGGCGAAAAAAGTAATTGACTTTTCTTCAAATAAACAGTTCAGGTTTTACAGATTTTTATCCACAAAGCCGAAACTGGAAACCATGGAATCCCCAGTTGACATCCCCACCCATGGGGGGATTGACAGTTACAAATTTGCATCAGTTTGACACTTGTTCAACGTTAAGGTGGTGTCTGCTGTTAATGGGATCTCAAAGACAAAATCCAACAGTATTCCCGTTGGCAGCGGGGGAGTTAATCTTGGATTGATTCGGTGGAGGACCTCCGCTGCTCTCTGTGCACCTTGTTAAACCTGTCAGCACAAGTCTAAGCCTGACATGGGGAGGGAAAAAAAGAGGACCAATTAGGTGCCTAAGCATTTGGAAAAGTGACAGTGGGAGACAGGGAAGCAACATGCTTAGACAGTGATATAACAATGTTCTATATTATCCCAATGTTCTGTATACTTTTACATGTTTGCTATCTTTCAGAGAAACATTCAACAAACAGATCAGATTTCAATCCTTCCCCAATTGATCTGTTTTTCAAAGTTTAGTCTAAGACCTGCATCATTGCATGCAAATCCCCTATATCGTTGGGCATTTTTCAAGTTGAAAGCTCCAAAAGTACTGAAATTATTCAGTCAATTGTGCTAGATCAGTTTCAAAAAAACTGAAAAAAGGTATTAATAGTCTTAGCTATTATAATGTTATGCCTGTAAAGACTCATTAATCCAGGATGTTTCCATAAAAGAAAACTTTTATCTGAACTTCCTGTTTTTTTAGCTGAAGACATGCTTCTTACCAAGAGGCCTTCTCAATTATTTTTGGCTATGTTTTCTATTTTTTGGTTGATTGTCTTTTTAAAGCTCACTCTTTTTGCCGACAAGTTCAGTTTTTTGTTTGTTTATTTGTTTTGCTTTCAATTCTCTTCCAAGTTGTGATGTTCTTCCTACCAAACTAAACCACATGAATTATTTTTTGGGCTCTCTATCTGTTTTGGAATCTCCTCTCCCGCTCTAAAAAGCATGATACCTGCTGGAAGGTGTTCTTGATTTTGCATAAGAATTTGGCAGTCACAATTCCCGGAATGAGCGGTGGAGTTTTGTGGTACGGGACAATCCAAGACTTCACACACGCTTTAAATCAGATATGCTTGCAGGCCTGACCCAGCAAATAAACTATGGCTTCATATTCCATCCAAATGCAACTTTGTCTCTCACTTTGAAATCAGTTATGCAAATTTCCACAGGTTGACCTCTTGCCACTAACACACTTTGTTACGAGAGCAAAGATGTTAGACTCCACTTGATCCCCTTTAAGTGTGCTGTGTTATGAGGGCAGTGTATCTCTTCTGTTCTTTTGTTTTTGTGCTCTTGTTGTCGGTATAAATGTTTGTCATGCTGCCTGTGTTTCAGGATAAATAAAAGCCTTAGGTTGAAATCAGTAAAAGAGTTTATTTGTTTATTTGAAAAACATACCTATTGTTCGACTAATTAGCAAAAAAAAAAAAAAACACGCACACACAGAAAAAATGCCTTTTTCTCTTAATATATGTGGCATTTTACATGGTTATATTTTATAATTATCCATCACAAACTAACATGATCATTTGATTCATTTTCTACAATTTCCAGTTTTCAGGAAAATTCGATTAAATTCATATTAATTTTAGAAAAAGTAACAAAACTCTATCAAATAATAATAATAAAAAAAATAACGTTTAAGCATATTTTAGTGAGATTATACCATTTAAAAAATATTTCTGTGCAAAATTTTGCAGTTTTTATTGCCCAGACAAAATAACAAGCACAATCTTTTAATTGCATATACTGTGGAAACTATTACAATATTAGTAATAAAGAATTTTTAAACAGTTTGGGGTTTAAGTTTTTAAACATCTTGACTAATTAAGCCAAGCATGTTTGTGTTTTTAAAGTTTTAAAGTCAAATGAATTTGGAGTTTCTCTGGATAGCTTCATTTGGAACAAAAAAGGTCAGTTTAGCTGACAAACTCATAGAGCAGATGCCTTCTAACAGCTTTAAAAGCTGTACTGGTTGAGTGGATTTCATTTGGTTGTTCAAGCACTTTCATCTTTATCGCCATCTCAAAGTTACTGGTCCCCTTCCCAATTTTATTAAGCCGCTTTTATCCAGTCAGCAGCATCTGTGAATAGATTGTGTCACACGGGGGGATTTTAGTGCTTAGCGTAAGGAACACCATGGGAATGTGGATTTTCACTGTTAAGAAAAATCAGTTAGCAATCCATCACCATCAGATCAGGTTACACTGACATGCAGGTTCCCCTCTGCTGGTCATTGCTTCCACGAAAGGACAGTTTTCTGTCAGTAGGTGTTTATTGTCTTTTTTTCTTCTCTCATTTTTTAAGCTGTTTATATTTGGATTGCAGAGTATGGGTGCATTCAAATCCATGCAAAAAATGAAGATGCTCTGATATATGAAGTAGTACTCCAAAACCTTTTATTCATATTAAAGACACCACATAGCACACTTTACAAATTCATTTTTTACAGTAAAAGTTATGCCAATAAACCAGTGATAGTGTATGCAGTTCCACAACACGTATGTACAATAACAATTACCCCTCATGTACAACCCCACAAGACTGTAAAAAAGAGATTGAATTATTTTTTTTCAGCCAAGACAAAGGGTCTGCTTTCACTTTTGTTTGTTCTGCCACTTTAGCAACAAGACGTTGTTGACAAAGGTGTAATTTAACTACTCCCAATAAATGTGCTGCCTCTGCGTTGTAAGGGTGATTTTTATCAGAGAATCACAGATAGCGGCGTAGAATAGCCTGGAGTCAGCAGATCAGATCTGGGATCTGCTAATAATGAGTAAGATCTGAGAGAGCTCCAGTTGGAGTAAAAGCTGACACAGGATCTGATAGTGAGGAAAACTGCGCTTCCACGGAGTCTCGATCCAAGGCTGACTCAGCTGTTCCTGTGGGAATCAAAGAGTTTTTGACTCTGCTGTCACACGCTTTAGTGATCTCAACTGTCTCTGTCAGCGCAAACATACTTTTCTTCACCCCAACAGGTGAAGCTTCCTCTCAACAGTCTCTTCAAACACAGCTTTCCTCCCCATCACGTCTTCTTAAACTTCTGTGCCGTCACGCTGATAGATTATTCCCGCAGAGCTCAGTGATGGATAGAAATGCCCGGTGGAGCCGCTGTACTGGCTGAGGATGGGACTGGAGTAGCCTAGAGATGAGTGGTTGGGTGAAGAGGTGAGCACAGGCGGGGTCGGCACTTGCGGCACCCACTCTGGCCCACCTGGGTTGGGGGAGTAACTGTTAAAGCTCCCCGGCTGTGTGGATCTGTGAGCGCCATCTAAGGGGAGGCTGATCTGCAGCGGCCGGTTTAACCCGTCACCCCCGACCTCATTTGTTGCTCCAGCAGAAACTGTAGACATCTCAGATAAAAAGCTGCTCAGGCAAGGTGTGGGACCTGACAATGAGGGGGAGGGAATCCTGTCTGGAGTTGGAGACATGTTCAGGGCTGGGTGCTTGGGGCTTCCCCTTTCACTGTCACCCGACTCTGGAGCACCTGAACCACCATCACCGCCAGAGAGGGAGTCGGACTTTCTTTTCCTTTTGCGGCGGAAGTTTCCGTTGTCGAACATTTTTTCACAGTTTGGGTCAAGCGTCCAGTAGTTGCCTTTACCTGTTGAATGAGAGTCATTTTAAAACTTGCAATTCTTTAATATCACACATTAGAAATATATATATATATATAAGGGGAACATTCATATAAACATAAAATAATCTACCTGGGTCGTCTTCATCTCTTGGTACTTTTTTGAAGCAGTCGTTGAGAGAGAGATTGTGTCTGATGGAGTTCTGCCAACCCGCTTTACTTTTGTTGTAGAAAGGGAAGTTATCAGCCACATACTGGTAAATCTGGCTGAGTGTCAGTCTCTTGTCTGGTGCTCCATGGATGGCCATGGCAATGAGAGCAGAGTATGAGTATGGAGGCCTGACCAGCTTCATCAGATCTTCTTGTGAGGGGAGAGAAAACCAGCTCAATTCCCCTCCTGGGCCTCCAGGACCAGCTGGACCCAAGTAGGGTCTCTGCATGCCGTAGTGCTGAGGAACGAAAGGCGGACCTGGATTGCCAGGAGGTCCAGTAGCGGGCAGGTACGACGAAGAGTTGATCCCAGAACTGTTGAACCACAGGTATGGATTTGGCGGAGTGTTGGCGTAGTCGGTCAGTTCGTAGGAAGTTGGAGTTGTGCGCTGTGGACTTGGCAGTGATGGAGGAGGGTAGTAACAGTCACCGTACAAGCTGAGCTCAGGCGGCTCCTGACCCAGGTTTGGGAACTGTGGGCCACAGCGAGGTGGAGACTGGCTCTGTGTCTCAAATGTCGACATCGTCAAACTTCTTCTCACCTCTCAGACGCTCTCAACTTTAGATGTTCTTCCCCTTTATGCCAAATTCTTGACTATTTTTGCAGCTCCCAACTTTTTCTGTCTCTTAGTCCGTTTTGAGCATTAATTCATCCAGCCGTCTCTAAACTGCAAAAGATGAGACTTGTCTTTTTCACTCCTCTCTTGACTGTTTGCCCTTGCTCTATGTCAAGATGTCACCTGTCACACCTGCTTTATGCCTTCCCTTAGAAACGCCCCCTGTCAAAATTTGATTGGCTGCCTTCTCAGGTGAGAATAGTATCAGCTTTTTCTCCCCTTTTTTCCTCTTGTCAGCTTGTTCTGTCCCCCGAGGGCTTTTGTTCGCTGTCATCTTAATAGTTTTCCACTTTAACCTGTCAGTTCAGCATAAGCCCTTTGCATTTTGGAATAATAAAGTCATTAGATTTTTTTTTTTTTTTAACAGTGCACATCGAAAATGAAGATTTTTTATTTGTTTTTGTTTAAAATGAAACAAACAAAAATCCTCACTTTGTTGTATATTCTTCTTTTGACAGTTACAATAAGTAAAACTACATTTGCAAAGTCATATATGCTCGTATTTGAAATGCCATCAGTGTTTGAATATGTGTGTGCATGGGTAAATGGAACTGTGACTCTAAAGAGCTTTAAGACTTAAAAGAGGGTTCAGTATAATTTACCATGTTATTGTATATCATAACATTTCATAGTATATGCAACCTCAAACTCTTTTTTCTCTTTCTTGGCAGTTTGTATATGATGGCAAGTTTTTCATTCTTTCCCACACTTTAAAATGCCATTAATACTTTATTTTTAAAACATGTTTTTTTTTTCCAGAATATTACTGGTTTCTCATTTAGCCAGCTTAACTAAAGCCCCAGAGTTATACTTCTGACATGCTCTATAGAAGGTTAACTTATCTTGTATTACTGTAAAACTTCTGTTACACTGGTAATGTCTTTCTAACAACCAAAGTAAATGCATGTATAATACTTTTTCAAGTTATAATTAAAATTTTTGTTTATGTTTCACACTAAAACGTTTAATATTTGGTCCTCTGACTTTTCAATGATCAAAGAAGAAAACACATTTTTGTTTAAAGTGGGTTAAATTTTACACTGTTTTGAATTTTTTGTTATTTTTGCTTTGTGCTATATTATGCATCCTATTAGGAAAAAAAAACACTAAATTTGATCATTCTCAAAGTTATGATCAGGCATGGCCTTTAAACTAATTGTGTTCAAGTTGGTGACATTCCAGGTGATACATTTTTATGTAAAATACGTTTAAATAATTACAAAAAGTCTTTAAGAAATATTTACACATATTTTATATTTATTTATCTTTTATATTTAAAGATGAAATTCTGTCATCTGTGGAACTCAAACAATGGTTTAGACTTTTTGTATCAAGCTTTATTAGTAGCAACATCTATTCACAATGAAGTCAATGTTTGTTTGTTTTTGGTCATTTATTTTGACTAAATAAAGAAATTGAACACAAATAATAAAATTCTACAAAATCCATCATTATGTTTATATATATGCTTTATTTTAACTTTTTTATGTTTGAATTGTTGTCCAAAGGCCCCTACAGAAAAATCCCACCGTGGAAGATGTCCTTGAACGTCTCCCCCGCGCGAGCTGATTTTCATTTTAATTTCAGGACTTTTCTTCAAAAGCACCGGGCTAAACTTCTGCTAAGATATCGTAAGTATTCATAAAAGTTGGTTATTTGTAAAGTTTTAAAAAACATATATAGAGAGGTACTGTCATTGTTCGTTTTACATCAAAACAATCCGCTATTTGAGCTAAAGCTCAACTTTTTCACCTCAGCGGCTAAAGTCTTGCTAGCATAACTAAAACGCCGCGCGCGCGCGCGTCCATTTGTGACAGTAAAACCAACATGAGCGATTCGACTCCTGCGTCAGAACTTCCGCTGAACAACGACGACGTGTTGGAACTGAACAAGAATTTGGAGCGAATGGTCGAAGACAGTGAGAACATGTCGGGTAAAAATAATAATAGTTTTAATTAAGCCCATTATATTAGAGCTCTAGAGAGAGTGGAGGAGCCACGTTCTTCTCTGCTGTCCACTTGTAGCGCAGCTGACCTGGATGGCTTACGACATGGTGGCTCTGCGGACCAACCCAGAGGTGGGAGCTTCCATGCGGCAGCTGGAGGAGGCGTATCAGAGATGCAGGGCTGCTGTTTTGGGGGATTCGGCCCCAGAGCCTCAGGGGGATCCAGACTCTGCCGCTGCTAAACCGGCGGACATGTGATGTTCAGGAAATACTCGGACTTTACAGCATTATTCCAGTGCTTTGTTTAGTTCAAGTTTTAACTGGAAGTTGCAGCATCCTTTATTGGAAATAAAAGAGTGTTTATGTGAAGTTTCCGTCTCTGTTAACATTTGTGTACTATTAAAAGACTTTGACTCTTGGATAAAATCTCCTGTTGATTATTTTCCAACTTCATTAAAGTAATCATGTTTCGCTTACATGTGAAATGTTTATTTTGTAGATGGAAAACTCAGAGCATGAAGCACCTGTTTCCTCTTCCTGCATTGATCTGGAGAACATACTGAGAGGACTGGACTCCCTGTCCTACCAAATGGAAGAACTGGCGTGCAAGTTTATCTTTTTTTTTTTTTTTTTTAGTTTGTCTTCATTCACCCACTTCACACCCACACGCTATTAGGAGGTATCACTCCTCAGATCTGCAAGCTGATACTCCTCTCCCAGATTTGAACTGCGATACGGCTTCAAGTGGACGCTGCAGCTTTCCCTCTCCTTCGTGAGCCGTCACTTGTCCGGTGGCGTGATGCTCCGTGATGTCTGTCAGCTTGTGCTTTGGCTGATGTGTAAACGGCAAGATTTTCACATGCATGGTTGTCCATCCTTCCGATGCGAGGCCGCTTTTAGTTTTGCCGTGAGGGACAGCGGCGGATTAGGAGGCTGCCAGAATCGTCAGCCCTCTTGTCCTACTAAACTAAAACAATCCGCTCCCTTAAATGTCTGAAACCTTTAGACAAACAAACAAATAGATAAATAAATGGACTCCACTGTCATTTGAGTCATGAAGTAGCTCATATTTTGTCTGTATTTTGAGCCAAAAATCTTTGTTTTTTTTGTGAGAATCAGATTTTAGTATTAATCTACATTTTTTTATATATATTTCTGGGCATATAGCTTACTTTTTTGCACAGCTAAAGCACAGAAACACAATAACTCACACTGACAGGTAACATTACTTCTGTTTGACACAACAGTAGAGAACAGATCGTGACAGAGAAGATACTCTTACACTTCTATTATTTTTTTTTCACACAGGTTGTTTGTTCTTGGGTGTAATAACAGTTGCTGCAGAGTGGAGGCCGTCATGACAAAAGCTATTCTCTTTCTTGTGGCAGTGAGAAGCCATCTGAAGCAATGCGACCTGATCGTTTGTGTTGGCCACCCTGACAGGCTGGCACTTCTGGAAAAACATTCAGAGCCAGCGAGGCAGCAGCAGCACTCAGCCTTGACCCCAAACTTCACTGTTTGAACCAAAGGTAATCCTGCTTGCAAATAGTATTAAAAAATACAATCTATTCAAGTAAAAATCAGACTTTAAAAAAATATATATTACGTAACAGTTGTTGGGAAAATTGTGGCTTTTGCCGAAAAATCTAGAAATAGCCTCACATTTGCAGAAATGCAGACGGGGTGATGTAACTGTGGTGTTGGGGCTGGTCAGAGGGGCCGTAGGGTGCTGCAGACGGATGAGGTGGATGGGGGTGATGTTCAGCGGGAGGTGTGTGTGAAACGAGCACACAACAACACACAGACCTAATGACGCAGCAGAGGAAAAGTCAGAATCACACGCGGGATGCAGTTTGCTGCAGGACATGAACTTTTCACTTTAATTTAGGTGAGCACGCTGATTTCTTTCTTTCTTTTCTTTATTATTTTTACACTTTAGCTTCTTTGTTTGCAGCATTTTTTTATCATTGATGCTCAAATATGCTTTTAGTTACAGGATTCATTAACTTTTTATATAGAAATTTCATAAACTTGTCAAACCACTCTCGTTTATACAGCTCTTAAAGATGTTTGACGTAAGACGGAAGAGGAACGACGCAGCCGATTGTTGACCTTCAAAAAGACGTCTGGAGTTTGATGGTCTCCCTTTAAACCAGTTTGGTTCCAGAGTCTGGATTTCCAGTTTCCAGTACATGTTAATAAAAACCACTTCCTCAGTTCTAATGGTGGTCTGTGTTCTGCTTTGTCAACAATACTGCCCCCTGCTGTTTGTCTGTGGACAGTTTTTATGTTATTGTGCAGTACAAGAGTCCGCAACCCGAGACTCTTTTATTCCTACATTGTGGCTCTTTGGTTTTGAACAGAAATTGTGTTTTAATTGTTGTAGTTAACTCATTTAGGTAATTTGTGCCTATATTTTCAGTGTAGTCATTTGAACTGGATTCTGTTTATATTCCATACTTAAATGAGAAAAAGATAAGAGTGTATCAGAGTCATAAAACTAGAAAATGTCATGTTTGACTTCTGCATTTTTGATTCAAGTAAATCTAATCCAACAGAATAATTCTTTTTAATACAAGGTTTGTCTTATTTTGAAAGGGACTTGTATGTGATGCTTTAAAAAAAGTTAAATATAGAAACATAAGACACTGTTCTAATGTATTATTAATATTTATAATTGATTGCAAAATGTTAAGTAAAATGTTTCTAAACTGTGAAGTTGGACTTGGTTTTTTGTTAGTAATAAATTGACCCAAATTGATCTTTTAGCATTAAAGATTTCAGACCCCTGGTGTAGTATTATTAAAGTCTCCTTTAGTTAAATGCATATATATATATATATATATATATATATATATATATATATATATATATATATATATATATACTCCGTGTTTTTAACCTGGAAAAACAGGTCTGGAATTGAATTAGGAAAATGTTTGCTTCACCTGGGAAAGAATAGACAGTTATTGAGAGAGTAAATTTATCTAAGTGCTGTAATGAAGGCCCTCCATGATTTTGAGATTCTGTTACACGAGTAAATATAAAACTTGTTTTCTTGAAGATCTCATATTTTTAGGGTAAATGTGGTTCCTGTGAGCAGATAAACAATGATAGTGCTGCCACCTTGTGGTCAGTAGGGATAATACAAGCCAAAAAAAATGGCGTTAATGTAAGGATTTTTAAGACCCACTCCAATCAGCTTGTGATCTGTTGTAAGAGCATTTCCGGTCTTCTTATAATTATGATTATACTTTTTTTTTTTTAGCCAAAGCCAGTGTTGTTTTCTTGGACATAGTTTCTGCAGAGCAGAAGTTTGTTAGAAGTTTTTCTGAGCGGTAGGCGGGACAGTCAGCGTGGAGTAAGCCAGCCCTCCTCCCCAATATCCCTTTGTTTACACTCTCTCCTGCTACTTTACAGCACCTCACAACCCAAACCTAACATTTGCAGTGCAATAAAAATGGCGAGCATTATTAGAATTTTTTATTTTTTTCCAGATCCCATCTCAGATGAGGAAGGTTAAGATGTTAATGGATTTATTTGTCTGCAGCTGGAGGCTTCATCATTTTTTCTGCCCCTGATTTACACTGAATTGAAAAAAGAAATACTCAGTTTTTAAACTTAATTTTCTTAAAATATTCACTGCATCATCAGAAAAATACCACATTAACAAGTAAAAAAAAGCATTTTTTTTGTCTTTAAACTGACACTTGAGGCTGCAGCAGCATGTTTGGCCTCACATCTTTTTTCACTGGTTTCCCTTTTACTAATCAGATGTGTTTAATTATTGGCTTCATTCATTATTGGATGATTTCTTCACATTCCTGTGGTGAAACGATAGTAAAGATCCGTGAATCCTGCATACAGTGAGGTAAGTATTTGAACACCCTGTGATTTAGCATAGAATTAATGAACAGATCTGACATTTTCATCTTAGCTGCATGTCCACAGTAAGAGACAATAAAAAACTGGAAATCATAATGTATGACATTTAAATAACTTATGTGTATATTAGTACTCCAATTAAGTATTTGAACACACGTCTATCAGCTAGAATTAAAGACTTGTTAGTGCACCTTTAAATAGTCCACCTCCACTAATTATCCTAAATTAGAAGCACCCGTTTGAGGTCATTAGCTGCATAAAGACACCTGTCCACCCCATCCAATCAGTAAGACTCTAACTACTAACATGACCAAAACTAAAGACACCAGAGACAAAATTGTGGACCTTCACAAAGTTGAAAAGGGCTATGAGGCAACTGCCAAGCAGCTTGGCGAAAAAGGATCCACTGTTGAAGAAGGAAGAATGACTGTAGATCTCCTTCAGACTGGAGCTTTATGCAAGATCTCACCTCATGGGATCTCAATGATTCTAAGAAAGGTGAGACTCAGTCCAGAACTACACAGGATGAGCTGGACAATGACCTGAAAAGAGCTGGGACCACCGTTTACATGGTTACTGTTGGTAACACATTAAATGTCATAGTTTGAAATCCAGAACGTTCCTCTGCTTAAACCAGCACACTGTCCAGACTCATCTTAAGTTTGACAAAAACCATTTTACTTCCTCCCACAGTCCAAAAACATGCTTTATTGGTATCTCTAAATGTCACTCTTGTTCTGCTTTGTAAAATGAAACTGAACCAATACTTTTTCCAGAATTAATCATTTAAACACACAAATCTGTATCAGAGTCCTAAATTTGAAATATTTGTATGCATGCGTTTATTAACAGACCACTTGTCATTAAAAGGATACATAACGTTTGCTCTAAACCACAAATGTTTGACACTCTGACAGTTTTGTGTTGGAAGTTTGTCATATTGTGACCACATGCCCCTCCCCTCATAGTTGGGGAGCAGCCTGAGCTGCATCAGGCCTCCTGGTATCTCACACCCAGGTGACAGAGGAGGGACGTGGGGAGAAGAGGGTGATCAATCATGCTCAGATCCTCTCAGACCCTCAGGGTTGTCTGGGAGAATACATATGTTCCCTTGGGGGGTCCCCCTCTACCTCTCCCCCTTTTCTTCCTCTGATAAAGAGAACGTGAGCACTATGAAGGGGGTTATATGCCGTTTTTAGGGGTTTGAAAGGGCAGCTTGTGCATCGGGATTTATTTTTTAACTTTTTTTAAAGAATTTTTTTTTAAACCATCTTTGGGTAGATAGAACTGACTTGTATAGACACAGACATGAAATTAGAGATTAAAGGTAATTAAGGGCCTCCGGTGGAGTAAAACCTTCATTAACACTCCAAGGGAAATTCACAAACTGTAAACAAATGGAAAAAGTTAGCATGTAAGAGTGGATTTTGTTTGTTTTCGTTTTCTCTTATCAATTAGGGGTCAAAATGTACCCAAAAAGTGAGCAGAAATTCAAACTTAAGAGGTTATTAAGGTTAACTAACAATATTTGTCATGTTTGCTGCCTCCAGAGGCATGAATTTAGGAGAAGTGGCCTCACAAACCCCCTGCAGAAGGAACTATGCTTTATCTGTCACCACGGCAGATTTATGACACATCCAGCTGAGGTGAGGATTTCTAGAGAGATCCAGGGGGTAAAGGAAGCATAAATACTTCCTTCAGGGCACAGGGTGAATTTAAAATTTTCGTCTATTTTATTTACAAGTCTATTATTTTCAAGTATTAGATTTCCTCCTTGGATGTGATACAGACTAACAGAGGAGCACATTTATGTGGTAATTTTTTCAAAGCTAATTAAAGCCACTTTGTATGAGACCAATACACGTTTACATCAAAGTAACCACAGATCAGTGCTGGATCAACATCTGGGTTAGGTGTTAATCCTGTAATCCCCCCCTAAAGTGTATTCAGATCATTGTTATTGTAACTCCTGTCACGAGTGGAGGAGGTTTTCTGAAGACTGAAGCACAACAGACTATTTCCAACTGTATTTATTTGATTGTAAAGCAAAGCAAGAATTGTTATAAATAGAAAAAAAATGAGGAGAGCTGAATATAAAAGTGCAAAAGGTCGTAATTTAGAGTTTTTTTCATTTAGGGGCTCGATTTCTGCGTCTGAATGCGTCTTCCCTCCTGGCGCACACGTGCTTGGTGAGAACCTGGGAGCAGTCCTCGCAGTCCACCTTGCAGCACCAGTGGAACTTGCAGTTGCAGCTGCTGCTCACCTCCGTGCGCCTCTCCTCCACCCTGAAGCCGCAGTCGTGGCACAGCCTGCGGCAGCTGCGCTTCTCCCGCGGGCTCGAGCCCGCGCCGTGCTGCGCGCACTCCCGGCCCTCGGTGCCCGGAAGCCCCAGACTCGCGTTCTTCCTGCAGTAGTCAGGTGAATCCTCCAGGTAGACGAGCTCCGCTTGGGCCACGCCCACTACGGCTCCACGGCTGTCCGCGCTGTTGCCCTCCTTCACCGTGTCTCTGTCCAGTTTGTGAGCCTGATTGTACTTTAACTTTAGGAAATTCCCGATTTCCCTCAGATCGGACAGCTGCGTCCAGCAGGTCTGCACGCTGCAGCTCTCAGACATGCCGTGGCATCTGCACAGGCGCTTCATTGTTGCCTTCACCGCCTGTTGGAAACTGTAATTAATCACCAAAAACATTTAAAAAAATAACTTTTGAATATAAATAAAAGCAATCACCTGACGTCCCGCTGCGTTGTTGTGCAGATTGACAGCAGCTCTTGAGTCCTGTCCAGTCTCCTGTGAATCCACGTAAAGTTTGGAAATCCTTTCCCCGAAATCCACGTTGTCGCTGCAGCCTCCCCATAACCAGCCCCGACCACCTGATCACGACACCATGCAGCCATTTACTGAAATAAGTCCTAAATGTTTTTTTAAGCTATAAAACAGCACATTTTTACCCATTTTTCCACTGTTTGGAACGTCACAACCGCAGTTTTCCAGGTTTCCCAAACTACAATTACGCGTCAGAGCGAACATGACGCCAGCCGCGCTGATGGCGTGCACGAAAGACGTTTCTTTGGTGGCTACGAATAAAAGAAAAAGTGACAAATTCAACACACAACACAACAATTTTTCATAATTAAATGATTTGCAGGGAATTGATACACACAAAAAATAATTTGAAGTGCAACATGTTTTTCTATATAAGTTTCTATATTATGTGAATGTTTTATATAGTATTTCCTGCACCTGCTCAGGTGAATATTATTTATTACCAAGTCTCAGTCCTCTCTGCTGCGTTGCGCTGTCAGGACAGTTCCATCTATCCCATGCAAACTGATGTTTGCACTCCTCTATTCCGGTCTGCGTCCCCATCTGGACGCTCCTGGCATAGGTGAGATGCGCCTGTAGAGTTTGAAACGGCCAAAAGTCGATTTTTTTTTATTTATAAATTGTGCACATTTACCAATAATTGCGCGTAAAATGATTCAAATAACATTTGATTTACCTTTGGACCTGTCATTAGAAGGTTACTGGCCACCCTTAAGGCAAAGATAAAAATTATTTATTTTATTTTCCCATAAACTTGTAAATAAATTATGTGGAGAAAATCTTACCAAGCGTGTCCCAGGTAAATGTTCAGCACCAAAACAATCACAATTCTGGAATTGGGCATTTTTATCTCAATAAATCCAATAGAACTTATTTCGTCCTGGTGCGCTTCAACTTTTCTCGAATCGGGAACTCAAATGGAACTTGGTTCTTTGTTTCTGAAGTCCCAGAAAGCTGATTGGGTGACTGGTTCAGGAAACGCCTATGCGCACATCAAAGGATGCTGCTTCTGCCTCAAGGCAGGAATGGATGAAGACCGACACAACTGAAGGAGGCGAGCATAATTTAGAAAAATATTTATTATGTGGCATTTTAGTTACATAGAGTAAAATATATCTGACACATTTTCAAAATAAAGAAAAATCCCCAAAATTAGACTTTTGAACTCACTGTGGAGTGCCTTTAAAAACAGTTTTGGTAAAAATAAAAAAAGTGCAACAAAAAGTTTTATATTTAATATAAAATAGCATTTTTTATACAAATCCGTCATGCTAAAACTCCAGCGTTCAGTTAGTGAATCAGATGAGGGTCAGTGTCTTTGCGCACGGTCCCTGCGCTTTGTTTTATTGACCTGTCTCTTCCCACCTTCTTTGCGCGCGCAGTAATACTTTGTGACCACTTGCATGCATTTTTCGCACCTGACCGTGCAGCACCAGTGAAACTTGCAGTTGCAGCTGCTCACCACTTCAACGCGCTTTTGCACCACTCTGAAGCCGCACTCGTTGCACAAACTGCGGCAGCTTTTCTTCTCCTTCTGGGGCAAGTTCTTCTCTCCCTTCATGCACTCACGTCCCTCGGTGCCCTGCACTCCCAGACTTTGGTTCTTGACGCAGTAATTGGGGGAATCCTCCAGGTAAATGAGTTCAGTCTTGGCTATGCGCCGTAAGGTGTGCGCAATGATCCCCCGGTTGACTGCGCTGTTCCCCGCCTTTGCGGGTTTTTTGTCCAGTTCCAGCTTCATTGCCCGCTGATGTTTCATCTTCAGGTAGTTCCCCACCTCTCTAAAGTCAGCCAGCTGCATCCAGCAGGTCTGGATGCTGCAGCTTCCAGACACGCCGTGACACTTGCACGCTTTCCTCATGGTTGCCTTGACTGCCTAAACAAATGAAAATTAAGGAACATCATTAAATATTTTATGGATATATCAGTTTTTTATTTAATCAATGAACATGACTTTATATCTCACCAGTCTGCCCGCCTCATTGTTATGCAGGTTGACAGCTGCGCGTGAGTCATGCCCACCTTCCAGCGCGTCAACAAAATGTTTAGATATCTTCTCTCCAAACTCCACATTGTCACTGCAGCCTCCCCAAATCCATCCTCTTCCCCCTAAACGTTAATAAAAAACATATTCCTTATGAATTTTTAAATCGATGGTTTAAATGCAGCAGCTGTTAAACTAACAGTGATTTGGAGCGCACCTGGTTGACCAATCCTGGAGTCATCACAGCCACAGTTTTCGAAGTCCCCCATGCTGCAATTCTTGGTGAGCGTGTACATCACTCCCGCGGCGCTGATCGCATGCAGGAAAGAAGTCTCTTTTGTGGCTACAGTACATGAAAAAGAAAGCAAAAAATGGATTTGGCACAGTTGGCTATGCGTAAAAGCGCACGCGTGGGCTTCTACAACAAACGAAAACGAGGCGCTTACCACTTCGGAGGCTGATGTGAGTGGATAATTGTAGTGTTTTCTCTGGGCAGTTCCACTTTTCCCAAGCGAATTGGTGTTTGCACTCATGGATGCCCATCCGTGCGCCCACTTGGACGCTGTTGGCGTAGGTCAGGAAAGCCTGGGTAGGGAACAGATGGTGCTGTTGGTCTAAAATTGTAATACTAATATTTTTTTCTTGCATAAATCGCAGTCAGGATCTATTTTAAAGTACGTACCTTCGGTCCAGTCATTAGAAAGTTATTCACCGACCTGTCAAGAGAGATAAAAAGTTAGTGCTACAGTCTTAATTTGACCAGTTTTTAATTTATAAAATAAGTTACATACCAAGAAGAAGTCAAGTGAATGTGCCAGAAAATATACAGAGTGAGCAGATTGACTCGTTCCATGCCAGCTGCATTCCAAGAAGGGGGCATGTTTGTCCTATTCCAGATGTGTGTGCCAAGAGAGCGGAAGCCGAGTGACGCGGCCTCCCTCCACGCTGATGATACTTATACGGCCTTGCCCCGGCGGTCCACAGACTTGTCCCGCAGGTAACGTTTCAACGTGAAAATGCGTCAATGACAACATTAATTGCCACGTCCCCTTGACAAATAGGAGCCCGTCGGTGCATAAGTGCACTTCAAAGAAGTGACGCAGACGCTTAAACAGCCCCTCATTCATTCACCTGACGTTCCCAGGATCTCATCCTGCACGCTTTTCCCACGAATCTGCAGAAAAACGCACAACGTTTTTTTTATATAAATACCCCTTCCTGTTTTAAAAAAATCCAGAAATATGTAAATGCATCACACAAACTAATAGCATCCTCACAAAAATATTTTACGCATCCCTCATAAATCCAATACAGGACACTTGCATGAATCAAATGGCGCATTCCGCCGCGGGCCTTCTTGGTGCAGGTTTAAATGGTAAAGGTGTCCCAGGGGGACACGGGGGACTACAAAGCCTTCAAACTTCTCCAGGGTGACCCCATATAGTCATGTAAATAGTGCCTCACACATTGGCGAAATTGTCATCGTCATGATAATAGGATAATAGTTGTTTCCCTGGGAAACAACTTGGTGTGAAAACAGTCTGGAATTTACAAGAGTGTTAGAGCTTTTGTTTGGCCCGTTTTACAGCAGTTTTGCCTGATCAGTTGGGTTTACATTTCGTCTTTTAGCCACATTAAATTATGTGATGAGTGCATTTTTTATATCTTTACGCACATCATGCGTGACAAATACGCATGATGTGCGTAATTGTCACTCAGCAGTTTCAGTTAGGCCCATATCATGCTCTTCCAGTGAAATAATGTGAGAAAGTTGGCCAAGTTGCTGATTAACATTGGAGTTTTATAACTAAATGGCTTACATGTGTCAAATCCCTTCTAAGCCACTCAAAAACCCCTTAAAACAACAATCCACTCAGAGCGCTGGACAATAGGCAGGATGGCTGGGCGAGGTCCCGACAATGGCGCAGAGCTGAGGGCGAGGATAATCCTTACTAATTAGATATCATCCACATTCATTTTCCTGCAAGACTGAAACCCACGGCCTTCCCCGCAGACGAGCTGTGCACGGGGAGTCTTTGGTTAATGTGGGTAGACTAAATGATAGGCGTGCGCATCGAAACTGCCACAAATTATTTATTTATTCTACTCCCATCACATTGTGTAAATTACACACATTTCACAAACAGAAGTTTGATTAAATAATGCTGCTACAGCAACAATTCCATTTCTATTGAGGGACCTAAGCTGCTTAAAGTGGATTCCAATATTCCTAATGTCATTAAAGCGCGCACACACTCGTTAATGAGATGATTTTAAACTAATTTCGGACGCATTAAAGAGTCGAGAGTTGATTTATGAGAGGAGGTGAGAGAATGGAGCCAGTTACAGGCTGGGAGGTGACGGCTTTGGCGCGCGGAGGAGGAGGAGTGGCAGGAGCGCAGACGCCATCCACCATAGAGCTTCATGGCAGCTCCACCTGAACTCATCAGCTCTGAAAAACAACCCGATTGTTGTAAAGAGTTTCGATTAAATTGATGGAATTAAAAAAATTATATTTTATTACTTCGATTTAAACATTTATTTGGCTATCAACACTATAAATCAATCATTAACTATTATGTCCAGTTATTTGTTCTCTTATTCACATTAACGGTAGACTAGAGGGTGCTTCTATTGGACAAAATATTAAAACAATGATCCAAGTAAAAATATAAAGAACTATACAAGATACAGTCTTTTGTATTGCTCTTTAAATTGTTAATTTTATGTTTGTTATTGCCTGGCAATTAAATCTTTTGAATACATTTTCCTGTTGCATCATGGGATGGCACCTAGAGGCTTCATATGTCAACTGAAATCATTAAAAACAAAACAAATACTAACAAATAAATGAAAAAAAAAACATAGCATTTTCCCAAAATTGGGTATTTGACTGACCGATGTGTGTAACAACTTTATCAGTTTTATTTGACTTGATAAATATAAGATGCAGAGTAATGTTTAAAAAAATATGTATATGAATGATAAGAATTTGCTTTGACATTTGAAAAAAAACAACCATTACACACTATGATTAATTATCACTCTAATCTACCAGGACACAGTTGTGAATTGGGGCCACGTAAACCAGGGTGTCGGACTCCAAACCTTGAGTGCTGGTCAAAAAACAGGACTTGCTGCAGATTACCTCGATCAGGTCTGAGTAGGTTCAGAAAACATGTGGGACGTCGACACCTGAGGCCTGTTGACACTTCCAACGTGCATCTTCATTCGTTATGTGTTTGTGCTCTCATTGATGAAAATATGTTGTATTTGTAACCTTTTTTTAATTAGCAGCTTTAAAGGTTGTGGGAAATGAGATGTAAGATGACTAATATTTCTCATAAAAATATATATTTTTTCACAACAGATATCCTAAGGCATGTAGAATGAGGCCCTAAAATAAGTATATAAGGATAAAATCTGACAAAGTTGCACTGAAAAGACTGAAAGTGATGAAGGCAGTAAAGCAGCTGCACTTTTGGATTAGCCAATAAATAAACAATAGATATTTTGTTTACGACTGTATAGATGTTTTAGGGATGTTTTTGGCAGATGGTGCTGCACAAAGTTAGCAAAAACCAAATATGTTGGGAGTAATCAAGTGATAAGTCATTTAGTTTGGTTTTTAATGTTTTATTAACACCTAAAAATATATATATTCACAATAACAGTTTATGTTTGAATAAATGTTTGCTTAAAAATCCCTGAAACATGCCGCTTTTGAAAAAAAAAAAAAAAAATGTGTTGCTTAAATATGAGCTTAACTACAAAGTAGCCCAAAAAAACCTTAATAGATGCAAAATTACCCTGAAAAGCTAGCTTGTTGCTTAAATACTAGCTAAACTCCAAAATAGCATAAAATTCCCCAGTAAACTAAATTAGTCAAAACCATTAGCCTGTTGCTAAAATATTTGGTTATTTTTTTGAAAATAACTATAAAAGATGAACACATAGCCCATGAATATATTTAAAGGCTTGTTGCTAATCCACTTAAAAATGTAAATTTGAAGACTTTCTCATTCATTTCCTATTGGGCATATTTTGCTCAATATTTCAAAAAACTACAAAGTTTATAAATACCAACAATACAAGCAGTATTGTTTACTTCTTACAAGCATTCAAACAATTAATATAGAAACCAAATGCACAACTATAACCACGTACTTATCTAAATCAGCATCCGCTGTGATGATTGTTCAGTAAGATCTGGTGCAGACACACATAGTAAAAGGGAGAAGCAGGACACTGCAAAATGGACTAAAATTAAAAAAGTGATAAAACAGTTTTAGTATTAGATCTCAGGTCAGAAACAGGCCGATGACTATAAAGCAAACATATGGGAAATGATTAAGAGCTTACTAAAAATAAATATCCTAAAGATTTTGGACAAGCAAATAAATTGAGAATCTCAATAAACTGCAAAGAATTTTGACTTTTTGGATGCAAAAAATACAAAATTGCCTGGTATGTACAAGTTTTGCTCAATTATTTAAGTATGTATACTATGGTTATTTTAGCTTGATGTGTGGATTAGTTTTTAAATTGGCTACTTGGAGATCATTTGCATTTATGGTTTGGTATAGTTCAGGGGTCTGCAACCTGCGGCTCCAGAGCCTCGTCTGGCTCTTGTACCCCTTGATTGTGGCCCTCTGCTTAAAGAAAAATACAAAGCTTTAAGTTTAAAAAAGTAAAATAACTTATCACTTTGTGAGCCTCCAAAGCACAGAAGCCATAGTGGTTCCATAATCAAGAGATAAACATTTTTTAAGAATTCCATTGTTTTAAATGTGCTTCTTGGTTCAATAAGTACAGTTAATTAGCTCTTTTTTTATTTTAGATCTTTAGATTCATGATTTTCTGGCTAAGAAGCACCACACATGTTTAAAATATATTTTTTCTTTTATTGCTGAATTTACACTATAGCTACCACTAGATTTACTCCATTGGGATGATCCTAGAAGTCTTTTATTTTGAAAGGAAGTTTCATATTTGGGGGTAAAAAATCTATTTTCTCTTAAAGTTCATTTTCTTATGCAAAAAAAAGTTTGTTTCTCATAAAAACAACAATAGCATAAATATAATAGTCTTATTTTTCTAAAGGATGAGTGGTTCCTACTACGCTGCAGTCAGTGAGAAATCGACCAAATGGCTCTCCTAATAAGTGTTGAAGGTTGCAGAACTGTTGCTTTTCATTTTGTGCATGTGTTTGAAAACATGTCAACTCTGTTTGAATTGAAGGAGACAGCAAACCGTTTCCATGTCTTCATATTTATTCCAAAAAGAAAAGTAAAAAGTTAATAAGAAATCATCCCACGTGTTGACTTACATTGCTCCCATGTCTGTGGACAGCCTCCCCCTGGCCCCACCCCACCCCAACTAGCCTGTATGACTGCCTCCCTCATATTTCTACGTCACTACACCCCCCTCCCTAGTTTGGCAATACTGGACACACGCTAGCTCACGGCTAACAGTACAAGACAGGCACCCAGGCTCAAGTTTTCAGAATGGCAAGAAAGCCCCCATGTGAGGATGCAGAAGTACCCTTATAGCACCCTGTTCTGAAGACAATGAAAGAGATCCAAAATATTGTGGTAATTGAAAGAAAGTGCTTTTTTTTCTCTGTGGCATTTCAGCTTCTTCTCTTGTGCTCAAGTCAAGGTGTGGCGTCGCCTTTCCTCTCCTGCTCAATGGCTGCAAAAGAAAAGAGAACACAGTCGGTTAGGCTGCAAGGACTGACAAAGTGCTGCCTTCTTTTTTTTTGTGCTGATGCTGCAGCAATATGTCTTTTCATTTTAGATTTTTCTTGCCAGCCGGTGTCCTTGCTGAGTGGATGGGTGTAAAGTGACAGGAGAACTGCAGCAGGAGGGCTTCAACAGTGAAGGGGGATGCTCACTCTCTTTGGTGGGCAGGGGGTTTTTCTCTTTTGTCTCCGTCTTCTTCAGCTTTGTCTTGTCGAAGCGGGCGATCTCAGTCATGTCAGGTTTGTCGGACATTTTGGCTGCAAAAGAAGAGATGAGATTTCAAATGATCCCACTCTTATGGGTCTGACGTGTCGCCTTACATATTTAATCTGGTGAAGCAGCTGGGTCTAAAGGGAGTGGCCACACCATGTGCAGCTCGGCTTACATGGACGTCTGTGAGTGGCGGTTTCCTCCCACACACGCTCTGTCTGGCTGTCTGCTCCAACATGAAGCTAACATGTGCCTGCCTTCAGCCATCAGTCTGTTCTTTTCTTTGTCCGTGCCTTCATCCTGTCTGAGGCTGGGCTTTGTTCTCCCCCTCTGCGTCTGCTCCCCCTCTATGCATCCATCCCTGCAGCACAGTGGATGGAGGTGTTTCTCCGCAGGCTCCACCGCAGTACCATTTCTATACTGACTAATGAGGCTTTCACAGCCCAGCCCAGTCATGCACTTTAGGCCCACTGCTCTAGGAAATATTATCAAGCCAAATCCACTAGTAATCTGCTCAAAATTCAATAAATTAATAAAGCTACTTTGACAAAATCTGGGGATTGCCTTCATTTTTTTTTATTTTTACATGTTTTCTTAGAAATCGTCATATCAGCTGAAAATGGTGCCCGTGTCCTCCTCCGCCAAGCTGAAATCTCAACAACAGCATCCCATCTCACCTTTTTACCATCATTCTGACACACAACGTTTAAAATCCGATTGAATTTGTGCTGCTATATCAACTAAATCCCAATCACAATCTTAAACGTCTCATTTTTCCTCATCATTTCAGTGTTGCTGTGGGCCGCCAGATCCTGCCACACCCCAACCCTTTGTTTGAGTCTTGGTAAAAAGAGGAGAAATGGAAAAAAAACAACCGAAACGCACCCTAAAGGAAGAGGGGTGAGTCTTTCTTACCGACGGTCCTTACAGATGTGGGGTTTAATCCACCAGAGGAGAGTGCAGGGGCGTGTAGAGATGGAGAGCGGAGGGTGATGCTGAAGCTGGGAGGCTGCAAGAGCGAGACTGCCGTGTCTCCCACACGCGGGGGGTGTATATAAGAGAGGAGGGAGGGGAGGGGGGGAGGAGAGGGTGACTGGAAGCTTGGTCAGCCTTCCTTTGTCATGAATTACTAATAGAGATGAGCCAAGAAGTGAGCAGACACACAGCAAAAACTCCTCCATGTAGAAAATTTCAGCTTGAATTCATTATTTATGAGCCCGGCTGTGAACATGATATGCAGGAAGAATCCCCTGCAGGACTCGCTGAGCTGCACAGGCTGGGCTTTTCTTTTTGTGCGTGTGTAAAATCTAAACCTTGAATGTTAATGAGAAACTAATTTAATCAACTTTTTGCTTCACTCATTTTTAATACATTTAGGAATTTCCACAAATAAGGGATTTAAAGTTTTTGCTCATCCCATGTCTTTCAGAGTATGAGGCCGAATCCAAATTCTTTCCCCTCCAATTATAGGGGGATTTGGAGGGGTAGGGTTGTCCGAAATACTTGCGGGGGACAAATGCCAAACCCTCAGCTGAGAAAGAAAGGCATTTCTTCATGAGACTGTGCTCTGATGCACAGAGGTTTACATTTAAATGTGCAGAATGATTTTTTTGTTTCAATATTTCATTTTTAAAGCTACAAAACCAATGTTATTATGTATTTCTGAATGCTAGCAGCTCAGCGCTAACATAGCTAACCGGCGACTATTGATGATGTCATCGAGTGAGAGTAACATCCAAACTTTTTCATAACTTTAAGTTTGGAGGGCTTGATCAGGGGTGTCCAAAGTCGGTCCTCGAGGGCCGGTGTCGTACATGTTTTCCAACCAACCAATCATTGAAGCTCCTTTTTAGGTAAAATGAACTGCCGATAAGGCAGGGTTTCTGGAAAACCAGCAGGATGACGGCCCTGGAGGACTGACTTTGGACACCCCTGGGCTAGAATTTGTATTGAGGAAGAACTTGTATTAACCCTAAAATGTATTTTTATTTTTTATTTTTTGCTTGGTTTGGCTAGACATGCAGCTTATACTCAAGTGCAGGGGTGTCAAACTCATCTAGACAGGGGGCCAAAATCCAAAACACGCCTTAAACATTTATTGAACACACTAAAACTAAACTTTTATAACTTTATAAACGTAACTTTTTAACACAAATATGAATAAAAACAGGAAGGAATATTATTCCAGAATAAATCAACTTAAACCTTAAATCATTTTGAATATTTTACTCTCCATAAAAATATATTTTGTCAAAATTATGAAAGTAAATAAGATAACATCAGGCCATTAATAACAATAAATGGCAATAAAATAATAATAAAAAATAAAATGATCTGCAGGGCCGGATATAATTTCCCAGAGGGCCGGATCCGGCCCCCGGGCCTTGACTTTAACACGTGCTGGAGTAGGATTGATATGTGATTGGAAAAAAAGATGCTCCTGCATTCATTATTTTCACACCGACATTCTCTAGAGGAAACTGTGAGAGTGTATTGGTAGAAGAAGTAGTGCCAGCCGTGGTGTTCACACAGATGGTGATGAATTGTTGACTTGTTGGTATGTTCTTCATGCTTTGGTTATGGTTATCTGAAAAATTGTTCATATTTTGCACAATATGCTAGACACTTATTTAATTCCTGCTACGTTTCATGAAGCTATATCCAGTAGTGAAGTGTTCATGTTTCCAGTCTATTTATTGTTCCGTTTTTATGATTTCCCTTTTAAGATGAAATGTTTGTTCTTGTATCCAATTTTTTTATATTTCTCAAAAGTGCGACTTATATTCCGAAGCAACTTAATGTCAGAAAAATACCAACACATTCTCACTCCCAACTGGTCATATATGGACGTATGATCTGGGTGGGCCCCCTCCCCGTCACTTTTTTGAAAAAATGCATACTTTAATCAGGGGTCCCCAACCCTCGGTACCCCAGCCTGGTACAGGTTCTGTGTCCGTTACCGCGTCCCAAGTGTTGGCGACCCCTAATTTAATGGGAATAGTCAGCATGTCAAAAAAAAAAACAAAAAAAACGAGTTGGGGACACCCAAAATGTTAAAAATGCAGAGGGGACCCAAACTGTCCATAAATGACCAGTAGGAAAAGTGTAGAAAATACAGTTTTATGTTTATAATTAACGTAATTCTTCTTCACTTTTGCACTTAAATGATAGATTCTTGTTGCTTTCGCTTGGATTGCAGTTTCACCCTCACCAGTGGCTTAGTGGTAGGGTGTGTATCCTGGGAATGCAAGGTCATGGGTACAAATATATGGTAGTCATTCTAAAGGTTCTAAAAACCAGACACAACTGCTCCCCAAGGAGATGGGTCAACAGCAGAGGGCAAATTTCACATACCTGCTGTGAGACAGCTGATGAGAACATTATTTTACTTTTTCATTTTTTATTGATGTGTCTACCAGGGATACAACTCCATTTTCCTCTCAATTAGATTAAAACCTTGATTTTTGGGTTGATTTGTGTATTAAAAAACAAGAAAAAAAATCAGAATTTTGATTTCTTTTTTTTTCTTTTCTTCAAAATGTGCTAATAAGCAACTAACAGTGAAGAGAAAACTTTGCAAAGCCTAGTGTAATGTAAAAGAACGCGTTTAATACTTTCAATGTAAACAAATGCAAATGTCTGCAGTAGCAGACATACCACTTTTTTATACCACTTTAATTTATGACCCTATCTAAAATCACTACTTTTTTGGTGTTCTTTGCATCTCAGGTTAGTCTGGAACTTTCTCTGCATGATCAATAAGGAAAAATCTATTCATTTAAAGTGAAATGATTTATAACCATAAGAAAACCAAGTGGTTTCATTACTTAAATGGCTTTAAAATGGACTCTTCCTCTCTTCCTGTTGAAGTCTTCTGAGTCACTCGCGTCCTTCTCTGATAACTGCCTCATGATGTGATCATAAAAGGAATATGGAAGCTAAATCCCTGTCTCTGACGGCATCTGTCAAGCAGTTCAACTATGTACTGTGTAAAACTGCAGCTGCTTTATCAGTGAAAATACTATTTGAGCCATGGTGTGAAGGGGGTCAGGAGTATGTTTCGTGACATTACTCAGCAGATCTATTGATATTTTAGGCCAGACAGTGAAATCATTAAGATAAATTAACAGTTCTTTGAGTATTATTTCAGTAAGACACCATAGATAGATTTATGTGACTTTGTGTTCATATTCTATCCATCCAAACACAAAAAGTCAAATATTTGAACTTGTGTCTGGCTGCTTTTTTTGATCAGGCCGTATCATGGTCTGTGATCACGACTAGGTCTTTCGTTGGCGTAGACAGTCCCCCAAAATATCATTTCCTCACATCAGCATCAAGCCATTTCGGTTTCCACTTCAGTTTTTATTTCTATCCATACTCTGAGTTTTATTCATACGTCATTTTATGTTTCATCATGTTGGTTTAGGAATCTGGAGGGTTGAGGGCATGCTGTACAAATGTTCATTTTAAGTCCAAAAAACACTTTGTACTACTGTTGTATAAAAAGTGCTTTTAAAATAAAGTTTGATTTCTTATTTTAAGATTGTGGGGAAAACCCATTTAAATTCTTCTTTAAAACTGTTTCCTCTGCTCAAATTTTCCTTTTTGGATTGTTGTCCTTCTACTGTTTTACAGGAGCAATTATTTTGTTTGTTCGAATACATTTTGATGTAAATAAGCATCAAATAAACCATACAAGGTTGTGCCACTCTTTAAAATTCATAGGGTCACAGCTGGTGACGACATCTTTTATTTTGAAAAAGTATGATTCAGCATGATGAGATCACTGACAAGACTATGACTTAACAGAATAAACATCAAACACACTATTCCAGCACAGATAATGTGTTTTTATTCATTATTAAACATCTACAGGATATCCAAAGTGTGTTTTCATTATTTTATATCTGTAAAACAAATGTCAATTTTAATTAATTTTTAAACAATAAAATCATGTTTCTAATTGTAAAGATCTTTAATTTTTTGTGTTAGTGATAAGTGAATGTTAAGAGTTGCTTTTGAGAAGAAAAAAAAAGATAAATAGTTAAATTGATCCGAAGTGAATAGTTATACTTATGTGTCTGTTATGTCACTGCATGGTTATAGGTTACCATGACATCATGCCTAACTTCGAGAATGCAGCAGCACCATCTAGTGGACAACATTTGCACTATTTTAATTTTAGATCATTGTCACTACCTTTTTTAACAAAGTAATAATCATGCAAATATAATATGGGTTTCTACGAAAGGGTATAAGTAGTGTCTAGATTATTACCATATCCAAGTACCTTTTGATGATCTTTAATTTTAGTGCTCATTCAATAATATCCAGATTTCTGACGTGTACTTTTGGCTGTTTGTCTCTGTGCGATTCTGCAGAGGGGAAACGATATTTGACCTTCTCTAATTTGCTCAGACTCTCCTATTAACCTTTTCTCTGTGAAATGTCATCATGTCTGAAGCTTGGAGATGAGATGGTGCAACACAAAGGTCAAGCGTGGAGGCAAAATGACCTGCCAGGAAAATCTGACGAGGCACTGAAGGTTGGTACTGCAGGTGTTTGCTGTGTGGATGGTTGGTGCTTGTTTAGAATTACGCATAACAGGAGAAATGGAATTATTACAGGTTTAGGTTTAAGATGCAGGAAGACGGCTACCTTCTGATTGTGTTAGCTCCTTTTTTAAAAGCAGAGGCTGTGGAGTCACAAACCAACCAAACACAGGATGGCAGCACAACACTGCTTCAAATCTCAGGATAAATTGCCATCAACAAACCACCAGGGTTCACTCAACTGCTTTGAAACCACTCTAATGGGATTTTTAAGGAAATCCGCTCACTTTCTCAGAGCACACTGTAGGCCCTTCTTGTTTCATAGCAAGCAGAGATTCAAGCTACTTATCTGAGTGTTCTGGGGCCTTTCTTAGATACCAGGAAATGAAAGTGAAAAGCAGAGGATTTACAAGTGTCAAATGGTAATGATTATTCAGGCTGTTATTTTTGTTGCACGTTTTGTTGGGCAATTATCACAAAGCAAGGCGTGGATAAATGAGGTTGTTTATTAGATAACAAAAAAAAAAACACTATTGTTTCATCATTTCAATAAATGATTATTTCAAAGATTAATATTCAGTTGATAATTTAAGATGCTGTAAGAAAAAGTCGAGTAAAGTATCTTGTTTAGTTTGTTATAATCCAGTTAGATTCTGATCAATCCAGTGATACAGAATTATTCTTAATGCATTTTAATAGAGAGTGATAAGTTAGTGACAACAACAATGATGAATTTATTTGAGTAGTTTGACAGAGATACTGCACATTTAAAAAGTGTCTCTGCTTTAGTCGAAAGAACTAATTTAATCTATTGTACCTGGACAGGTGGTGGATTTTTCTCCTTAAAAAAGGGGGGAAATTAATAACAAAAGTATAACTTAAACCAAAATAAGAATTTAAAGTATGCCAACGTTGTAAATGTTGATGTAATGTACAAAGTAAATATAAATGAGCAATAAAAATATGACATAGATGGTTAAAAAGTTAAAACATGATGTCATTCTAAAATAAATAATAAACAAGCAAATGGATAAAAATACAATGTCAACAAAATGTGGTAGAGATGGATACCATCTTTGCACAATGGAGTATTAGGACCATTTACAAAAAAAATGATGAAAAAATCTTGTAAATTGTTAACCGTTAAATTGCGAGAATAAACTTGTATATTTATTACTTCTAAAGTCATCGGCTAAATTTGAGATGTTTTTTTTTTAGATCAAAAGTTGTACATTTGCGAGAAAATAACTAATTGCTTTTTCTTTTTTTTGTAGCCCTAATACTCCCTCATATCTTTGTGTTTGTGTATTTATGAAGGAAAAAAAGAGAATAGAATACAGGAAGATTGCACAGTAAAAAGAAACACACACACATCACTGTATATCCTTAAAAATTCTCCAAAAAAATTGTAAGCCTGCTGCAGCACAACAAATGTAGCTCAGTATGACTGATGCCATGAACTGTAAGTTTTAAGTCTTGCCTTAAAGGCTTTGCCCTACATTCTAGTGTTAGTAATTCTAGAGGCAAAGTGTTCTGTTTGGGGAAAACAAAGTTTTGGTGGAATGGGGTCATTTAATGCTATAATACAATCATGTTTAATTGTATTCTGCTTCTAACAAGCATGCATTAAAGAAAAGCTGAAATTGAAGAATTTTGATCATTTTTACCGATTCATTCTTTGCAGATTTATAACAGTCCATCACTTTCAAGTTTTGTTTCAATACGCATGAAGATGACGGCCAGCTTATCAGCTAAACGATAGATAAATAATATCAAATAATGGGAGAAATGTTGTAAATGAGAAGCAAAAAGCAAAACAATCTAACAATAAATACTTGAGCCTTTTGAGTACTTATGGCATCAATAATCAAAGTGCATTTTAAAATCCTTTAGTAATAACCCAACAACCTTGAAGGATCCTGTCTTTTCTGCTCCACTGGTTGCTAAGCAACCTCATAAGAGCAATAAAACAGGAGGTGACATTTCAGCTTTTGAAGGAATTAACATGCATGCAAAACATGATCAAGCATGTCACTCGTTTGAGTGAAAGTGCCTTCTAGAGGTGTGCACGAAGATCACTAAACTGCTACAAGAGTCCTGGCGTTAAAATCCCTTTTCCTCTTTGTGTTTTGTTGCAAGCAAGGTGCACTATGTGTTTGAACTTCACAAAACTGTTTCCAACTTAACGATAACGGAACAAACTGTTTTTCCAGAATAGTTGGGTTTGTAAGAGGGGTTAGCACAGTGCAGGATCTGTAGAAGCAGATAAGCAGCCTCCCCAGTATCATGATCTTTACTACTAATGATGCGGCGTTTGATTGGTGCCCTGTGCTCCCTCATCCAGCCTGTGAGCTGAGCATTTCTCAGCGTGGGGGAGTTATCTCACCTGGCCAGCCGGAGGACAGTGACAGAGATAAAAGCAGGAGCAGGAAAACAGCAGAGAGGGAGGAAAGATGGAAAGAGGAATGAGAAATGAGAAGGAGGGGAACCCAGATTAGATCTCCCACAGATTACAGCACGGCTACAGACAAAAGAAAACCATGTTTTTAACTCCTTATCGGGAGAAATGTCAATCTGTGAACTTGATTCCTGTAATTATCTGTCTGTTTGTAGTGCCGCTACCTGCTGTGTGTGTTTCTGTATCTGTTGCATCAGTCTTCCTGAAATGTCTTTACTTTAGGAGCATGCTTTGTATTTGTTTGTGCGTTTCCTCTTCCTTTCAGCATCGTCTCATCTTTTCCTCCAAACATTTTAGAAATCTGTGAACAAGTTGTGCATTTATACAAACAAAACTTGAATAAACAATCCATCTTCTAGCCAATGCCGTTCATGTAGTTTAGACAGAGGTGGGCGAATGTCTGGGCCCCCAACACTTTGGGGCCACCCAGCTGAAAAATTTGTATAAAATAATTGATACGCTCATTATTTTTTTTAAGTCCCACTCTGATCATCTTTTGATGTATGTACAGTGTTCCCATTTTTTTTTTATAAAATTAGGATTACCCGTAATGCGTTTTTTTTTTTTAGCCAAAATCAAAAATGTGTAATTTTATCATTTTAAATTCTGCTGCGCGACAGTCGTTTATAATAAATTTACGTCTGAGTAGTGGGTGGAACTTTGTAAGCCTGCCCACATTTCCCATCATCATCCCTTTTGTTTACACTCTCACTGACTATCTTACAGCTCCGCACGCCCAACCTAACATTAGTGGTACAACAAAAATATCAGAAATATGCAGCTGCACAAACAAGACAATTCTAAGTTAAATTTTATGTCCTTCATCACGAGAACAATGTCACAATAACTTTAAAATACCAAAAACATGATTTTCATCAGAGTGGGTCATGAAGTGTTTTTGTTTCTTTGCATACTTTAGTAAAATCCTGAAAAAACAAAAAAGACAAAAGTGGTCGCGTAACAATATAGTGCATTTAATAAATTCAATATTTTTTTTCCATAAAAAAATATTGTATGTAAAATGCATTATTTTAGCAATAAATGTGATTTAACTTTTTAGATGATCCTTAATTTATTTGCATTCTTGACATTAATGCTGTCTAAAAGAGGATCAGTGAAGAAGTTATTCGATTGACGTCCTATCATATAGATAAGGATTAAAAAACAAACAACTGAAAAAAAAAAAAAAAAAAAGGATTGGGGCCATGCAGAGGGCCTCATTGTTCAGCTGGGGCTTCCAAACTGCTAAGTCCACGTTTAGAGTTTAGAAATGGATTATGAGGATCATTTCTCAAACGTTTATACAGGATTAGCACAATCAATAGACTAAGTTTTATGTGTGATGACTGATGTGATTGAACTGAGGCTCTCATTTAGTAACTATTCAGATGTATTATCCTTGTACATTTTTATTCATAAGTTTTCCCGGCATGGACTTGCAAAAAAAAAAAAAAAAGAAATCAATTTGTTCCAAAGGTTAAAGTGTGGAATTCTTGTCATGTTTTTAACAAGTTCTTCTGGCATCTTTCTTACAATATGATAATGGACATAAATATAGAATATTCAGCTTAAATTTGCATTTCTGACACATTTTATTATATTTTGGTTAAAATCAACATGATCAAAAGATAAGAGTGGGACTTTAAGGACAGATGAGCTTCAGTGGTAATGCATCTGTCCTTCTGTCCCCCCCAAAAATATAAAAATACTACATAAATAAATACATTTGGGGTGTTGTGCTTCCCATTCAGTTTCTGTATGACTCTCACTGCAGCCATGTTGCTTGTTTATAATTTCTCATTATCCAGAATGCAAATGAACAGAAGAGGGAGCTGAAATCCCATCATATAAAACAGTAGTTGGTAGCACAAAGCATTGTGGGCATATAAGGAAGCCTAATGGTAACAAAATTGTACTACAAATGTTGCA
>NC_050521.1:19830361-19861336 GCF_002922805.2 Oryzias melastigma
ATATAAATCTGTATTGAATTTTCTGTTGCATTATTTTAGTGAAGAAAATTATTAAATTTTTTCCTCAAAGAATAATGACAAACATCTATCTGGAGGTGGATTTAAGGATGTTAGAAATGTTTAAACTTCAAAAATCCAAGCAAACCATAAAATGTATATTCCATTTTTTACCAATAAAGTTTGCTTCCACGTTTATTTTTTTGGAAAGCATCCTTTCCTAATTTTATGACCAAAATGAATTGAATCTAAAATGAAATATAATGTAATTCTGTTCTCCTCTGCTGTACTGAACCTTCCTCCGTCAGCAGCTAATGATGATGTAGTCCTTTGTGACTTTATACAGTAAGAGGGTTTTAAGTGGTTTACTGTATAATTCGAATAAATGCTGTGTGGGCCGAATGAGTCAGAGTGGCTTTTCTGAGAGTTCTTTGTCAAAAGGGGCACCTGGTTATTTATAAGATGTTGGATAAACATCTGTCGGTGACCAAGAAAATGAAACATAATCTCTGAGTCACATGCTGCTTTGTGAGGAAAAATAAAATGGGAAGTAAGGTAAAAATAATATCAGCCATATTGATGTCGATTTTTATTTTTTTTATTTTAAATTTTGCAACAAGAAGCGAAAATCTGAGGAAAAATGCCTTATACATGCAAGCTATAAGAACTATAAGTCACTGAGACTAAAATCTGACTGTAGAATGGATGGCAACATGCGACGGTAACACTTTATAACAAGACTCCATTTATTAACGCTAGTTAATGCATAATTAAGCATTATCTAATAACTAGATAACAGTAAGTATTGTAGTGTGACTGAATTTAGACTCAACTAATCCAGAAAACATCAAACTGCCACTTGTGAGGTTTAACTTTTTATGTACAGTACACAATCATCTGGTTCCTATAGGTGGCTTTGACACTTAGATTATCCTCTCTATTTTTTACCGCACGTGTTGACCCAGAAATTGCAAAATAACAAACAAAAAACTGTAAAAAAAATGTAAAAAAAAATCTAGTCACCACATTGATATTCCAACAGAGTTGCTGCACAAAAAGAAAACTTATTTTTCCCCGTTTTCATTCATTAACTTAACATAATTTATTTTTTTTATTATTTTGATGTTATGTATTATTAATAAATAGAAAAATAAACGTAAACATCAAATTTATCGAGCTTTAAAGACCCACACTGATGACCATTTTTTTGTGTTTTTCACATGTTCTTGTGGAATTTTTCTGATGGAGAACATGTATGCAGAAAATGAAACTCAAAATGGTATTAAGTATTTTTTTAAATTAAATTATTATGAATCAGGAACAGACACAAAAATGCCCTTTTGCAAAACAGCCTATTTGTGCTGTAAATGTACAAGGTGGCCCACAAGTTCCCTCCTCGCAGCAACAGGAACGGGGGGCGGAGTCTATCCATCCCAACAATCCCGCCCAGAACTCAGAGGTGATTTTCTAATAAGCTTGTGTGGCTCTGCAGAAACTATGTCCTAGAAAAGGACAGGTTTTTGGGGTCACTTAAATTTAAAGCCAAAGTTCTTGTTTATGAAGTAATATGGCCAGCAACAAGCACAAAAAGAAATTAACTTTTGTGTAAATTAATTTTATTTAATTAAAGAAACTCTAAATTAACCCGAAATAGGCAGTCCTCAATATCAAAACTGATAAAAAAGAATAAGCTTTTTAAGTTTAAATAGACAACTAAAAAAAAAATAACAAAAGTTTGTGCTAAAAGCTCTAGAACTAGACAAAACCTTAAACTTCAAGAACAATATTCAATGCTAAGATTAAATTCATTCTATTTGGGGCATGTTGCACAACGACAAAAGCCTTTCATGCACCTCGACCAGAAATAAGCTGCAGGGGCTGAGAGATGAGTGCTCACAGTTATGTGAAATGAAAAGCGTGCCGGACAAAAAAACAGCAAATTAAACTGCAAACCTGAGACAGAATTACCATTCAACCTTCCTGAAGCTTCTGTGGGAGACGGCGTAAACCAGCCTGTAGACAATGAAAAGTGAAACCTGCGTGAATGTCGAACATAAACAGGGACAACTAGGTAACTTAAAAAGCCGAGGAAAACTATGGTAAAATAAATAAATAAAAATGTGTCCTCTGAAAATAGGGGCGCCAAAAGCTGCTTAGAAGCAAAACTATAATTACTTTTTGTCATAAATAATTCCCCCTGAAACTTTTGAGTCAATCTGGCCAATCAGCAGCTTCAAAAACACTTCAGGTGAGATTCTCAGAGGTTTTCCTGTGAAGATACAGAAAAAAAGAAAATGACTACCTTGTTATCTACTTTTGTACTGCCCACACTAAGGACTGCTCTGTCAGGATTCTACAGCCTGAAGCAGTTAACTTTAAACAGTCACCTTGTCAGAGCTCCACAAAGTCCTGCTTAACAAGCTCTTTTAAATCTCAGCCATGACATAGGTATTAAAAGGCTTCTGGAAAAGAGAATATGACTGTAAGGGGTACGGGGTGGAACTTTATTTTGAAAACCCGAAACACATTTTCCCCAGTCAAATTAGCTTTATCTAAAGATTCCACATACATGAATTCAGTAGGTTCCATTGCAGCTTTGATATATTATTAATAGACCATTTCAAATGGCCTGTGGAAGAAATTTCTCACCACTGAAATGCAGGAGGAAGCCCAACGGCTCAAAATAACATAGTTGTGGATAGAAGTCTTTGACCATTAATGGTGAGGAAAAAAATATTTAAGAAAAATCATAATAAACACTCAAAAGTCACTCTGATCATCTATTGATGTATTTTAAATGTTATTTTTATCGGACTGGGTGTTTAAAATGAGAACCATTTAGCTGCCAAGAAATTGGTTTATTGGGACTAAAAAGCAAAATCTTTGTTTCTGTCACATTTTTAGAATCACAGAGTAATGATTTGGTGACACACTAGAAAAAGATGATTGAGGATTTATCCATAAACCGAACCTTGACTCTCTGAAAATGTGTACCAATAAAAAATCTCCCATGGAGATTTCCTAACAAGTACCATAAAACGTTCCATCACAGACTGGAATCTCTTTGATTTGTCCATAATGAATTGCAGGAGCACTGCCAGCTCCGTCAGCTTGGGTTTCTGGGTCTTTGAAATGAGAGATCAATATGAGGGTTGGCTTCGTGTCTGGATGTCGAGTGACAAGGTCAGCACGTCGACACAGCTTTAGTAAAGGCAGCCAAGACATCAGCAGATGAGACCTAAAAAAAAGTCATCTTTGTGTTTGAATCAAAGACACACACAGACAGCCGGAACGCAAGCACGATCAGCGTTTCATTTTGATCCACCGTTCATGATGAGAGGAACTGCGGATAAGTGCAGTGACAGCCCGGTTCTTGTTACCTTGACAATGATGAACTGAGTGAGGATTCGGAGTGCATGATTGCATGTCCCTCAAAGTCAGAAAAAGCACACGGGTTCCTTCCTTTTCAGAAAAGTGCTCATTTTCTGCCTCATCCAGGCTGCTCATGCGACTTCAGAGAAGGTGAAATGGAGCCATGATAATGAACTGGAAATACATCTAAGAGAGGCAGAGAACAGGGAATCAGGACACGCAGCTTTTTTATTATTCATTCCTGCTTCTGCTGCGATGGCAGCTAAACAAAGCTAGTTTTACTGAGTTGCTGCAGCTCAACGTTGGGTGGAGACGAGCCCACATCCTTTCAGGAATCCCCGCTCGAACACCTGAAAGGCTTCGCTTCTCTGCTGGTGACAGAGACAGATTAATACATGCTTCTCTGACCGCTTAAGGTTTATTTTAAATGTGTACACATAACAGGATAACTGTGTGTTTGCACGTGCAAGAGCATCATCATCGCTGCAACACGGTGAACGTTATCTCCACACAGCCACCTGTTTATGTGAAGGGAGTCAACAAGCGTCGTATGAATTCCAATAAAGCTCATCCTCGGAGTACACACACTTCATCAACATGAAACTAGCAGTGTTCACTGTAATCTAAATCCCTTATTTGAAAGCTTGCTCTGTGTGTGAGGCAGAGCGCCGGCGAAGAGGAGATTAAAACTGACAGTTCTTGGTGGTCTCGAGGGCAACATGCGGGGTGAGGTTATAACAGCAAGTCTTTAGCGTCGGCAAAGAATTTATTGTGGTTTTAATTACCAACAACTACACAGGTAGGTAAACCATAGACGGATTATGAAAACAGCACTTTGATACAAGTTGAAGACACTTCCTGCACTGAGAAACCCATCTTGTTTTGAGATGTTAATCTTTACACACCATCAGAGCTGTGAAAAAAAAAACTACGCCTTAGAAAATATTGCTTTTATGAAGGAAAAATTCATTGATTAATAGGGGTATTAATTCACTAATTGATGGATCGAATAATACTCTTACAATCCAACTAGATTGATCTGTTTTGAGGCAAGTCCTTAATCCTTGTTTACACTAAGTGGCCCAGTATTTTGAGCATTCCCATCATAAAATGGAAAGTTTAAGCCCAAACCGTACCATTTTTAGGCCCCTGTCGGTTGTAGGTCTATAGAAAAAGGGAATGGACCAGTTAGGACAGAGTTTTTGAAACCCATTTATTGTCAGGTTATTACGACAAAAGAAATTTCCATGAAAGTGGCTGTATTTTCCGCCTGCAATCTTCTCTGAAACGACATTAAATGCTTTATATATATGAAGTACCGAAAACCAAGCAGAAAAAATGAGCCGCTGAATGAACTATAGTATTGCTGTTAGCTGTGCTTTTGGTATAGTCTGAATACTATTGGTCAAAGCTACACAAAATGTCTACACCTGTCACAAACAGGCTGATAGATGGTTCCATGTGCAGCAGGTTCATTAATTCAGACAGGAACTAAGCACAGCTAAAACTCCATAAAGCTAAATCAGGGTCAGACAGGCAGGAGGTCAATCACGAGGATGGGATTATCCAAGAAGGGACTAGAGTAGTCAGAGTCCAGGTGAGGGTCAGGGCAGCCGGCAGACAATTGGACATAAGGCAGGGTCAGGTACACCAAAGATCGGGTCCAGATAGAAATGCTCAGTAATGCAGGCATGGTGGCACAAACAATACTTCGCACTGAGCGAGGCTCTGAGCAATGCTTAAGTGTCTTGTGGGTTGTATGCAAATACAAGCCAGCTGAGTGACATCCAGGAACTGTGTGCTGGGGTTTCTGGGAGATGTAGTGCAGTCAATACTCTTGAGATGGCTCCTGCCGCTGACCGGAGGGGAGACGATGAGTGATAATGGTCCAACATTGTGTGGAAACGCTCACCTGAATTGTCCGGGCTATTCTAAACCTGGCTGTACCACTTAGTGGAAACAAGGCTCAATTGACTTACACCATTAACAAAATGTTTCAAAATGAGGTAAATCAATTGTATTGATATTAGAAAATTAGCTGAACGTGACTATTCATATGTAATTTTCAAAATATGTGCGGCCAGTGCTAAACTTTTTCCTTGGATCTTGTCTGCACGTATTACATGTGGACAACATGAATTTCCATCACTTTTTGTGCTAGTCGCACGCAAATTTGTGCAAATAGCACCTAACCTACACTGTTCAGTACCAGATATTTATCTCTGAGTCACACTGGTTGAATTTTTGCCTAAATATGTCCTGGATATGTCCATAATTCCTGGCTATGGTGGCCGTTTTGGTCCAGTTGTTCCACTCCATGCACAGAGGCTTTCAGACTGTAGAAACTCAGAGCAAACCAGAGCTCAGTCCAATTGGAAACGAACCGAGACCTCTTTGACAGATGAGTCTAAGAGAAATTCCTACTTCTGGACCAGGGTCCACTTGGGTGTAACTGCAAATTTGTTCCGGATATCAAGGGAAACAAACTGGTTCACTTTGAGTGAACCAAATGTGTCCAGTCTGAACACACCCTGAGTCTCACTGATAGAGTTTTGGCTAAAGACATTCTGGATCGTTTTTAGGTTAGTGAACTGGATTGAATCAGATCGTTCAAAATGATCTAATATCGACTATAAATCATATCTGCAACCACAAACTATTAGATTAATCAAAACGATGTTAAAATTTGTTAATACTATCCTAACAATACAAGTGGAGTAACTTTCTCAAATAAATACAGACTATATTGTATTTTTAAAATAAAAAAATGAAATTTTTGGACAACTGTAAGTTTCCTGAAAAATTTGTCAAAATGTAAACAAAAAAAATGAAAAAGTCTTATTTTTTTCTGTAATTTGATGAAGCCTCAGGTCAAAGTTTGATGACCCTTCTCCAACTAGAACAAAGACAAACTCTTCAGCAACACTTCTAGAAACAGCTGACTATTCACCCCACGTATTGCTGCCATTTTCAGTGAGGAAATAAGACTTTTTAGACTGGAAACGTGTTAGGAATTAAAGCTGTTAATCCAGAGGATTAATACAATTGAGTTTGCTGGATTGTGGTAATGCCCTCTTTCCTAAGCCTTGCCCATTAGGCACCTGCTGCTGTCACACTTGAATGGCTCCACAGGAAATTGCTTGATTTTTTTTTTTTTTTTTTAGGAAAGTCAACGGTGTTCCAGAGCATCTGAACTGAAAAACAGGAAACCTTGTGCACACTTGCAACAGAGAGACAGCGGCGCTCTTGTCCTTTTGGCTTCATGTGCCTAATTACCAGCTACAGCATGTGTGTCCCCGTGTGTGCCCGTGCGTGTCTGCAGACAAGTGGCTCGGTGAACGCGGACAGTCAGATTTGATGCTCTGCAGGCGCTGCCACAAACAGGCACATCCCGTCTCAGAGTGGAGGAGATGATTGGCCGGCGCTTTCTCCCGGAGGGCTTGCTTTAACACAGCAGTCTTTAGGAGCCGCTTGGGCGTGAGCCGTTAACCTCCAATTTATAACACCTTCTGACCTGATCTCGCTGAAGCATGTTGTCACATAAAACTGTTTTCGTTGGTCTGAAAATAGCATCTGTCCTGTTGTTTTATAAGATAGATCATTAAAACAAGTGCACTTGTTCTAAAACTTTTAGCATCTATGCTCTTGACTTGCTTGCTCACTAAAGTTGGTCTGATCTGCTATTGAAACTAATGCGAATGCAGCTACGAAATAGAATTTAGACTTAAGAAAAGCTGTTGCTATTTATTCAAACATAGATTTATGTATATTTTGATGAAGATTCCACAAAAGTGAATGCTACAGACACAGTTTTGTGTATAAGTGCAATTTTATCTTGAATATGCTGTATAAAAGCATTTTGGTTGAATTTATAGAAGTTCAATTCTGGTTGATAGGGAACAACTGATCTTAGGCCGGATCGGAATTATTTCCTTCTTCCTACCCATTCTCCTTTCCTCTAGATGCAACCCAGAGGGCTCTATGTATAGAACGCATGGCCATCGACCCTACATTGCCAGTCAAACCATACTTTGACCAATCAGGAACTCCGATTTGGAAGCGACTTATGGATTTAGTTTATCTCGTGAACTCAGACACTGTGACAAGCCTGACAATGTACCCTGATATGATAGTATCCACACCCGCCATTGCTAGGACTATAGCAATAAACCGTTTCTGTTTCGTGCCCAAATCATGAGATTTGCACCAATTTGACATTTTACACCAATCGTCATTCAGCTTTAGGAGGTAGACAAATGCTGGTTAACAGCAGAAAAAGAAAAGGAAGAAGCTTTGTCCGCTGTGTAAGAAGCTTAAGTCAACGGTTGCTTTTTGTCTTTCACTTTCAAAGTGACGTCACAAGAAAACTATAAATAGATAAAGAAAAACATTTTTTTTATTTTGTTTAGAGATCTTCCAAGACTCTCCTTGAACTCCATGAAACAATGGCCGACTGTTTCAGGATGCCTTTGGTTGCTCATAATACTTGCTTACTGTTGCTCTATAGGAGAAAGACGTCATCTATGTTTGCAGCAGAAAAAATAGACTGAGATGATTTTGTGTTCACAGTGATTCATCTCTAATGGATTAAAGTTGAAAGGGAAAATACAAGCAGCTTAAATTGATCAAAGCCAGCTCTCATGGTTTCCTTGTGTTATCTGTGGCTGTATGCAATGCATAGTTAGATTTCCATTGGGAACACTTGGCTTATAACCCCAAAATAAAGGTGTAGATCTTTTTCTATATTTACGTAGCTTCAAAAAATCTTCTCTGAATACTGTTTTTCAAAAATGTGACTATATTAGAAAGTAACAAAACAAAAGGGACCAAATAATGTTTAATTTAGTTCTTTTTTTTTTAAGGGTTCTGAAAAATACTGTACTTTGAGGTTTTATTTTCTTAAGCAGTTCAGTTTTTTCACAAAGGAAAACATTTCTAAACATGTTCTAAAGGTGATACCTAAAAAACAAGAAACAGCAAACCAAGCTATATTTATAATTTTTATTATAAACCAATGAAATTCAAATAAAACAAGATTGCTCAAATGTTATTTTAACTTTAGTAGAATGTTATGTCCTGCTGCTGCTGTGGTGCACCTTTTCAACATGCCCTACCATGCTGCTCACCTGGCAGGTGGGGAAATAATCTTAATTAGGACCTACCAGATATGCAGGGAGAAGAGTAGTAGCATTCTGAGTAGCAGTCTGGGTTTTACTAGTTGTTTAAAGTTAACCTGCCATTGAAGCTCCTCATTGGCTAATCACACCTGATCCAGGTAATCAACACCAGATGAGGCAGGGGTTTCAAAAACCAGTAGGATGCCTGGAGTCAGAGACCCCTGTTTTAAAGTCTCATAGCCAGAACACAAACATGCTGAGTTGAATGCTTGATGAGGTGAAGCAGCAGTCCTTCAAGTCTGCAGGGTAATTATGAATGTGAAATTTTAATTTTGCAGCCTCAAAAAATATATTAAAAAAAGCTTTTAAACAGCAAAAAACAAACATAAAACACCAAGTCACTTTCTTTCATGTTGTAATTATCTGACGTGACTCCATCCAGCATCCTTATCTTTTTCCGCAATAACTTACAACAGACATAAACAGTGTCGGCCATTTTGAGAATCACCTGCTTAGAGCTCGTCACTGTAAGCAGAGAGAAAGCTGACTTTGTTACAAATCCTCTAAAACCGATTTCTACTAGCTCTCCATTTAATGTTCCTCTATAGTTCTGCAGCCACATCTGTCCGTTAAAGTTTTTTTTTTCTTTCCCGATTGGCCATTTCTACAGAGTTCTCCCACGGAACTGTGAGCCAAATGAAATATGCAATCTGTTTTGACTCGATGCCATATCTGGACTTTAGTTTTCTGAAGAACTAAAATCTAAATCTACTCTGTTACCAATCAATGATCAGAAGAGTTCTCACAGCCCACTTGTGTTCTTTTCTCCACTTATGCTATTCCCCATTTCTTCTTCTCCTTTGCTGTATTTACTGGTATTTCTTTGAGTTTTCCTTCAGTATCCGCTGCTAAGCATTTTAGCACACGATTATGCCTCCATGTATATCTCCCCTGTGAAAAGCTTATTTACATCCTGACGGAATGTGAAGAGAGGCTTCCCCGGAACACAATAAACATGATGGATCCTCACATTTCCATCTATTCAAGCTGCAGGGAGATGGGGGAACATCATGTGTTGCTCCTAACAAAAATGTCATTCTACCTTCCTCCATCTCTCATATGTCTCTCAAATGTGGTTCCTTTCTCTCTGTTCTGTCTCCTCTTATCAAATGACCTTGTGTCACCTGAGAAACCGCTTTTGCACTTCTTGCCGCCTCTTTACACTTTTTAATTTCATCTACAACCAACCTATCGAGCTGCTAAAGCTCTGTGCCACAATTGTTAAAATGATTTTAGCCCAAAGCTGCCCCATTTTTACTGCACTTGTCCGACACTTCTATGTCTAAGCACTGCTTCCCTTTGCCTTTCACTTATTTTCTGCAGAAAATTAGGGAAGTGTCTGTGGTCTACACACCTACCACAAGTTTCCAAGACTAAAACCTATATTGCAAAATGGACTAGAGTTGCCTTTTTAGCTAACAAGCTAAAGCTTTAAAGTAAACTTTGGACCAAACAGCTCTGTCCAAACATAAAAATTTCACAACTTTCATTCATTTTTGATCTTGGACTCATTGACTGCATAAGAGAACTGGAGAGAGCGAGTGAGACATCACCCATAGAAAATGACTTACTTCCAGTTTCAATCAAATGTCAATTTAGTCACCATATTTTCTCAATATGTCCGTCGCCATGTTGGAATCTGACATCCCCAGTAAGCAGTGATTGGTCAGTGACGGTCCAGACATTTCTATGACAACCACCCTCTCCAATAAGCAGTGAGAATCTTAGAAGGCCACACCCCTTTCACGCTTCAAACGTTTGACATTAGACCCCCTACTTTTATTGAGGCATTTGATTGGTTAGTTTATAACTTTAATAAAAAAAATAGGATTAGCAACAACATGTTAAAAATACGTAGAAGTGCTAAAATTGTTTTTCTGACAAATAAAATTACTGAGGAAAAGCTGTTAATTTGTAAATAGAAGTCTATGGGATTTTATCTTGTTGGAGCCAGCAGATAGTTCCCATTTGGAACTAAAGGGGGGAGGCGGGGTCACTCACTCCAGTTATCATATACAATCAGTGCTTGGGCTCTATAGATTTTCAGGTTAATTGGCACAGAACCTCTGGGAAGCTTTGTTTGCTTTTGCAGGGAATCTACACCCTGAGAAAATATTTTTCTACAAGTATTAGATTGTAATTTATTGTGATAAGTTGCTCCCAAAATAAATAAATGACACTCAAACATACAGCTCTGATTAACCATAAGATTATCTTATCTAATTATATTTTATGTTGTCTATTCCCATTGGGCATAAGTAGACACTTCTCCCCTTTTTCTTTTGACACCATACAGATTTATTTGTAAACCATGACAAGTATCTGACTTATTAGGGTTTTATAAACACAACTGGGCCAAGGCAGACAAAAAACAGAACGCACACTTCAAAATATGCTTACTAAGCTAAATGAGTGGCTGCGGGGGTGGAGAGCATCCTCCCTTAGGACTTCATCATCCCAAAATACAGACACAAGGCAGTGTGCCCCTGTGCGCTTTCACCCCTCCACCCTTTGCTCATTTCTCCACACCTCAATCGATACACTATGTGGAAGTTTTCTAACACAAGGTGCGACCTCTGCTCTTTCCAATACAACTGCAAAGCCGATGCCTTTTCTGTCCCTATTAGACGTTTTCCCGCATCCCCTCTTCTTCAGTACTGTACCAATATTGGGGAGTCTAAAGGGGTGTTGCCACAACTCAAACTGCTATTTCCACCCATTGCCACGCGTGACTCTCTGAAGATGCCTCGGACATGTTGTGTGTGTAAGAGATTGTGCCTTACAATGAGCCAGAAGTTGCCCAGCAGCACATACTGTTCTTACGAGAGTGAAAGGTACAACGCTGATAGCAGATGCTCTCACTATGCAGTCGAGTACTGACTCATTGCCATCTATCTGTCTGTCTTTCTGCGCGTCTCTTTGTTAGTGCGTGGGGTTCTGCTGTTACATAAGAATCCACACAGTATCACAGTTGGGATGTGCACTCTGTTAATTTGTGCAAACAAAGGAGCGAGGGAGTGTTACCATGACGATGGCATTAGAAAGCAACCTTGCATCAAACCATGTGTGCGTATCGGTGTCTTCTTGTTGTGTTCTGTTTCTGCAGCGTCTATGTGTCTCTTGAATTTGTATCCATCTAAAAAAAATCACAGAGAAACGTGTCTCTCTCTGCACTATGAAAAAAAAGGAAGAAGACTGTAGGAAGACGATGATGAAACGAGGAGCTGAGCAGAGATTTGTTGTTGAAAGAGAGCTACAAGATGGAAAGGACAGGATGAAGGACAAACAAGGAGGTTTGCAGAGGAAGTTAATTAGAAGGAGGGGGACACCAATTTCAGACGCAGATGTTTCTAAATGATCCTTTGATAACTACCCCCTCCTCCCCCCGACTCTCCACTCGTCTTTTTACGCCTGAATGTGTGTCGATCTGCTGGTGCTTTGAGTGACCTGTGAACCCTTCAGCACAGCTCTGGGTAAGCTGTGTGTGGGCTGGTGTGACAGTTGTGAGTCTGTGGCTTCCCTGGGGCGGAACGACAACGCCATGTATTAGCATGACCTACTCTGTTCAAATGTGTTGTTTTCTTTAGAAAAATCCAACATGGTGTAAATCCATAATTGATCCTCTTAGGTCAAGCCTTATCTTTGCTGCCACACCAGCTCACCATCTTAAATACTGTATTAGAAGAACAAGATTAAAGGATTTTAGGGGTGTAATAATTCGTTTTAACAATAATTCGATTCATATCATGATTTGTGGTTGACGGCACATTTCATCGTCGACATTGGTTCATTTTGAGAAATTTCATTGGATCCGATTCACTGACCTAAAATTGATCCAGAGGGTCTTTTGTCAAAATTCAACCAGTTTGACTCGGGGTGCATTCAGGCTGGACACATTTGTTTTGCTCAAAGTGAACCAGAGTTTGTTTCCCCTGATAATCCTGAACAAATTTGCAGTTACACCCAAGTGGACCTTGATCCAGGACCTGGAACCTCTCTTAGACCCATCTTTCCAAGTGGTCTCAGTTCATTTCCAATTAGACTGAGTTCTTGTTCACTTTTTGTTTCCTCGGCCAGAAAAAGCTCTGTGCTAAGTGCATGAAACAGCCACCATAGCTGGGTATTATGGGATATAAACAAAGTAGAAAGGAAGCAACTGATGAGTTGCAGAGAAAGGTGAAGCAACTCATTGTATTGTGTTCCAATGAATGAAGGCTTTTAACTTTTAACATAATGCACATCAGTTAACCTTCTTAGCTGTCCCCTCCTCAGTAACCGCCTTGCAGCCTTTCTCTGCAACACATTCTGATTCTCATGTTGTCACATACTGACGTTTGGTTAAGGACATTTTGAGTGTCCCCAACATGTCATTTTCTGAGGGTTAGGGTACCGCTACTGGTTAGGATACCGGTGCCCTCCGCGTCCCGGTTCTGGACAAGTTTCGGTTTGCGGCCTGAAGGTTGGGACCCGTGACTTTGGGAACAATCAGCATGTCAAAAAAACGATGAGTTAGAGGGCATCCAAAATGTCAATTCTTGACGCAGAGGGCTCCTTAACCCTTTAACACCTGAGGCCTCACCAGTGACACTTAAACACAAAATCTTTAACATATGGTAACTTTTTAACCACTAACACGCCGCTTTTCTCCTTTACAATCTACTGGAATTACATTGATCGGGTTAACAGTTGAAAAGTTATAGCAAATCAAAGAATATAAACACTGGAGGTCTGGTGTTAAAGGAATAACTGAAGGCTAGGTCTGAAGCTACGATCACACCACCATCGGAAACTTGCGTTTAAGCGACTATTTCCAATGAAACATCTATGGAAATGCGCTCAAAACTCATGTTCGTTCATCTCTAAGCACATTTTTATGATACTATTTGGGCTCTACTTGCAAAACGCATCCATTGAACATGTTAAAATTTGAATTATTTGTGCTGAAATTCCCTTTTCTCTGTTTCAGAATCAACTGGAATTGCATTAATTGTGTAGTTCAAAGAACGTGTGTTATTTTGCTGTCGCCGGAAATTTCCCTGGTGTTAGAGTTAACCAAACGTCAATCTGTGACGGGTTGAGAGTGAGAATGTGTTTGACTCTGCCGTACCAAAGTAGCAATAAAAAGCGTTGTACTTGACTTTGATACAGACTTTCAAAATTGGTCAGGGAAATATAAAATTTGAATTGGTGAACTATTCTGACAAAGATTGCAAAGCTTAAGACTGTTATATTTTAATCTCTTGGTTCTTTGTCTCGACCTTGTAGTTCTTGGCCAAGGACTGAAGAGATCTTTAGTCACATGGTTTTGTTTACAAGCTTTGGTTCAAAATAGAAATGCAGTCTAAATATTAACCTAACGCGAGGTTCAGGACTTAATCCAGACCAAAACAGTGTTTGATCATTTTTTGTTACCATCACAAGTGTTGTTGGATTAACAACTTGCCTCAGATGAATTGATTTGGTTGGAAATATATATCAATTCACTGACTAATAGTTACCACCCATAGAGGATTTTTACATCATACTATTGCAATAATTCGGACCACCGTGGATTAGGGTTTTATATGACAGAGTGATGTCTGATTATTTGTCAAGGCTAATATGGTCTCAGCACTTCCTCACTCCTATTTTCAGTTTGACAGCTTTAAAGGGATGTAAAAGGCAACGCAAGGATTTAAAGTAATCCAGAATGATGCCTCACAAATACCACGTTATCAGCTGGTCATTTAAACCTGGTGAGTGATTATGCTGCTCAGTATCATGGGACTCCCGTAAGAGAGTCATCAGATTCACATGAGCGGAGGTGTGAATCAATGTGAAAGCATGAGTGAGAGTGTTTGAGCAGCCTTGTTTCCTCGTCCACTTCTCGCTGCAGATTTCCTTTCTAGACATGGCGTCCACTTAATCACACCACAGCTCGTAGGTAAGGTGATGAACGATGCAGATCAAGTGAAGGTTTAAGACATTTTCCGGCCCTTTTCTAACTTTCAGGAGTTTCAGCTGCGTGGGGATTTGCATAACTCCTGTGGAGTTTTGTCCCGATCTCATCAACCAACTGCTGTTCGCTTTAGCTTTCTTTAGGCCACATGTTTGTTTTGCACCTAAATTGGTGTGAGAGCAAACATTTGCTTCTGGTCTAGTGATCCTTAGAGACCATTTTCACAGTTTGAATGCTGGCTTTTTAACTTTATATATATATTAAAACATTTAAATTTGATAAGCAAGTTGCATTCTGGGTGGCAAAAATAAATCTAGAGAAATTGTTAAGAAATTGTTTTCCTATTTCTTCAAAGATAATAATTATTAACAATAGAGGAAATTCAAGGCCTGAGGCTTTAAGGATAATCTGTAAAACCTATACAAACTCATATTTTAAAAACAGTTCGAATAAGGTTTCTAATAACACATTTGTGGCAGAAACAGCATTAACTCCCATTTCAAATGGATAGTAGTTTTTGTCTTATTCAATACGAAAAAATATATATTTTTTGTATCTAATACGACTAGAAGTGGAGCTCAGATTCTTGTCAGTGTGCTATTTCTTTCTAGGGTTGGTTGGATGCAGACTTGACAGAGTTCAAACTCTAGTTTCCTTCAGCAAACTCTGGTCAATGATGGAAAAAGTGGTGACATAATCAGAACACACTGTGTAATCCTCTGCCCATTTCAATGAATGTCCTGACTGAATTTAGAGCAGGTTTGGTCACAGTCTGAAGCATGAAAGGTATAAACATCAACAAAAATGGACATTTTACTTTGTGAATACTTAAGAAGTTGTGCTTGTGGAATTTGTATTTTTCTTATTTTTAGCATTGCATTCAGTGGATTAAACAGAGTCTAGTGGAGGTAGTTTTTTTTAGGTCAAATTGAGAAATATTAGTTGCCAGAGGGACATCATGCATTTTGGAATTAACCAGAGTCCTGATGAGAACCGGACTGTGATCCAAACAGGTCTGATACGAGCGGCTGCTGATGATTGCATGTCCAGTTCAGCGTCTACTGCCCTATAGCCCAAAGGGCAGTAAGAACAACTAATGCCGGGATCACACTGGATGTGGAAGCGCTGCGAAGCGGTGTGTGCGCGGAGAGCATGCGGTCTCCGCCTCACCTCCAGTTCACACGTATTTTTTCGCGATGGTCAACAGGCACTTCTGCTCAGTTGTGGTTATTTACAGCTTCTACAATTGATTTGACATTGTCCATCTTGACTTGTTGCCATCTGCTCTCTATACCTTTCTCTTGTTGATTGTGTTTTTAGACACCTAAAACCTACGTTGATCTGTGTGTGTATGTGTGTAACTCAGTGTCTGTTCTTTGTGTTGTGCATTGTTTGTGTCTTTATTTTAATCTCTACAGCCTGTTTAGATACAAAAATATGATCACAATTGTCAATTGCTGAATCACATCAAATATCCATATTAGATAGATTTTTGTACCCCAAAAATATGTTTTTCAAGAATATCAGTTTTCACATATAAACTAAACAAAGTTATAACTTGCATTGAGAGAATTTAGAATTTCAATACTTAAAATAGCTGCTAGCAGTCTTCTGCAAGACAAAAATACTATAAATGACATGGATTTGTTGAATCAATTTTGTCTTTTCTAAGAAAAATCAAAGATGTCTTGTCAAATTTGTTTTTTTCATAATTTTACAAGATTTGGGTAAAAAGAAAAATAATGTCTTAGTATTTTGCAGAGAAATAAAGAGCCTTTTAAATGATAAGGGCTAAACCAACTTTCCAAAATTATTCAATGCAAAAGAGAAAAGATGCAAAAAAGTACAAAAAAGGGAACTGAAACACTTTTTTTTTTTTCCCCCTTTTGGAAAAAAAATACTAATCCTGCAAACACATACGGAGATATTTTGGAGGCTCGGATCATAAACTGAACAATGGACTGTAGCTTGTAAAGTGGAATACAAATATGACATCCCTACTAATGCTGCACTATGATGATGTATTTTTCTTGAATTTTATGTTTAATTTTTATGGCACTGAAGGACTTCTTTTCTTTTGGCTTGGTTATTTCTTAAAAATTTCACAAAATCAGATGCACACAATGCACTTTTTTTAGAATGATGAAGAATATATAGGCCAAGGAAACTTCAAACCCTGACGGCACAAATTGAATCTGCAATAAACTGACCAGTCTGACAAAAGAAACAAAAAAACTCTTGGCAGAAGAGATGAGCGAGTGAAAAAACAAGGAATTAAATAAACAATCTGGCATATGTGTGTGCGTGGATCTGTGAGTGTGGTCTCAAAGTGCTCAAACTGTCATTCAAGCTTTGGGGGTTTATCTCGGGGAGCAGCGGCACCTGGCTTAGCTGGCTTTGCTGCAGGTGCAGCGCATATCTGCGTGCACACTCGCTGAAGATGTGATAGGAGGTATCCGCTCGTGGGGCGCGATATGACACTGTGTCATTATATGCAGGGCATAAAACTTTCACAGCCATAAGCTCTCCCTTTTATGTTTGCCTCTGTTTTGTTGTTGCCGAACATGAAAACACAACATGCACACATAAACGGGTGCAGCGGGCTGCAAAGGAAAGATAGAATAATGCAGGGCTATGGATGCCTCGGACGGTTATCTCGGCCCGGTCAATGCAACGCACAGTGGCTCCCTTAGAGGCTTGAAATTACAGTCATGTTCATATGAAGGGAAATGTTTTTGGGAGAGCAGCAGAATGGCCTGCAACCTCTTCTGCACTGTTACCAACCTCACAATTCAGTCAGACAGTGGTTGAAATTTGTATCTGTTACTAGAATATGTAGTATTAATGAGAAAACTTAAATTACTAAGTGATGGTTTCTATGTAAGTAAGTCAAGTCTTTCTATATATAATTTCTATGTTTACATAAATCCATGCATTTATTCAAATTAACATCTTGCAATGCTAATAATTAATTTACAGATTGTATTATAATGTTAGACAAAATGCTAATTTCTAGAGTAACGTGTCTACTTTTTCTTTGTTTTTTCATTGTAACTTCAAGAGACAAAGGGTCTCAATGCAGCCAATTGGCAGAGGATTTTTTTGGGAACTTTGAATCCCATTGTTGCTGTGTACAGATGAAATGGTCTTTTTGGTTTCTTTTGGCCCTTGACCAGCAGTAAAGATAAGAATCAGCAGGTCCAAGTCTGTGGTTCTTAGCCAAAACAGGCCCACTTGGTCCACTCAGTCATTTCAGGATTTAAGGATTTATATAGTCAACCAGTGGACAAATAAATATCTCTGGCACGAGATTGGAACTCATCAGGTCCCGGCACATGTGAGAGAAGAAACGGGGACAATATGACACAATTTACAATACTAGATGCAACACAATAATTCTTCTAATACTTACAGAAATATAATCAAATACATTATTTTGGGGTTAAAATCAATGCATACATGTAAAAAGACTCAAATTTGAATCAAATTATTCTACACACACACACAAAGAAGCACAATCAGGACACATCAGTCACCCAGAGTTCAACATGGCGGGGCGTTTGCTTCATGTTTATGAGTGTAACCCTTGGACACTTGTGCAACTCTGCAGAGAATATATTTCCCAGTGACAACACAACATACTGTAAATCTTGGACCATTTCAGCAATCAACATGAATCAACTGATTTTGATTGGCTTATATACGTCAACATGAAATCATGTCGGCCTCATGATGTAAAGTTGCTTCTCCTTGCATCAGAATTAGCTGATTTACATGGATTGATAAACACTTCACTACTGTAAAGGGTTGCATATCAGCACAAGGATGCTTTTCCCCACTTCAGAATCCACTGGAGTGGTGTTATTTGCATCAACGTTTGAATAGTTTTGGTTTTCAAAAGAATGAAGCCAAAGCTCTGGTATAAAAAGGTTGAGTCGTTAGGTGTATAGGTGGATGTGGAGCCAGTTTGACGGAAGGATTGGTACAGTGTTGCTATTAATATAGACTTTGCACTGTTCCATTGTGGTAAAGAGTCAGAGGAGAAAGGTCTCAATTTACAGGTCAATCTAGTATGTTCCTATTCTCATCTGTGGCTATGAGCTGTGGGTTGTGAACGACCATCTCAGATCAAGGATTCAAGTGGCAGACGTGACCGTCCTTCACTGCATGGCTGGAGCTTCCCTTAGAGAAACCTTAAACCTGGACCTCCTCTTGTAAATTGGGATGCAGTGGACGTTTTCTTCATATTTATTATAATTATTATTATTATTTCTGGTTTTAGCAATACTTGCTATTATATTTTATTATAAATATTTTTATTATAAAAAATGATTTATTTTTTGTTTTTTAGTTACCAGATAGCACTTTTTATGTATTTTAATGGAATATTAATTATTCTTGGAAGCAATTTTTTTGCATTTAAGGTATGAGTGTTGCACTGACCAGGAATCATTTTTAATTTAATTGTGCGTGTGACAATAACAAATTGTCCGTCTGTCTGGACCTCAGACATCTGCTTCCAAATTTAGAAGAAGATATCGAGGTTTCTTCATCATCTGGTGAGAATTTAACGAGAAGCCTTCCATGTAAGGGATTAGGAGGTTGTCCAGATGAACGGTGGCCATGTGGCAGATCCCAGACATGTCAAAGAAACCGTGTTCTCATTATATCAGAAAGAAATGGTTGGGAAGAGGTAGAGCGGTTCCCACAACCCAAATTCCAAACAAACTGATGGAAATTTTCCATTTTTACATCACTTAGGCTCAAATTTTTAAGCTAATTTATAGCATTGATGGACAAAAACACAAAACTTTTGATAGTTTGGACTCCTTTATTTCATTCCACAGCCAAATGCTGCAAAAACACACGACTCAAAATGTTCTGATATCTGCACTTTTTCTGCCTAAAAAATATTTATTAAATCCATTAAGAAAATTAGCTTATTTAAACAAAAAAAATGTAGTTGACTTTCTCCTCTGTCTTTAGGCTGTTGAGGTCAAACTCTTATAAGTATATTGCGGTGGAAAAGGCTTACTGTTTTGCTCCTGATGCCCCACAGGCACAAAGCAGATGAGTGCTGGTATGGAGCGATATAGAGCTAAATGCTAAGTGAGTCTCTGTCCATATATATACAACTTTGCAGTCTTTTGCTTAAATGTGTGGAGCAGGCTGGTGCTCCTCTCTGTCTTACCCCTTTTTGACAAATTGGGACAACATTTCAAATCTAAAAAGTTCTAATTCATGTCAATTGGTCAAGAGAACCCCCCCTGTCCTAAGTCAGTTTTTAATCATGTGGATAAGAGTGGAACTGATTTTTGGATCATGTTACTCGTTTCCCTCAAACAGTGAGGTGCTGACCTTCTACCAGCAGAGGGTAATAAACAAGCTCCTAAAACACATGTATCAACATACCTCACTGCAACAAACTCATGTGGAACTCTTTTCGTTTGAAATAATCAAATCAGTACTGACACTTATTTTGTCATTTGTTCAGGTTTAAAACAAAACAGAAAAAAAACCTTTGAGTAGACATTGCACTCAATTGCAGAATCTCATGCAGGAAGCAGAGATGCATGCTTTTTAAAGGAGAGTTAACGTGAGTGTTGCCTGACCTGTCCATGTCATAAATGTCAAATTTGTCTGTAATGTCTTACATTAACACACTTTTTGACTAACACAATTCAAGTCTGAATTGGTCAAGTTGTGTTCAAATAACAAAAAGGAATACAAAAAAAAGTTTTTTTTTTGAGTGTTTTTGAGATTTTTTGTTGCATTTTTCTGATGAAAGAAAATAAATAAAGAAAATTCTGCTCCAAATTGCACTTCTGGGCATTTATTTATTCAAATAATTGTGAATCAGGAGCTGTTCATAAAATGTGGTTTGGAAAAGATCTGGTTTGTGGCTGAGAAAATGCTCTATATGATTTCATTTCCCTGGTCCAAAAACAACACTTTTTTTTCCTTTTTTTTTGTCTGAAAACACCATGATCATATTTAAAGACCACTAGGAAAAGTTTGAAAATAGATCAAAGATGATCAGAGTGAAAGGGAAAAGATTGTGTGTTGTCAATTTTAACAAGAAATAAAATAATTTTGGGAAATTTCTGTACACCAGAACTTTGCAGGTTATTTCTAGCTATCGCAGCCCAATAATATACTGCTGTCAAGCTGTATGTTTACAATTACATCATCATTACTAAGCAATTTTAATATGATTTACATGTTCATTTGGATTGTACATGTTTGAGGACCAGTTAAGGCAAAGGCAGAGGAAAGCGAAGACAGAAGCACAAAGTGCTGGGATTTCAAATTAAAAATATCTATTTGTGATTAAAATCTCTTAAAATAACATAAAAAAACACATTTTGGCCTCAATAATTTTAAGTATGTTTATATGTGTTGATTTTTATGGAGACCCTCCAAACCATAATACTAATGACCTAATTGTGCTTAAATTTATTTTATTTATTTATTTTTTTGTATTTTTTTGGTGCTTAGTGTAAAATATGTGTTGACATTGTGATCACAAATATAAATTACATTTTTACTTGCAGGAAAACATTTGTTGATTACTTTAATTTTCAGCTTTTTTGCTCAAACAACACACTCAATTTCACGCGAGGAAGACTGGATTTTTTTTTCTTACTTTATCGATTTCACAGTTGTTTTTTTTTTTACATCACTGCACACGTTTTCATAAAAAAATCCCCCCTTTTTTTCTATAACCATTTAGGTCTTTGATCTGCTTTTCTGTCTCCATCCCTTCCTCATTTCCACCTTCAGCCAAGCTTCTATCTGTTTGGCACACAACGCTCCATCATTTCGGTTATCCCTTCCGTCATAAGTGGCCATTGGCTTTTAACAAGACGCGAGAGGCCAGTGAAGCAAGTATGGTTAAATGCTCTCTGCCCCTCCATTTCCCTCACTTGAAGGCAGTGATGATGGAGTCGCATGTCTGGAAGCTTTATTTCCCCTGGGGACACTCTGGCATATTGTGGGTCATTTGTAGCGCTTAGATGGCTGAGCTACGGAACAGATCGCAGCCTAAGCCTTCTGCAGAGGCTCTGCATCAGTGTGCAAGCCTTCAGCCAACATAGCGAGGGAAGGATCCAGACGAATGATCCGTTTGCCACAACAGTGACTTAAAATAAATGACATTTATGTGAGGGTCACCTCACTTGACAAAACAATGAGGTGTGGCGAAACATTAGAGGAATCATAAACTGTGAATTCACTTTTGAATAACACAAGAAGATGTCTAAACGCATGACCAGTCACATCCCTTGTCACCCACATGTCAACATTTCAATTTTTAAACAATGTAAGGAGAAAAAGAGGGAAATATTTGTTTCTGGAAACAAAAAAGTGACTTCTACCTTATAAAAATAATTTCACCATCGTCGGCAGAAAATCATCATCTTAAGCTCTGTTCATTATGTTAGGCTTTAATTTGTATTTTTAAAAAAAGATGATCTCAAGGGAATAAAGTAAGATGTATTCAAACAAATATTTTTTATACCAACAATTAAATCATTTTTCTGATCAAACTTTGAAAACTTGACTTGACATGTTCAGACAAAGCACATGACCTTAGATGAAGAAAACCTACAGTCTAGACACTGATTGCGGCCAAAGAAGTGCCGTTGCACTCCAGAGTAAGATGGAGATTTGTCCTGAACTGTTGGCATAAGAATAACTGAAAATTAGATGCTTAAACATAGTCAGATCATCTGTTTTGGTCCCCAAACTCCTGTTTTGTCATGTTAATTTACATTTTTGAATATTAAATTTGCTGCCATCAAGACAGAATGGGGTGGAGGAGGGCTTGTGCAATGGAATGTGGAGGCACAAACAAGGGTGGATTTTAAAAGAAAGGAAATGATATTGATTGGGTGGAAAACACAGGCAGAAAAGCTACCGGAACAAAGGAGGAGGAAGATAAAGAATGAGCGAAGGCGTTAGAGTGAAAGCAGCAGCTCAAGATGGAATGAAAGGGAAAACTACTAGTCTTCCCTATTAATATTAGGCTAAAACTTTCCCTCAGTAATGAGAGATGTATTTAAGGAATGGAATATGTAAGGTGAAATGCCGTTTAGACTTTCTAAGGGCATGCTCAGATCAGGCGCAGGACATTACGTGAAGCGAAACACCATAAGTGAAAGAAATGTGTCTGTTTTTTTAACTGATCCCCTACAGATAGGATAAAAACAAGGGGTTGGTTAGATTTAGCAATAGGAATTCTGGGTGGGTGGAGGTGTTTAAGTGTATTGGGGTCTTGAGGGAAGATCGGAGTGTGAGATTGACTGGTGAATTTGGTGGTGTCTGCCGTTTAGCAGTCACTGTACCGGTCTGTTGTGGTGAAAAGAGAGCTGAGCCACAAAGCAAAGCTCTCAATTTACCGGTCGATCTTCGTTCCAATGCTCACCTATAGTCATGAGCCCTGGATCATGACTGAAAGAACGAGGTCCTGAATACAAGCAGCTGAAATGAGCTTCCTCTCTAGGGTGGCTGGGCACTCCCTGAGAGATTGGGTGAGAAGCTCAGTCACCAGGAGAGAGCTCGGAGTAGAGCTGCTGCTCCTCTAGAACAGTTGAGGTGATTCAAGGATATGGTCTGGATGCCTCCTGGACAGCTCCCTGTGGAGATGTTCCAGACATGTACCACTCGGCGTAAGGACCCAGGATATGCTGGGGAAACTACGTCTCTTGGCCAGTTTGAGCGCCTCGGGATCCCCCCCAGAGGACCTGGAGGAAGTGACCGGGGAGAAGGAAGTCTTGGCATCTTTGCTTAGACTGCTGCCCCCACGATCCGGTCCCGGATGAGCAAAAGAAGAGGGGTGGAAGTAGGGAACGAGCCCACACTAGGGCTTGAAGCAATCTCGCATTGGTTCTAAAGCACTGCCTAAACGCCAAATGCATCTGTGATCAACTTGAAGTGACCATGGTTGGCCAACGCAAAAGTAAGAAAACATGTACATCTGTTTTTGTGTAAGACAGGGATTGATGCAAGAAATGTGGAATCTGACACCCCAAAAAGACATGAACACTGTAACATCACCACTATCAGACTTACCACGAGACTTCAGTACTCAAGGCAGTTTGAAACCAGAATGATGGCTTCAGTGATGTGTTGGATGTGTGTGGCATAAGCCGCCAAAGATCCCTGTTCTGGAGAGATGCTGACGAAATTGCATGACTTCTGATGCGGCTCTTAATGTACGACCTGCCTGCTATGATCCAAATATTTTTCAAGATCAAGATAGTTTTTTTAGTTGGAATAGTTTCATGTTGTAGGACCCAGGGGAAAAGAGTTTAAGTATATGGATCTATGCCACATGAAAACACAGCAAAAGTAGGAACCAATACTTCTAGGACCATTATGTTTTTCTTTAGTGTTTAAGCACAAATTTTAAAACAAAAGGAGAAAACATTAGTCAGAAAAAATATTTTTTGTGAATAAAATATCTTCTCTGAGGAAGTTGTAATAAACCATCTAGAAGTTACAGTGTGTCGGCCAAATAGGTCTTTAAAGAGGGGTGCAGGGGTGCATTATGGGAAGTGTCCCAAGCTTATGGCTGTGCTTCAAGGAAGGGTACTCTTTAACACTACCTTTTAAGCAATAGCTTGCTAAAATAATTGGGAAAAATGATGACGAACTGTACACAGCCAGCATGCAGGGAATAAATGACAGTTTGTTTCATTGTCTTTCCAATGCCACAAAAGCATAAACAGTCGAGAGCAAAATTGGACACAGAGGAGTATGAACCCTTTGTTAGGTCACAAAAACATGAGGCACACAGGTTCTACAGCAGAAGGGAAAGAACCACGATTGAAAACATGAGCACAGCAGACTGTGCTGAAGAAAGAAGAAGAGCTTACATTTGGGCATGAGTCCCTCAGACTCTGAATAGTAGGAGGGAGGATAAAATAAACAGTTTACGATGAAGGTGTGGTTGGAGTAGAAATAGGAAAAACTGCCTCATCCATCCATTACAAGGAAAAAAATAGAAACAAAAAGAATAGTTCCATCCCAAAATTAAGAAAATTAATTTTACATCTGGCCTAAGACTGTACGGCTTGATAGATTCGGTATTGCTTGCTATTTTTTTTTCTTTTTTTTTACTATGCTAACGCTAGCTTGGGGTTGTGAGGAGCTAAAAGCAGGAGAGCACATTTCATCTAAATGTGACATAATCATGATTAAGAGAAAATTACGAAAACTTTTACAATAGATCAAAAGGTGAGTTTAACTCTGAGCCTGGGGACTACAGCCGTAAAGCCCCCAAACAGCAGATTGCATAACCAGAGGACAAATCACAGCATCAGAGAGAACTTCAAGCATCCACTTTGAGGGTGGAGACAGTGTAAGGGGACCAGATGGAACCTGCTAGGTCCCATATATGAGCTGGTAGGTGAGCCGTGGGCATGCATGGGAGCTGCAAAAAAGAGAGTCTGACACCTGGAAAGTAGCTTTGTGATTCCCACGTCTCAAGGAAAGAACTGCAGATACTCCAGACTGAGTAAAAGCAGGATGAGGTTGACACAGTGGTTTGTTCTTCTGTAATGGCCTGGAATGTGGGGTAGCAAACATTGGTGGAATTTAAAGGAAACAATACTGACTGGTTGGAAAACATGGGCAGAATATTTACTAGACAGGAAGGTGGATGACAGATGGAAGATTAAAGACATAAGAGTGAAAATAAGGGAAACCAGTGATTTATTTTATTAAACCGCTAAAGCTTCACTGCCTTACAATGTTTTTTTTTTAATCATAATTCCTGTTTTTATTTTATTTGTTTAGGTTTTAAAAAGGTGAAAACAAGGAGATTGCTTAAACATATTAATGTGAAGTTGCCAGAATTAACAAAAAAGTGCTCTTCAACATAGTAACTTATTTAATAAGACAAATAAATACCATCTGTGTCTTTTTATTTAGTCCATTGTCTTTTGCTTATCTGGTGGGGGTCTCAACATAAGCCGTTATGGCTTCTTCCAACTACCTGCACCTTTACTGTTCTACTCAATGTAAATGCTCTAGTTTTATCTTCTATTTTATTACATTGTTTTATGTCATGATGCTATTAATGTGCTAAATAAGGATATACAAAAATGAACCTTTTTTTTTGGTCTTCATTCATCACTTACCCCTTTTTTTCTATTTGAAATGTGATAACCACGCACCCCAGAGTTCTTGACTGACTACAGTAAATTCTTGCATGTTGTGCATATATGATATTTCATGGTTGTCGTGGGTAAAGGTTTTAGTTTCACCATAATATGAATTTGACATGTTTTCATAAAGGTGATATTTAGTTTCTATATGTGATTTTCAGAATGAACTGGGGAAATCTAAATAATTGAATTACTGAAGTATGAGATTTGTCAGTAATTGTATTTTTATTTTTTATTTTTTGTCTTGTTTCCGTGTGTCAGGGTCTGATCCTTAAACTGAGTTTTGTAACTATTCATTTTTCACAGCAGCTGCAGTCCAGTGATCCCCTCACACACAAAATTAACAAAAACAACAACAAAAAAAACCCACAAAAATGAAAATATATACTATTTTCTTTTGATTTTTTTAAAGACACAGTTGTTTAATTTTGTAATGGTCGTCCTGCTGTGAGTTTTCCTTTTGTGCGGTTGGTTTGCCGTTAATTGTTCACACCTGTTTTCAGTTTGAATCACCACAGCTGCTCCCTATTTCTTAATTACCTCTTTGGCTTCCAGCTTTTCTTTGTCAGTTGACAGATCCATGTGTCATGTTGCACCTGTCACACCTTTTGTTATCCCGTGGCAACTCTTAGATCCAAAATCACTCCTATTTGTAATGACTTGAACTTTTATTTAACTCCCATTCCAGATAAACACGAAATGAAGCAATAGCTTTTTTTTTTTCTAGTCTATGGATATTTTGAGTGAAAATGATAATTTGTATGAAACGTTGCCTAAGCCTGTTCTGTTATATTTGACATGTTAGCTAGAAGATTTGCTTATTTTGTGCTATTTCTTACCAAAGTTTTGAAAATGATTGGAACATTATCTGTTGAAATTTAAGGTTACATCAGTTCTTTAATATTTGGTCAATGGAAACAGTGTTTTATTCATTAAACTCTACTTGGACGGTGCAGCTAAACCAGAGTTTATCTCAGTGGTTGAAGATATACTCCAATGAGAATGGTCTTTTTGTGTTTTTTAACATGTTATTGTAGCATTTATTGCATAGTAGAAGAATTAACAATTCAAACTGCGATTCGGAGTACTTATTAATTCAAATCTTGCTTGATCAGAAAACTATATGCGGGGAAATGCGCAGACTAATACTGAAATGGGCATGCCAAAGTCTCCTCTAGCCCAGTCATGCTTAGGTGTGCGAGAAATGATTTACGTTCAACAATCAAGCTGTAAAAAAATGCGATTCTGGCTCAAAACTGTACAAGTGAATTGATCCAATATTGCTAGTCGTTAGTTTTGCACTGCTAACATTAGCTTGAGACTATAAGCTCACGCGGCGTGAGGGCGCAAATGGAGCCCTTAGCACCCGGAGGGGGCGGGTTTCTTTGTGCCAACAGTCCCGCCCACAACCCAGAATTATTTCTAATAAGCTACTGCTACCGTGCATGAAATATGTCCTAAAACAAAACAAAAACTGTTTGATGTTGTCTTAAAACTTCCTAATTATAATTAAAAGATCACTGGAAATGATTTTAAGACAAAAAATAAATAAATGAAAAATATGGTTGAATTGGGACTTTAAAGATTTACTCCAACAAAAATTTGAATTTTTTTAAGATGTTCTTGTCGCATTTATGTCATGATTGACAATCTATGAATTAAATTAAGATTAAACTGGATGGTGCAAACGAAAAAAATGTAGTTGGAAAAATATATATATTTTTTGTACTGAGAGGCTTCGATCTACCTTCTAAATAAAGGGATGATGGGATTTCAGTGGAGGTTTAATTCCGGACTGACAGTTCCACACACTTCTAATAAACTCCTGCTGCTCTGCAGAAACTATGTCGTGGAATACTACACAGAATTTTTGATTTTGCCTAGAACTGAATAATCAAAAAAATCCATGGGATCAATTTTACAATAGATTTAAAGAAGACTGGAGTGGAACTTAAATATTGCTCCATCATTTAATACATGATTGCAAACAGTAATCTTTTTTGTCCAATACCATATTTTCAAGTGGAGTATTAATTTATTTATTTTTTGACCCAAACCCTGTAATCATGTTTTCCCTCCAAATAAACAACCTCTGTTCAAACCAAAACCTTCACTTGATTCCAAATAGCTGTTCAAACAGATATGGATGAGAAGACAATAATTACAAACCAAACAGGATTTAATCGGAGCATAAAAAAGAACATGCACCAGTAATATTGAGAAGTTTAATTTCCCATGTAAAAAGGTGTGATGGTGTGTTGCAGTCAGCTTGGTTAATTGTTCATGTATAGTCAAGACAACAGCCCATCTGTTGGTGTCACTTAAATGAGATAACCAGAGTGAGAAAGACTGATTTCACATTCACTGCAGGCATTTAAGGCACATCAGATTAAATTCAGCAGCAGCGGATGTACCAGACTGAGGAACAATCAAGTTAAAACCCCTGACAGTGCAGCAGGCACGTAGAAATCAGGAAAAAACAGGGTTATGATAATTTAATAATGTGACAAAAGTATTTTGTGAGAGTGATGTCTGAAGCTTTGGTGTTGTTCTAACAGGAACTGCAATATCCACGGATTATTTCAGGGATCGTTTTTTTCATTACAGGCTCTAGAACAGTTTATCTGCATCAACATTTTTATTTCTGCCTATAAATGTTCAGAAACTTTACTTTTTTTTTTTTTTTTTTTTAGAGGAAGCTGTGGTTTGTTTTTGTGCAGCACCTGCTCTGTGAGGCGCTGGTTTTGGCCTGCTGCATCCACACTGATTCAGCCAAAATGCTTAATGAAAGAAAACGAGGCACACAGCTTTCCCAGTGGTTGAAATCAGGCACAGAGCAGAGATGGAGTAACCACACAGGGACAGTGCCACAACCTCTGACCATCAACAGAAGTGGAACAAAAAGGGCGTTCTGGCTGATATAAGAGTTTAATCTATAACAAAATCCTTTTTTTTTTTGTTCCATCTTTGTGCTTTTGGGAGCTCAACACCTCCTCCTGAGTTTTTCATTTCATTGCAGTTTGGCATCATCCTAAAAAAAAAAACTGTCCTTTTTCATGTGCAGACACCCTGCAAAAGCACAGCTCTTTTCAAACTGCTGGAAGCCAAATTGGAGGAAATCATACTGGATCCTCCAACCGCCCCTCCTCACCTGCTCTCTTTTCCCTTCTAACATTATTCAGAGGCTTTTGCATCTGCAAGCTTCAGCTGGATGGCAGCATGTGATCTGAAAAGCCTGAATTTGGCACCTATTAATACAGAACGCCTGCATAATGAAGGACATTGGCAGTTTGTGGAGTGAAAGAGAGTTTAGAGAGGTTTGTGAAGAGCAAGTGGAGTGCAGACAAGCTTTAGTTCAAAGTAAAAAAAAAAAGGGCGTTCGCATCAATCAAATGTATTGACAAAAATTCTATCATTGGTGTTGCTCAGATTATACACAGACCTGTCTGGGATGAAAAGTGGAATGTTTTGACCTTGGATCACCATAAAAATGCAATTTATGAAAGGACAATCATCGTCTCTCGTTTGATTTTCTGCTTTCTAGCCAGAATGTGTGTCATTTAAGCAGCACTTTTAAACTACACGGCAAAGCAGGCAGTCGACTTCCCTCTCAGTCAAGTCATTCTCTAAGTGTTGTGCCAGTTTGTTGTGAATAGGAGATAATTAGGAGCTGAATTCTTTTATGCTTGGGAATCGCTATGGAGACCCAACAAGTGGCGGGGTACACTCGGCACCCTCAGACAGATCTGTCACACTCGCTACTTTTACCGCTGCCATAGGCTGCCTGGTATGTACGTGTTTGTGTGTCTGTGACTGAGTGTTGTGCTGCGAAGAGGTTATTTGTGGCAGACTACTGTGGGGCTTTTGTTTCCCTTGTCTCTGTGCTTCTGACAGAAGGGAGGAAAGAACTCTAGCACACTGTGCCTTTGATCACAGTCTGGAACAGCTTCATACACGCAGACAGAGGGGAAGCGGGGAGGGAAGAGGAGTGATGGAAAAGTGAAAGACTTGGAGAGCAGAGGTGGAACAGACAAAGGCTTGGGTGGTGGTGCAGAAGGACTGAGTGAGTTTCTTGAATCTTAAATCTGGGGAATGGGAAAGAAGGAAGTTTGACTTGTGATGGAAACTGGTAATTAAGAAACTGGAGCAGTTGCAGTTTTGACACAACTGATGATGACAATAATAAAGTATTTATAGAATATGTTTCAGGGTTATCAAGACATTTTATGGGAACTGTCAAGTATCGTTGGAAAAAGCTGTAAAAAATGCATACAGTGTTTTGAATAAATCTGTTATGTCAGGGGTTTGACTTGTCCTGCTTTTGTCAGTTCTTTTGTCTCCATTTTTAATGAAGCTTTACTTTTGATTTTCTTTTGCTCGTTCCATTTGTCAGGATTTTTTTGTTTAAAGAAACAGTTTAGTAATGTATCACTTGGGAGCTTTGCTATATTTGTCTTCCTGGCTCCCCGGTTGACTGCTTGTTATTCCTCTGTTCACACAGTCCTGTCCTCCTTTTACATGTTTTTGTCCATTATTAGAACAAAAATTGGCACCCCACAGGGGATGTGTCATCACCCCCATCCTTTACACTCTGCTCGTTCACAACTGTGTTGACTCCCTTAGGGACATCATCCTAAAGTTTGCTGAAGACACTCTAGAGTTGTGTTTTGGGTCCTCATCCTCCAGTCTGGGGATATTTTGAGGACAGCACGTCATTTTTTTATACAGATAAAATGAATAAAAGTTGGGGGTGAAACGATTAATCTATGAATCAATCGGTTTACCCAATAAGATCGATCTGTCTGAGGCAAAATCTTAATTGAATCAATTGTTTAAAAATAAAATATATTGAATATAATCAACAATTTTGATTGGAAAAAACCATAAGCTTTATGTTACTGTAACATAAAAATGACCAAGTGCCATTACAGTGGAAAACACACGTGATGGCAGTAAAAAATGATCTATCATGTGGAAACATGGCATAACATATGTTTTTTATGTGGAAAAATAACAGTGGGCTGAACTTTATCAAAGTAAAATGAGATTATTTTTGCTTACTTGTTTATTGTACACATTTTTTAATTTACACTTGATTACCTTTCAAGAAGTACAAGGAATCTGGAAAACTTCACCTGCACCGTTCAGTACCAGGTATTTATCTCTGAGTTACACTGGATGATTTTTTATTTTTTATTTTTTTAAAATGTCCTGGATTGATTTTACATAAATGTCTTGGATCAAATCAAATCGTTCGAAATGAACTAATATCGACAATGTTGTTAACCACAAATTAGGATATGAATTTGAATCAGCTGAG
>NC_050521.1:19861375-19863628 GCF_002922805.2 Oryzias melastigma
CGGGATAGGCTCCGGCACCCCCGCGACCCCGAACGGGATGAAGCGGTCAAGAAAATGGATGGATGGATGTTTATTGTACACATTTTTTAATTTACACGTGATTACCTTTCAAGAAATACAAGGAATCTGGAAAACTTCACCTGCACCGTTCAGTACCAGGTATTTATCTCTGAGTTACACTGGATGATTTTTTATTTTTATTTTTTTAAGATGTCCTGGATTGATTTTACATAAATGTCTTGGATCAAATCAAATCGTTCGAAATGAACTAATATCGAAAATGTTGTTAACCACAAATTAGGATATGAATTTGAATCAGCTGAGGCATCATCTGAAGAGGTTTTTTTTTTTTTTTAAATAGCATGTCAAAGGTCTGGCCTGTAGAAAGCATAATGTATTTATGCTTTGTTGTTGTGCAGCATGGCAGCACTGTTCCTGAGAAGATCATCAGCTCTCTTTGACCTATTTATAGACCATTCACTACACCTACCTCCTCCCAGCAGTGACTATTTATCCTTCTACTATGAGGAAGGAGGTGCAGAAGTGAGACAGACTGATACACTTTGTGCAATCTAGTCTTTTACTGCAAACATTTTGCACATTAAACTTTGTTTGCACATGCAAAATCAAGGACAACCCATTGACTGTATGTGAGAAGTGGACTTTTTTAGTGTAACTTTAACCAGAAAATGACTGACTTCTGATTACGACAAAATAAAGTGAATTCAATCACAGTTTTTCGCCATCAGGACATTTCTATGTTGGAACCAGAAATTGTCAGTAAGCAGTGATTAGTCCGAGTCGAGAGGAAACCACTGTTCAACCAATCAGGAGTGAGCTTCTTTGGGTCCATCCTACCCTTGGAAAGCAAACGGCACAAAATCTGCCAAACGTTTTGAGGCTTCCATAACTGGAAAAACTTGAACTAAAGATCAAATATCATGAAAATGTAAGTTTTGCAAGAACATGGTTAAAAAGATAACGGTTATTCGGACACACATGACTGAGTAATAGCTGTTTATTTCTCAATATATGGGATTTTGTCTTTTTGGGCACAGCAGGTACTTCCCTTTTGGAATGTGAGGGGGAGGAGTCTAGTTCTTGCATACAGTCAATGAAGCTACCACGTGCATTCTTGAACTTTGAGAGATTTAATCATTTTTCATATTGATGTAATGTCTGGATTTTTGCAAATGTGATGTTTTCATTACATATTTTCCATTTCTTTATCTATTTCTTCTACTTATTGTTGACAAATATGTGGACAGAATTGTACATATGAACACTTTTAATTTGTTTCAATAACCAAAGCCGTTTTATGATATTTTAATCAAACATATGACAGCTTTTTATGTCACTGGGACTATTGGCATCTTAAATTTCTTAAACCTCTCTTAAACAGCTGTATTTATTTACATGATGTGAGTCTGCACTGCGTCCTCTCTGTTGTGTTGTAATTTTTAATACCCCGTCTCCTGCACAAGCTGTTATCTCACATCACTTTTAATGAAAGCTCCCATGTGTTGTGTGTTTGAAACTCCCCTTTGGCGTCACCTGTAACAAGTCTGTCATTTGTTGTGTAGTTGTGTGGCAGTTCTCTCAGCTTAAGTAAATCTGACACAAAGTCATGTCTTTCGATGCAGCTGTCAATCGTTTTTTTTTTCTTTTCTTACCTCCAGAGTTGGTGTGAAATAAAGACAAGTCTAATTTCCCTTATTTGTATCCACATTTGGACCCAAACGCCTATATAGCTTTAATAAACAAAATAATTTGTATGCATTTTAAAATGTATCAGAACATTATTAGGTAGATATATGAGATAGTGTAAGGGTTCAGATTTTTTACAATTTAAATAAAATGTGGAGTATCACAAGATGAATAAACATATAAGTAAAATGAAACTTGTTTCTTTAAAAAAAAAATGCTGCAAGAAAATTCATACAATGATTTTGTGTGCAGCTAAGGGAACAACTATTATTGTATTCATGATAAAATTAACGTCTACTAATATAGGTTTCCAATTCTGCAGTCCAAAGTCTGGGACTTTTGTGATCTGTGAGCATCATTAGTGGTCAGTTTGGTTTATTACACACCTGCACAAAACTGCTTTATTACCTCGGAGGCTCGTTCACTTCACTTATTGAAAACCAAGCCTAAGTGGTTTATGTATTTTATATTATCATGTAATGGAATCTCACAACTCAACTTCCTACATCATATCAATACATGTTTACAGTTTTTTTTTTTTTTTTT
>NC_050521.1:19863906-19872664 GCF_002922805.2 Oryzias melastigma
AGCCGTACACATCACAGCTGAGAACTTTTTCCAACATCATTTCTTCATCTGCTCCCACTTTACAGTAATTTGAATGAATAAATGCTCAGAAATGCAATTTTAAGCTTAAATTCAAATTGCATGTGTCCTCTATCATGAGAAAAATCATACAGGAACAAGTTAAAAACACATTTTTCACTGGAGTGGATCTTTAGACCAATTTCCTCTATGTGCATCCACAAACCAAGTCCAGCCCATGTTTTTTTTTTTTTTTTTTTATAAAAGCTGCTTTGTTTGAGTGAACTGACAAAGGAGTTCAAAGAAAACGTACTGATGTGCTTAGTCTCTGTTGATATACAACATTTCGAGTAACTCAAAGGAAAAAAAATGATGGAAAAGAAATCAAGAGTAATCAAAACGTACTCAGAGCTTTGTGGTAGTAGATTCTGTCTGTTCTGTTCACAACATCCTGAGAGCATGTTTTTTTTTTCTTCTTCCTTTATTCTTTACCTTTTACTTTAAGCAGAAGGGGAAAAAAGTGCTCTGTATGTGTGGGGAAGTGTAAAGAATTTAAACTTAATTCCAAGCTTTTACAACTGTATGAAAAATAAGCTAAAATAATTCCAAAAGTGTGCATAAAACAGGAAGGAAAAAGGAACCTGAACGCGTGCGACTTCATCATCACACAAAAACACACCCGTCTTCATTCTCTGGTCTCAAACTGGTTAAAGGAATTACTCTCATGGTCATCACCCTGAGGGGAAAGCATGTCTAAAACCTCACAGTGAACATTTGTACCCACAAATGGGTTTAGTTTTAGCCTGGAGGAGTGCAGGGTTTGCTGTCTGATAAAGACTTTTTACAGTCAGTTAGTTTTGTGTCGGAAAGCTGTGACCTGTCTCTGGCCCATTCTGTCAGATAAGGGTGGAACACTTCTTCGTTGAGATTACCTTGGCAGCTCTTAGCTGCCAGATCTGCAAGAATGACAACATTTCTCTTTACATAAGTGACAAAAGAGACAGTTACACCTGCAAGGTGGAATTTGTTTTCTGCTCACTTGTTGCACATTGGTAAAACTCCCATTATGTAAAATTTGGATTTATGCCAATCCAAGAAATCAATCATAGGAATCTATCAAAATGGGCATATTTCATAAAAATGCAATGGAAAAGCTTTTTTTTCGAATTAAATGCCCCTCTCGAAACTGGCTCTTCGGGGTCCGGCACAGTGGGTCCAACAGTGTCACAGTTATCAATAGTTAAGTGTGTCATGCAGAATTATTGGACCCACAGCTCCTCTGTAAAATCACCAACCAAAATTTTCCAAAATCGCTCAATTTTGTTGCCTGATAAATGTGCCGACAACTCATTTGACAGATGATGATGAGGTTATGCTGAGGCAAAAACTTGACTACATCTTGTTAAAACTGTTATTAAACAGAGAACGTTTATTATTATTTATTACCACTGAACAGGCCTTTCACATGCATGTGTCTGGCTCATTGACATATATAGTGACTGTCAATATAGAGCTGTGTAGCATGTGGGCTACTGTGATGTCTTCCAAACCAAAGTTGAAAAGCAGAATCAACTTAACCCTGGTGCTCTCTTATGGGGTGACCCAAGCCGTATGTTGGCATGTTGTCCATCCTCTGACAAATGTAGATTAAGGTGGAAAGGATTTCATGTCTATCACTGACACCAGTGAAAATCAAAAATCATAAAAAAATAAAAAAAAGTTCAGCGGTGTCTTATGGGGTCCAGATGACGCCATTTCCAACGTCCATCACCAAGGTTTTAAATGAATTATGTGTGAGTTAGTTTGTGTTTATTTGCATATTTCTGATTTAATAGAGATGGTAATTGTGAAATTGTTTTTTTTTTTTTTGTAATTTCTAGAATTTTTATAAAGTTGTGTAATGGAAATGCAGCTTCAGTCAACTGTTAAATCAATACTTCTAAAAAATGTTTGTATTCCTTTAAATTCTTAAGATTGTTTGTATTTACAGAGGAAACACATGTTTTTTGTGAAATAAACCTGCATTTGTGTTTTGATAATCAGATCCAGAATGAGTCCTATATTGAGTTTGCTGGATAGTCTGCATGCAGCATCTGGGTTTACTTGCAAGTCTAACAAACCTTGTTTGCCTACAGACCAGATTCCAGCCTTTCACAAATGCTCACACAAGCTGGACTAACCCAACAAACATCTCTGGTATAAATGCGTCCCAAGAGACTTGCAGAACCCCCTCCAGCTCAAACAGATTGATCCTAAATCCATTGATGCTGCCTGGATGTGGCGTCAAAGTCAAGGCTATGCCCTGCAGACCTTGTGGCCAGCATATCTATCAGTTAGATCGCTGAGATGATGACTTTCTGGAAACCGGGAGAAGATAAAACACCGACAATGCACATCTGAACATATAAAGCCGCTTCCCTCTTCTTTTTCTTTCTTCTTTTGTGAACTCCTGTGTTCTTCCTTGTTGCAACAGTCTGTCAATAAACCCACGTCTTATTCTTTCACACTAGATTTATTCCCACAACAAAGGAACACACAGTTGGAACAGATGATAACAAATGTCCTGAGTCTCGCTCCTGGCTATAGTGTTCTGCCACTAAAAATCTGATTAGCTTCATTGATTGATGGCTCACTCGTGCCCCTTTGTTCCCATCGGTAATTAACAAAACTAATAATAATACACACCTTTGTGTCATACCAAAATGCAGAGCCCATTACGATTGGCACAGATCTCTTTGTCCGTGCATAATTACGTTCCTATCACCGAAAAAGAGGGAATTACCAATTGTTAAAAGCATCCCAATTGTGCAGGAGTTGACTTTCTCCAAAATAAAGGAAGATTCTTGTGATTTTTATCATAAACTAAATAACATTTGGGATGCACTTGGGACAAAATACTACAAGGAGTAGAGTCAGATGTCCTCTTTGCAACAACTAAATTTCAAACTTGTAAAAGTCTTATATAATAAGTTTACATATTAATGAACTCGCTTATTAAGATGCCTCCTGCATGTTTACCATTTAAATAATAATGTCAACAATTTGAATAAATAATAGTTTTATTCATCGAGTCTTTTGATTTTTTTTTAAATCTTTTTCAAAACTATTTCTCAATTTACCCAACATCAAGAGGTATTGAGAGTTTTACCATTCCTCTAAAATATACACATGTCCTATGATTAACTAAAAGGATTGTAGAAGGTTACATCAGAGTGGTTTATAACGAGAATAGGTTTAAGTCTATTCTCTTCCCTAATATTAGTTGTTCAGAGGCAAAGTTCTATAATGCAAATCCACTGCAGCAGGATGCATTTTATTTTGAAAAGAACATGCATTCTGCTGTAAAATATTATATAATATAAATATAAAACAGTTATAATTCAATTATTGAACATTTTTAAAGCTACATTTTATAAATGAATGGCTTTATCTGTTGCAGATTTGCAACAACTAAACTACCTATTATGATAATTTTCCCAGAGTATTACATTTTTTCTAATAATAAAACTTAATTTTGCTCTGAGAGGATTTATGGCCACAAAAACATAAATAAATAGTATTTTCCTTAATGGTAAAGTGGGATTTTGCACCTCTTGCTGGGTTTTTGTCAGTAAGAAACTAAACAAAGAGGCTCTTTTACTGTTAAGGGTTACAGACCCCTGCTCTTATCAAAAGTTACTATTGGCTCGGAAAGAATACCGCCTTAAAAACACCTCCCATGTGAGAAGTTTAAGTTAGAAAAGCAATAACAAGTGAGAATACACAAGAAAAAAAGGCTTGAAGAAGAACAAAGAGAAGAAAAGCTAAAACAAAAGTTGGTAAAAATAGTATTTTTTTTAAATAGGCTCCTTTACTTTAGTTTAATCTTTAAAGTAGGACTAGAGATTCAAAGCAGGTTGATAAGGTTAATAAAACAAATGGTGAAGATGCATCTTTCATTTTCATGCGGAACACATTTTCAGGAGTGACACCAAATGCCAAAATTCCGAGGGTAAAAGTCAAAGCAATTTGTGCGGAGATGTTTGGAATCAAATTGGCAATAAATTAGCTGCAGGAGAAACGGGGAAAGGAGGCCTCCTAATTTTCTCCCCGATCTCTCGCAGGTATTGACAGATGGAGGCCAGCCCACGCCACATCAGACAATGCTCAACTCGCTTCACACCCACAGCTTTCATTGATGACAGGAAGCGCACAACTGCTGCTTGGAAATGCAACACGCTTTTGTCCTATTTAGGATAAGATGAAAGCACACAAGGTAGCAAAATTAATAAATGATCAAACATACTGCTGCTCTCTTTACAGATAAAGTGGCTTTATAACGTAGCCTTTTGAAGATCATTACCGCCTGTGTGTGAAAAGAAATAGTTGCGCATTCTGTTGTTTTGCTTTATTCTAATATTGTTTACCACATGCTCCGGGAGCCTAAAGGGGCCTCACAGGCAGGATTTATTTCACCAATATTGATTAATCTAATTGCAAATTGCTGATTTGTACAAAAAAAGCAGTTAAAAGTTATGCATCTCGCTAAAACATGAAGCACTGTTCAATGAAACTCATTACTGAGTCTAAAATTAGGGATCAAGGGACACGGTGGATTCTAAAGATGCACAAAAATTCAGAAGCTCTTGTACTAGTTCAGAAGTTAAATAAACCTGGTTCATTAAAAAAAAGAGACCAATGCATCAAACTTTAGTTTTGTATATATTAGCTTGTTTCCAAGGAAACAGAGTACTCAACCTGTGAGTATAAACACTATATAATCAGATACCAAGTAGACGCATAGACTAATGATACAGAAGCTCAGTGTCTAAAATTAAGTCGATACCATTGACATTTTTTATCCACTCAGAATGCGATTTCGGTGACAAAAGGACACTTAAAGGACAGGGGGAAGACCCGGGATCAATACGTTTGAGAAGTGATTTGCTGCTGCTTACATTAAGCAGATTCATGGGCATGCGATGAAGTGAACTGTGAGATAGTCGGGGCTTAATGATCTGCTCAAAGTCACACGGCCTGACCCGCTGCTCTTTAAAAATGGGTTTCAGTCGGTGGCTTGACATGTTAATTCTATAAAGTGCTCCTATTGAGTGTGCTTGTCATGACCCAACTTTTCTTCTCATATGTCTAACATGCAGGAATGAGTTGGATAGAAAAAAAATGCTTTAAAGTACCACTCCAACTACATTTATAGCTAATTAAAAATTGTTCCCAGTGGTGTTTTAACTATTTTTTATGCATTTTTTAGGAAAAATCAAAAAAACTATTTTACAATTTTTAGACATTTTCTGCAGTGCAGCAGGAGTTCTTCAAAAATGTGCTTTTTTAATCCTTGGGTTTTCATCTGCTCCTGATCCATAAGATTTGAATTAAGAAATACTCAGAAATTCTGTTTTAATCTTAAATTTTTGTTCATGTATGTCCTCTGTCACAAAAAAAATGCTACATGAACACCAAAAACAAAATTTTCATTGGAGTGGGTCTTTAATAAAGAAATTGATGCTTTAGTTAAGTTAAATGTTTTGTATATTTCCCCCTCATTATAAATGCAACTGATTCCAGTCTGTTTTGTGTCAAACATTTTGCAAATAAAAATATTCCAAAAGCATTAAATGCAAATAAACAATTTAATAAATATTTTATTGCAGTCCAATACTTTTCATTTCTTCACAAAGACAACAAAACATCTAAAATACATAAAATTGCTGTCAATTTTTCGAACTATTCATTCACTTCGTCATAGTGTTGTGTCTGATGGTCCATCTTGATATGAAATTCTTGAAAACAGCCACAGTCACTTGGCATATTAGACAGACATTTCATATTTCACTGAAAAAATATCCCAATTTCCACTGGTCCTGAAAGCGTAAGTCTTTACTGTCAACTTTTCTGTTTATTCACAGTTGACACTTTAGAAATGAGCTATGAAGTGTCATGAACAGTGTTGCCTCAGGTGTACAGCAGATTCATGCAACTTAGCAACCAGAATCAAGATATTGTACACCTACTTTGAAAAATAATAATAATAATACTGTGGGCTGCATATAATTTATTCAATAAAAGAAGCCTGTTGGTTGGTTGGGCCACACTTTGGACATGCCTGACAAGTACGAAGCATAGGCCCTAAGCTCTGTTTTTAAATTGTCCCTCTCCAAACTAAATCTTGGAGTTGCCCATTCATCTCAAGCTGAATTTACATTTAGTTTAAATGTTTAAAAAATACAAAAAAAATAAAAATAAAAAAAATAACTGGAGACAGGTCAATTTACTGAGGAACCACTCGGGGTTTGTCTTACAAGCTAGTGAGCCCCCATTTCCTACAATATAACATGTTCCCATGATTGCATCCAACATCCATCTCTTACAGTTTCACCACCATATGGCATGTTTGTTGCCATATGTGAAGTGAAATGTGTTTTGCATGTCTGAGGGAATTCACTGGAAGAAGTGAAAAACTGAATGTAGCAGTCATTCACTAGTTGCTCAGTTTGTTTATCTGTGAATTTAGCACTGGTGACAGCACCGTTTAGCACATTAGTGGAGTTTGGTTTTATCTCAGGGTGCAAAAAAAAGTGAAATGAAGAAGAAAATAACACTAAATTATTTATGGCAGTTGTAGCCCAAATATTTCTAAAGATTCTTCATTTCTTAACACTGGACGCACATCCTAATATGAAAGTAAACATTAGCATAGCAAATCAGACTTTACATTTAATCATCAAAATCTCTTTTATCTCTAAACTATTTTTCACCTCAGAGGCCCTTTGTGCCCTCCACTGCAGAAAATAGTTTTGTGAGTGTTGAAAAAAATTAGTTTGCTTGTCTGTGTGGCCCAGCAGGCCACACTGGCTATTCCTTAAGTGTCATTTATCATCATGCAGAGTCTTTCAGATTTCATTAACATTTTGTTGGGCGAGGAAGCAGTGCAATCAATGCCGTATTCAGAGGTTAAAAGGGCAGTGGAGTAATCAAACTCTGGTTTATCCTCAAGAGACTGCAGTTCATGTTTTGTATGTCTGTTTTGTTAGACCCTTATTTTACTCTCGTCTCGCATTTGTCAATTTTAATGATTCGTTAGATTTGCCGCTTGATTAGTTTTGAGGGATAAAATCAAGGTTTGGATTAAACTGCACAAACACACAATTATGTGAACAATAAAATTAGAATACAAAAGATGTCGGTGTAGATTTTCATTTATCTAAGTTGACTCCATCAAAGTTGTTCTTTGGTAAAATGCAAAAGTGAGAGCTTTGGGAGCAAAGTTGAATTTTTTTGTCATTTTATGTCACATATACAATAATTAAAACAAGTGTATAATTTATTTTTCAATGTTTGAATAATTCCTAATTTCCTCCAGTTTATATTTAAAATTTAAATGCATTTTGTTGTTAGAAAAATACTAAAGTACACATTTTAATAAGATTTGTCTCTGTATTAATTCATTTATTCGTTGTTTTTATTACATCGTGTTTGAGGTTTGTTCTAGTTTCGCAGGAATTTTCAATCTGTTTTTCTGCACTTCACTGACTAGAGGCCACAAATCAGTGACAAAAAGCTGCATGCGGAAAACGACACACTCTGTTTCTCACCGTTTTCTAAAGAAGCAACAGGAGCTATTTGTGAGTAAATAGAGGGCATGTGTGCATGTGCTGTGACTAAGAGGGAAAAAAATGGAAATAAGAGCATAAAACAAAGAACAGTGTGGAGGTATGCATACAAAAACAAAATCCAACTATTTCCATAACCGTACTGGTAGAATATATATATATATATAAAGAGCTTGTTGATAATTGTCTGATATAATCAGTGTGTTAATTATGTCTTTATAACCATTATTTTGGGGAGTTCTTTGAATCTGTAATCATTTGTGGTGATAAAGGGTTAAAACGGGGTGAGCAAACTATGGCCCGGGGGCCATATGTGGCCCTATGAAATATGGCCCGCCAAACTAGAATAAATTATATTTATAATCCTTAATAATGTCTTGATTTCCCTTTGATTCTCCACATAAATGGTGCACTATAAATACATTTTTCTTTTGTTTAGGCGCAGAGAGTTATCGTATGCTGTTGGAAGATTTGTTGTTTTCCAGACTTTAAAAAATGTGTTTTTAAGTGAGTAATTTTTTCCGATCATTCCACATGTACGCAGCATTTCTATGAATGAATGTTTTTACCTGAAGGAAATCAAACCAATCGATGCAGTTAGCTCTTAAATGGGAACGAATGACAACGTTTTTGGGAAAAAAACTTCAAAATGTTCTGTTTAAATATGTATATATAATTTCATTCAATATCAAAGCATATTTTTGTCCAGATACCAAGTTATCTCGTTCTCTTATGAGGTGGATTACTAAAATACTCCACGCACCAGCACCTGATCTGGCCCTTCTGTCAAATTTTAAAACCCTTTGTGGCCCACAAGTCAAAAACTTTGCCCAGCCCTGGGTTAGAATGTCCATTTTCTTTGACCCCCTCCCAATAAATCCACAAGAGGCTTAACAAAAAAGCTGAAAAAAATGAGACCACAACAGAGCAAGATCCATTCGAAAAAAATAATTTAATATGAACTAATATCACTTTAATATTTTTTTGATTATAAGCACATCACTTAAATATGTTTCAATGTTTAAACAAGTGAATTGCAATTCTATATAGCAACTGGTTAAAAAGTATAAAGTTTGAACTGTAGAAGAAGTTTAAAACACTCAGATCAAGCTCTGACTCTGGTAACTCTTGAAGAGCTGAGCCCTAAAGGTGCC
>NC_050521.1:19872766-19876334 GCF_002922805.2 Oryzias melastigma
TTTTTGTGATTATAAGCACATCACTTAAATATGTTTCAATTTTTAAACAAGTGAATTACAATTCTCTATAGCAACTGGTTGTAAAAGTATAAAGTTTGAAATATAGAAGAAGTTTAAAACACTCAGATCAAGCTCTGACTCTGGTGGTAACTCTTGAAGAGCTGAGCCCTAAAGGTGCCTTGTATACATTTTTGGAGATACGAGCACAGTCATTTGAAATGCAAATGTGAGTTTTGTATCAAGAGAACACATTTTCAATCCACAAAGGGATTAGTTAGAGGATGTCAGCCAATTATGTGTTAAAACCAGAGGAGAAACGAGAACGAGGCAGAAGGGGGACGAGAGCAAAATGTAAGCGGAGGGAACAAAGAGAAGAGTGGAAGAAAGAATCTGTTATGAAATGAGACAAAAGCCGCTTTTGCAGACTCAAGGGTAGATTAAGCAGGAGGTAGACTGTTTCATTGCCACCACCAGCAACAAATCCAAAGTAATAAGTGCACCCAATTTCATCGGAGTGCTGCAAAATAAAGAAATCGGGTAATACAGCTTAGGCAGCGGAGCGCGAAATATCCCTGTGTAGCGGAGATGTAGCGGAGAGCTGGACCACACTAGTTTTCCTTCTGGTACTGTGACAGATCTTATCAGCTGAACAGTGGGGAGAGGGATGGGCATTTGTTGCCAGGATTACCCAGGATTTGCCAAAGAAGATATTCATTAACTTCTGTTGACATCTTGCAAAGCGATCGTAATCCCACAGAAAAGCAGTGGACGGAGCATGCGGACCGCAGCGCAGACGATGTCTACAGCCTCCAGCAGCAAGATAGCTGCCCTCATCCTCCACTAAGGAATACTAGGGGTTTACTTATGGACGAGTGGTTTGAACTGCAAATACAAGAGGCATTAAGTGCTGTTTTTCTTCGTTTATTGCAAATGTGACAGTCAAAAAGCAACCTGCAATATAAATATGTGAAGTAAAGTTCAAACCTTTGCTGAAAAATAAGCCTAGTAACGTATTATAGAATGTATTTGATAGTGACCAAAGATTTGAGTGAATTAAAGCATTCTATACACAAGACATGGATCCGGGGAAATTGATTGACAAGGTCAACAGCCAATCAGGATGCAGAACACAGTGAGTATATAAACAATAAAAATGAGAAACAAAAGTTTGCGCAATTGCACTAACACAGCGAGGTGAACAGCGATATAGCGAGGGAGCACTGTAAGTTAAACCTCAATCTGACCATCGCCATTGCATTGTGGGTAATGGACGTCTTGCGTCATGATAACTTTTGGATGGACTTTTCAAAGATATGTATGTTAAAACTCTTGACACTGTTACTCATGTTGGATGCAGTAGTCCTAACATTGATGTGTTTAAAAGACTTTAAAGCAAGTCACTTAAAAAAAAGACCTAATATAAGCATTTTATGGTCAAATGTTGTTAAACCAAATTGTTTTGTTTCTCCTTGAAAACTATTTCTTTCGGGACACTTTTGTAAACCATGCAACATTTTTAGTTTTTAGATTATATTTTGAAATTATTTTTTTTAAAGTGCTTTCCACATTTTAAACAAAAGCAAAAAAAACAACAATAACAAAAAACCAATCAAGATTATTAATTTAATCCACAGGACTTTTTTTCTAATAATAATAGTAGGCAGTGGTGCTATATATTATAGAATGGAGCAAAAATGTATCGGACGGAGGGAGAATTACTTTATTACCATAGCGCTATTAAAAACAGCATATAGATCATAAATAGCACAATAATACACTTAAAAAATAATAACATCAATAATTATCGTCCAGTGTCTATGAAGTATTGTAGAGTCTAATAGCTGACCGGAAGAAAGGAAAAAAGAAAAAGTGACTACGTTTGAGATTAGGAAAAAACATTGATAGAGCACTATTTTCATGCTAAAGAAGAGTAAAATGCTGCTACAAAATACAGAAATCAAAATTTAATATACCAAACAAAATTAATCCCTTTTCAAATGATGAAACATTCAAAAATATCAATGATTTTAAGACTGTTAATGTCAGATTATTATTTTAAAAGATTTTTACTGATATAAAAATAAAAAAAAAATCTATATTTTTTTTTTCATGAGTGAAGCTGAAGGGAGTGTGGGAATTGGACGGTTGCCTAATTGAAGTCTTGTACATTCCATACATTTGATGAAAAAATATAATTCAATGTATCAACTCCGAGAGCCTAAAGGAACACATTGATGTCTTTTTTTAATTATTTGCATGAAGATGAAAAAAAAGATGACGTATTTATCATTTGAAGTGCGTTGTACAAAAAAAATAATAGTTGAGAACCTAACTTTCCCACAGAGGATGTGTCTAGTGTGCTCTGAAGCAAAGCACTTTGAAATAAATACGAGAAATATGTTCCTCTACCCTTCTAAGATAAAAGAATAACTGCTGTGCTCTTGAATTCATAATTCTTTTTGAGGTTTTGACATTTACCCACATTCTCCACTTTAGAGCGGTGATTTGTTTGATTCTGTTACAACCTCTTACACTTAAAAAACATGCAATTATTGATGCGGGCTGAAACTGGATTGAGAAATATTAATGTCCAACGCTTTCTTTTTTTCCAACTATGTAAAAATACAGAAATACCAGTGCTGCCCTCTCTACCTTCCTGTCTCTCAACAGGCTATCTGCAGTGTCCACACCACACTCATGAATTATGCATGGCCTCTCTCTGTTTCTGTCTTTCCCTTTCACTCTTGGTCAGGCGGAAAAGTAGACTAAACCAGGGAGGGGGAAGTCATCAGTCCATACAGGCAGACATGCAACATGCACCAGAAGTGTCTCACCGCATCCAGGTGTGCATGGGCCCGATAATCATTTGCTGTTTATTCGAGAATAAAAAATTACAAGCATGCAAATCCTTCACTGTTCTGGATGAAGTTTCAAAAATGTTAAGCAGCGAACAGTTTTGTTTTGCACATTCATCAGTATTGTGGGGAAAACTGAATAAAATATGGGAATAATATTAACTAAACCTTGAGTGCTTAATAGAGCTCTTATTCCAAAATATTCTTATTTTTCCAAAAATGAATTAACATAACTTATAGTTAGTCCAAAACCAGCTGATAAAAATAATTTCCACCCATCCAGTCTGGTGGTTAAAGTGACAGAGGTGCTGAACCTTCCTTTGCTGGTCAAGAAATCTTTGCATCATGTTTGAAGTCTGCTTCAGGACCTTGTCCCTGTTAGAGAACCCATATAAAGCTTCTTCAGCAATGTGACAAGTGTTTTTTTTTTGCCAAACATCTAACCCAGGGTTGTCCAACACAATCCCACCAGGAGCCAAAATCCAAAACACCCCTTAGGTTGCGGGATAAACATTTATTGAACACTCTAAAGCTAAATTTTTAAAACTTTAAAACTGTAACTTTTTAACATAATTCTGAACAAGATATATAGCATTAGCTGTGATAATGCTAGTGGGAATACTATAAGCTGAATTTGGCCGCTGAAGATGCTAGTGCTGATAGCTGAAGATGCGGAAATTTGATAGTTGAAATCACTGAAGCAAATACCTGAA
>NC_050521.1:19876519-19903921 GCF_002922805.2 Oryzias melastigma
AGTAAATGACAAAATAGTCCAAAAAATTTAGCAAAATTCCCATTTTTAAACGTTTAAAACGAGAACTTCTTGACATAATTCTGAATAACAAAACGCCAGGAATAATATTCTAGAAGAAATCAACCTAATCCTCAAATAACTTTTAATATTTTACTCTCGATAAAAATATATTTTGTCAAAACTATGCAGGTTAAAAATAAGCCATTAATAACAATAAGCTAAAATGATCTGGAGGGTCAGACTTTGACACGAGATCTAACCCACCTTGGTGGACTCATCTCAATGTGTAAAAATAAAACTCCCATCCGTGTTCCTCTCAATTTGACTTTCTCGAGAGCCCCAGTCACTCAGCGAAGGTAGCTCCATGATCTTATCTATGTATTCAAAACCTGCAGCTATTGGATATGGTTGATGGTAGAAATATAAACAGCACTATGAATGTGATGACTTTCCTCAAACTCAGATCTCCTCCGAGCACAACGGACCAATTCAAGGTACACATTACTGTGTAATCTAAACGATCGATGGATCAATCTCTTCCTTCAATTGTAAGAAGATTGCACAGAAATGCTTCCATCCAGCAAAGTGACTTATGTCTGACCCGAAGGTCTCGCTCATTTTTCCATTTCTTAAAGAATCACTTCAATGAAAAATGTGTTCTTAACATGTTCTTGTGGAATTTTTCTAATGATGGAGGACACATATTAAGAAAATAAAGCTGTACAATGTATTTCTGAGTATTTATTTTTTTTTTAAATGTTGTTAATCAGAAGCAAACAAAAACGAACTTTGTATTTGTTACATAGAAAATAATCTGGAGGACCACAAGCTCTACTCCATTTTGGTGCATCCATTTGCAAATAGATCCATGCTTGTTTTCCTGATCCAAGCTGGCATCTGGCTCAAAACTGTACAGCTGGATAGCTCCAATATTGGTTACCATTTTGGTTGCACCAGTAATGTTAGGTTAGGGTTGTAAGGGGCTGTAAGCTAGTGGGAGAAAATGGGTAGAGGGGGTTGTAGTTGCTTTGCAACAAGTGTCCTGCCCACAACTTAGAATTTCTAATGAATGAATACATTTCTAATGGATTTCTGCCACTCTGCAGAAACTATGTCCTAGAGGAAAAACTGCTTTTTTTTAATTTTTTTTTTTACCTTTGCTAAAAACAGCATAATCATAATTAAAAGACCCCTGGGAGCGCTTTAAAAATAGATCATAAGATGATCAGGAGTCTTTAAACATAGCTTCAGACTTGACGTCTGTGTCACACTGCCATTTTGTGTATGTTCCATGTATGTCATTTTGGTCTTTTGCAATACATGCATGATTTTCTTAATTTGTGAGTATTTCATCTGTCCCTCATTCATCAATGTGGGCAGATGTCTGTCAAGAGTTAATGAAGTACAAAGAAGTGAACCTATACTTTATTACATTTCTTCACATTGACAATCAGAGCTATGGTCAGAATTGAGGCTTGAGAAGTCCAAACAACCTCAAAAGCAGAGACAGTATTCCTAAAAGCTGGCCATTTTTGGCCCTCAAGGGCCAAAACCCTACCTGTTATCCAGCTCTTTGTGTCTTGTTTCCCAGCGTTTATCTAAGTCAGGTGATTCCACTTTATGATTGACCAAACATACCTGTCTCGGTTTATGATTCCTTATTGTCCCTCTACAGTGTGACTATGCTGAAACATTTAGTCCTTGAAAGCTATGAACAGAATTGATGACATGGCAAATAGTTATGTGGCTCTTTATTACCTTCTTAGAAGGCCCAAAGTGCTTTTCAGTCATTGACCCATTCACCCATGGACACATTCACACTCTGATGGCAGCTCCGCGGCTGAACTCTAGCGCCAACCTGTAACTATCAGGAGCAATGTGGGGTTCAGTGTTTTGCCAAGGACACTTTGACACATGGTGGGTAGGGCAGGAATTGAAGCTGGGATCTTCTTATCAGAGGTCTACCGCAGCTATCTCTACACCACAGCTGCAAAAACCTCAAGTTGTATGAAAAAATAAAAACAATGTTATAACTTGTGTTCAAATGCACTTATACCACCATTCTCAAACAGCTTAACACTTTTATTTCAATAATTTGTATAATTTATTTTAGTTTATGTACTTAATTTAATAAATTTAGATACTGTTTAATTTGTACGTTTTTATTAACTTTGAAGGAACTCTTCTTTTTTGCACACCTACAAGGAGAACAAAGGACTGTCAATCATCTTTAAAATTCTTCCTGAACGAAATGTGAAGGCACATTACTGTCTCTTCTTACACAAATCTGTATAATTGATTCACTATTCATCTCGCGCCTCAGTGATTAGGTCTATTAAAGCTCTTTTTAATGGGACAGTCTCATTCCAGTGATTGATATTTGGGGCAAAGAAAGTACAGCTCCTCTGGGACCGGACTGAGGCAGAGTTTGAAGAGGCCTTGCAATCGAAATGAAATGAAGAAACAAAACGAGTATCAAGACTTACACAGAGAAGCAAGTGAAAAAAGAGGGTCATTTTTGAATAAGCCAATGATTTAAGGCTTACCCAAAACAAAATTTACTCCACGATTTGATAAATTTGACCCTAAAATAGAGTTTTATTTGTTTGGTTCGATCAATGTCATTCTGTTCTTAGGTACATAATGCTTGGCCTGCTTGTTGAGGGTTGCCAAGGCTTTTTTCCTTGAACTGAGGAAAGCTGTGTCCAAAATGATGTCAATTGGCTTCAGGTAAGTTGTGGCATCTGGACATACAGTCTTCTATAGACTCTAACTCCAGATGCCATAACCTATTTTCTAGACAAGGTCACATGGATGAACAAGAGTTTTTATTGGCATAATGTCAATAGTTAAACAACAGAATGTGCTTTATTGTTCCGGACCTTAAGGTTACAGCAAGAAATGTGCATATCTGAAGGCCAAGAAGTCCAGCATTGCTAAAGGCCGTCCAAAGAAGCTATCAGGTACTGGTGGTAGTGGACCCAAAATGAAGGACAACGGTGGTAGAGGGTGGGTGGTTTATTGTGAAGTAGTAAGAGATGAGCAGATGTTCTAGATAGCAGTGCTCAAGCTGGTTGTAGGTCAATGGTGTCACAAAGGAAATTTTGGTGGTCCTTGATGAAAGAACAGTATTTGTTAGAGATGGTAGAAAGCAAGAGGTGACATGTCAAGGGTCAAACGTGGCTTGGCAGAAGCTTTGGGTCAATCTACTCTACCGGAGTGGAACAGATGAACAGACGTTGGCTGGTGGATGTCCTTATTAAAGGTTGTCTGATGAGGTGATTAGGTATGAATGTGAGAGTGTACGTGTGTGATTGAGGTCCTGCGACAGACTGGCGACCTGTCCAGGGTGTACCCCGCCTTCGCCTATCAGCAGCCGGGTTAGGCTCCGGCACCCCCGCGGCCCCGAAAGGGAAGAAGCGACAAGAAGATGAATGAATGAATGATGAGGTGATGATGATCAGGTGTGGAGTATCCAATCTTTAGCTGTGTGGGGTGTCCTGACAGATGGGCATTACAGAACATGCTAAGTTGTTACCATACGGTGTTCATACTGGACTATTGCTACCCAATACTAGAGCATGTACTCACAGTTGGAAGAACCTTCATGGGAAATGTCAAAGCAGTGCAAATCTGGCGAATTTTGCTCCAGACTTTTTCTTTCACAACTCTATTCCAATGTATGATTCCTACACAAAGACTTAGTGTCCCATAATTATAGCCAGGCACGAACAGCAATGATTAATTTCTCCTTGATGATTACTTTAAAAACGGTTTGTACTTCTGTGTTTTGAAAAGGACTCTACCCATACAACACTGCCCTACCCGAGTTCCTCATTGGTTGAAGTTCAAATGGTTTGAATTTTGATGCACGTTCAATTGCTGCAAGTCTAAGAGCTCAAAAAGCTCAGTCATAAAACTTGATGCGTGAATACGAGTTTCAAATGAGGAAGTCCAAAATATTCATTTAGGTGCATTTATATAGATGTTTTTTTGGCAAGGGGTCGTTTTTCTGAGTCTGATATGCGAAGCATTGAAGTTCACAATTAGACCCCTCTGGTTACAGGGTGAACTGCGTTGGCTCCACTTACTTTTCATTTCACACCATCCTGAACGAGGAAGTGAACTTAAAGATCAACATAGAGTAACTAGGTCTCTGTTGAAAAACATGTAAACACACTAAGGGACAAACTAAATTTCCCATTTCCTATGCATGCATATGTCTGTGGACTGTTCTGGCAATGAAGGAGTTAAAAAAATCTGAGATGAAATAATCCCAACTGAGGCATAAACCTCATAATTTCTTATCATAATTGTTTCTCTACTCTGCATTAGCTTGCATCAGTGCTTGCTGTGTTTTGAGATGCCAAAATAGCCGCGGGCCATGGAGCCACAGAAAACCTCTCTAGTCCTTTGGCCTGCAGGTAAAGCCTGAGGTGTCCCTGTGGATGGATCCTCTAACTATGCTGTGAGTGTGTGGGCTCCTGTGGTCTGAGCAACATCTTTTCTGTTACCAGTCTCACACATTGAGTACACATTTATACTGAACTATTTTGTGCGGTTTTCTTTATACTAAGGTAACATGTCAAACCAACACCATTTATCACAGGGAATTGTATTAAGTAGAGAAACAATTTAGCTGTCACATAGAATAAGGCAAATCAGATCACATTTCTGTTCAGCGGGTATGATGAAAGAACCTGATGCTGGGACTGCAAATACAGTAAAGATGAAGCTTTGCAACATTTGAATAAACAGCAAAATAAATACTTTAAAATGTATGAGAGTTATTTTATTTTATTTTATTTATTTTTTTTTATATCTGATGTGTAAATATTTGCATTATAACACAAAGAAACATGTTTGATAAATCATACAATTTCTTGAAGATTTTTAAAGATTAAAAAAACACACAGAGATAATAAATTGTACAATTGCTAGAGTTGAGAGGCAGGTCAGTTCAGAGTTCTTGTCAAAGGTCAGCTGCTGACATAATTTTGCCTAATTTAATCTTTTAAATCTCTTAGTAGCAGCGACACAGGCACATCCTGAGCAAATCCACCAATTAGCATAACATGGGAAAACACAACGCATATGTCCGGAGTCCCCCCTACTCACTTTTTAGTGCAGTATAGTGCGTCTGGCATTTTCTAGTGCTGTCCAAATCTACTAATTACAAAATCGAGTGCACTAGAAATTTTCCAGAAGTCTTTGCGAAAAACTAGCGCGCATCGATGCTCACTAGATTAGCGAATATAGCCCACAATGCATTGCAGTCGAATAATTTTGGACAAAAAACAAGTTTAAATTTAAAAAAAATTAATAAACCATCAGCTTTTTCAATCTCAGAACATAATGAAGTCATAAATAAATGTTTGTATTGATTCTATTTTAACTTTGTGAAATCCAGCGTTTAGAAAAACAAAAGAAAAATGGTGAGCATCGTGTCCGAATTGCCTTTAAAATCCAGGGCACTATATAGTCCCGCACTTTATAGTTTTTTAATAGTTAGGGGTCTGGGAGGGGTTTCAGACACAACCAACATCTAATCAGCACAGCAAACGATACCAACACCACACACAGAGTTTGTCAACAGCACCCACAAAGGAAAAAATGCAAACTATTCTTTCTCTGGTTGTCTTTTCATATTTTCTGTATTTTATTTTTATTTTTATTTTTTTTATAAGGTTAAACTAATTGACCTGGGGTCTAACAATAAGTGCAATAAGCAGGAGATCTGGGACATAGGCTTGAACCCAAAGTACACGTATAGAAAATATGTACTATGTATAAAAGATACTATAGATGTTTACAAGTAGAAATTCCTCAGGTTCAGGTTCCTACTGACAATTATCAGAAATTTAAAACAGATTTTTAAATGTTCAGACAAAATGTGAATGGATACAAAGATTTGATCGAATGAATAAATGAATTAAATTGTTTATTTCAAGCAATTAGGTAATTATACATAAAATAGACATATCACATAATGCTCAACTTGAATTTGCAGATTGCTTTTTTCCAGGTTTCACAGATATGTATGTTGTCTGTTATAATGTTGAAAGTTTTGATATTGTTTATGAACACACCGCAATAATTGGACTGCTGAACTGTTTTTGGACTTCTAGCTTGAAGTTGCAAACAATGTTTAGCTTGAATAAAACCAAAAGACATAACAAGAAAAAAAAAAAAAACAGTGGAACACATTTGTAATTTTTCTTAAAGCCATCAATGTTTGCAACATCAACCTTCATGGTATTATATAAAAGGCATCTTGTGTTGAGAGCACGTGTTGCACTGCATTAAACTACCATGGGCTGCAAAATGCTTATAGCAATAAAGCAAGTCATTATTTAGTATCTGAAAATATTGCAACACTTCAAATATAAAATGGAATACATAAAAAAAATCTGAAGATAAAAACAAATTTCAGTGCATTTTAAATGGACGTCCCATTTACCACTTCCCTGGAGGAAATGAAGATGAAGGATGGTGGTGAGGGTGAGGGGGTGGGGGGGTGTCATGTTCTACTTGAGTTGGTGGATTAAGGGAGAAAGTGAAGAGAATCCCTCTGAATATGCCTCATGTTTATTTCACAACATGATGAGTCAGTAAATAATCTCTCCTTCAGCTTTTGCTGCAACACCCCATCCACGCGGCGCTCTTTTTTTTTTCTGCTTTCTCGTCTCACTGCTTCCCTGACCTGTTAAGAAAAGCTAAAAACACTCTGATGGATAAGATATCAATCAGTCTCCGGCTTGTTTTTACCTCTGTATATTTCCGATATCTGTCTTCATCTCCTGTTTTCCCACCTCCTGTCTAGATTTCTTCAGATCGATTTTATTTTCTCCTTCTTCCTGGCTCTCGCTGTAGCTTCCTCATGTCTTGTCCTTGGTTTGTTATGTAAGTGTCACTCCACTCCTTCTATCTCCTATTTGCTTTTGTTTTCTATCGCCATGGTAATCTGTTGCACACATCACTACAACTCCGCTAACGTAATTAATCTACTGTATTGATCTGCTGCTCCCCATTCATGCAATCTTTTTATTACAGCTTCTTCATTGCAGGATATTTTATCTTCTTTGTTGCTCCATGATTTTTAAATAATTTTTAGCAGTATTAGCCACAATATTGCATCTTTAAACCTTTTTTCCTAAAACAATGGCTTCCTTTGCCCTACTATCAATAATTATCAAAGAGTCGCATTGCATGAGATTTAAGGTTTTAACTCTGAGCTAATCTCTCTTGGTGTTCAAAAGCTAAAGGCCCACCTACTCCAGTCTTCTGACACTCACTGCACTGTCTCCCAGCAGCCTGTTGCCATGGTTACCCCAGCTCAGTGGAAGGCCAATGCAGCAGCGGCAGCCTAATGTATGATACAACCTCCCTCACTAAACACCAGTTTATTTGTGTCACTGTCATAAGCCTCCACCCAGACATCTTCTGCTAAGCACCCCCGCCCCAACCCTCTCACACTTCGTGGGCCAGCATTAGAGGTGGAGGCCGTCTCAAATGGGTGGCACATTTGAATTGATCAGTTTGGGAAATAACCTCTCCGGTTAAAAGACAGGAATGACTTTGACTCCACTTGACTCAATCCTACAAGAGTCTTTGGGCAAATAGGATTGCCTTTAGAGGTTTATGTTTCCAAGCACACTGTTTATACATACATATATGGTTCAAATTTATGCCAACAGAAGAAGATAATGACCTGGTGAATGTGTCCTTGGAGGGACGAATCAAGATTTGAGGAGAGAAGTGTTAAGGGAGAGAAATGGGTGATTATACAGGAGATAGCACATAGGAAGCAGCAAGGAGAAAGAGAGGAGCTTTGCAAGTTAGAAATGCTGATTGTTGCGGAGAAGCAAGAGAGTTCTGCAGCAAGCAGGCTGATTTATATTTATCAATTCAAAAGACTGCCTTTTGAGAAAGGCTCAGTAAGTATTAATTCATAATAAAACTGGATTCGTGTGCAGAGAATTTATGCACAACTTGCAATGTGTCGGTGGAAACAAAGCCAAAGACAGATGTGCATTTCCCAAAAATCCATACCCACACTTTGCAGGGACTCCTGCTATCTCTGCAGTGACGGGTTTATTTGGGTTTATATTTTGAAAAAGACAACACTCTGCAAAAGATAACATATTACCCTGCTTTAAATCTATTCAATCTGAATCACAAAGATTTTTATACCAGCATTTATTTCTATGACTTCAAGCTTTTTATAAAAAAAAAAAAAAAAAAATGTGAGCATAGCTCTACTCTTGCACTGGAGCAGACCTATTCTCTTCCTTTTAAGTCATGCTCCTCTGTGCTCAGTGTAAAAGCAGACTCGCACATGTCACTGATCAATACATGTTTTTTACTCAGGCAGTTTGTTGTGTTTAGAAAGCTAGGAGATGAAAACTCTTTCTCTGAAACTCTCTTTCTTCTATTCTAAAGTTACTATAGTCTCATTGCCTCCTGAGTGTGCTCTGTGATTGGTCTATTCCATTAGCCAATCACAAATGAGTTGCCAGGTAATACTTTGTATTAGGGGTGCAACAATTCCTTTGAACAACAATTCGTTTCATTCAATATCATAATTTATTGTTTTTGATACGACTCACGGTATATATTGATTTATTTTTCAACAATCCAATTGGATTAAATTCACTGACCTAAAAATTGATACAGGACATATTTAGCCAAAAATTCAACCAGTGTGACTCAAAGATAAATGCCTAAATATGTGTACAAACAAATAAACATGAATAATTGGGCCATTTTAATTTCATAAAGTTCAGCCCACTGTTGTTTTTCCACAGCAAAATAATACATTATTAGAACATTATACCACATTTTATAGTAACGTCTTTGCCAAATTCTGTGTTTCCACACATTGGACTGTAATGATTTATTGATCATTTTTTGATACCTTCACATGTATGTGTCTGTTGTGATGGCACTTTGTTTTTTTTACATTACGCTAAAATAAACCTTTCTGGCTCAACCCAGATTGGATTTTAAAATATATATTATTATTGATTTATTTCATTATAAACAATGTTATAATGGCATAGTTCAATTTAATTAATAACTTGCCTCAGACATATTGATCTGGTTGGAGAAATAAATACATCAGTCAGTTGTTAGACTCTTGAGGTGCATTCACACCGAACACCATTCGTATGGTCCGCCCCTCTTTCGCCACGCTGCAAATTCGCTGCTCAAATCAAGTTAATGCCACGCTGCGGACTTCAAATCGCCTCGATCTGCATCTTTATCATTGACTTAACATTGAATCTGGCTGCCTCTGCCGCATGAATCGCGTTTAGTGTGAAATAACCTTTACTTGGTATAGTTTTATGGAAACATTGTGCTCCGCATGTATGCTTATCATTAGCTGCGTTTTTGCAAAACTTTATCAAAATTCTAGGAATTTGGAAAAAACACAGTTTCAAAATGACAGTTTCCATTACATCATAATTTTGCGATAAAGCACAAACCAACTCCCACGATAAGTAATTAAAAACACAGCAATGAATGTATATTTTTTTTCATTTAGTTGATGTCACTGAAGTGTGTCTCGCGCCCCATGTGTGTTCAGCACAACCAGTCCATTTACAGTCTCATCAGATGCACGTGAGAAGCTTGTTCAGCGGTTTTAAGAAAAAAAAGCCATTCTAACAAGTGAGAAGGTGGATCTTTTTTCTGTTTGAAAATACGACAAGTTCCATTTAAGTTTGTCACGGCACTCGTGCTCATCCTCAACGGAGACTTCCACGTCTAATTCAGGCTGCCAAGTTGAATAGTGCAGCGAAGATGAAACTTTCGTTGGTAATTTTTCGGAAGAGCTGTACAATTCCCTATGATACGCAACTCATAATGAGCTGTGAACGCTGTAGGACCTTTCGTGGCTCCCGCTGTGCAGCATTCAGGACAGACACTTCATACCAAGAAGCGCATTTATTTCGAAAAAGTGTTTCCATTTTAGTTTTGCGAAAAATGTCTATTTCGATACGCACCAAATACCACCTCCTCTAAGCGCAAAAACTTTTTTTTTTTCGAAAAATGCGAGTTTTTTTGACATTGTGGTGTTTCCATTAGGAGAATTTATTTGCAAAATTTCTGAGTTAATGGAAACGCACCTAATGTGATCCATTATGCTTATTTTGCTATTTGCATAATGGGCATCTAATTCATTTTATTTTATTTTTATTTTTTTAACAAATCCAACAGCTTCAAATCGTGTTGTGGAGTGCGTAAAGTGCACAACATCACCTGTACGTCGACTTACATTATCCTTACAATTGCTTCATGATACATTGATTTACCGCATGAAAATCATATGATCATATGATCAAAGTAGGTTAATTGCGTAAACGGTAACAGAGTTACGATTGTCGAAAGAATGTCAACACTGGAGCTAAAGATCAGGTGCTAAAGAGTTTAGGAGGGCATATAAAAAGAAATAAATTTATTTTCAACAAATTCTGGTTTAGAGCAAAAGCAAGTGATCAGCTGATAAAATCAACCAATTACAAACAAACTGGGATTGCAATAAAACTGGAATCGGAACCAATCAAATAAAGGAGGCGTGGATTTTTCTGACTCCCAATTGTCCACAAAATTACTAAAAACTGCTGGTGTTAAATAAATTCCAGAGCTCAGAGAGGAGGCGCAAGGACGGAGAATTGATGTATGTCAATCCTGTCTTCTTTCATATTACAGAGCAGAATTCTCCACACACAAAAGCATGATTTATCGACAACTAGGGCAGATTTGCACCATGAAGAAGAGTTAGAATGCACAATTTTGAACAAAAACTTAATGCCAAATTTAAGTGTTTGGCTGTAAAAATTGTACATGTTGTAAAACAGATTTGTTTCTCCTTTCAATTGTCTAACATCAGTCGTTTAAGAAGACGAGCCCAGTTCTCTTGTGATTTAGTACAACCTATGACTCAGTCAGTGACTTTGTGGAGACTGTATTAAACATCTTTCTTTTTAATGGTTTAACCTTCTGTCTTTTCAACGCACAGAAACACAGACAAAAGTGAATTTGTAAATACACAGAAGGACTGATCTAAATTATTCTCTTGATTCTGCTGAAACTTTTCCTCATTTGTAACAGTGAAAGCACATTTATATAAAAGTTTTAACTGTAAAGCTCTGTTTTATCACAAAAGCAAGCTTAGAAAATAAAAACAAAGCACACTTCTCAATCTATACTAGAAATTTAATATGACTTCTTATACATCGGAGAAATATATGTGACACATACAGACTCGTCAGTTAGTTTTTTTTCTGATTTTAATAGATACTGGGTTTAGGACAATTCAGAATTTTGAGACTGGCCTGTGTTACGCAGCAGAAATAAGCAAATTTCCACAAATGGCCAGAAAAAAAGTGTATAAATAGCCTTAAGATATGAGAAAACAGCAGTGCCATCTTTCACAGTAAAGAACATACTTCTTAGAAAGTATGTTACTTTTAGCATGGATCTAAGAAGTCACGTTATTACTCTTTAAGAGTAGTAGGCACACAAATATCACAAAGTGAATATGAGACAACCAACTTTGCTGCATGCTCCGTCTGGATGGCTCATTACAGTCCGAGACTTCCTGGAGTGTCCTGCTAAAATAGGATGTCAAATTTGAATTAGGTCAAACAGGGGAGAAGAGGGTGGAGGTCACACTCAAAAAACTCTTTGAAAAAAAACAAGTTAGGTTTTTCTAAATAAAAGATTTTTGTGACAGGTTATTAAAGTTATCAAATCAATCTTTGCTTATACAGCCCTTTTCAAATTATAACATAACACAAAGTGCTTTACATCCAATACAAATAATATAAAAATGAAGACATTAATGTAAATTTTAATATAGACATAACATGCTAGGTTTCCTCTAATGACTGACTTACTTAATGTACAGTAAACACATTTCAACCGTTGCTCCCACAGTAAATTACAATATATTTCCCTTCTGGATGACATTTCAGAGGCAGTAGAAACTGCAACGGCTATGGAATTGTGTGTAAATGAAAAATGCAGAGAATTCACCACAATCAAATTAATTATGTTCTAGTGTGTGCTTTCTCCTGCCTATTTGGATAATGAGGCCATGAGTTATTTAAAGGCGCAGGCTAAATGGGAGGGGCAAAGAAAGGGGAATTTTAGAGGAGAGAGAGAGAGAGAAAAAAAAAAGATTTCCATGTATTCCTCTGGCCTCAGGCTCATTGTCATCACTAACATTTTCATGTAATATTAAGACGTTAGAACAGAAGAGCAGAGCCGATAATGCCAGCAATGATCGCCGGTGGTTAGGATTTTTTTAGTGGGAATGTGAAGGGGTGGTGGTGTGAGAATATCCCTTCTTCTCAGCTATGCGGCCTACCTACTAACAGCTAGGAGGACCCAGATCTGTCCCTCAGGGCCATGACAGACTTTCTTTGTGTCACAGTCGCATAGGAAACTACTCCTTTGGACTCCCCCCTAGCTTCAAATAGAGTGAACGCCTTTAAAGTCCCCCATGACAATTTTTTTTATTTTAAATAATTGGTGTTTTAATTATGATTATGAAGTTTTTAACCAAAATCCTATAACCCAAATGTCATAATAAGCAATTTTTCATGTTGATCTGAAGTCTCTGTTTGCAAAATCTCCTCTGAGGGGGCGTCATGGACCGAATTTCCTCGAAAATCCTGATTTTTTTGTCTCCTTCCAGTTCACCAAAGACTCTTTTAGCTAATTCTCTAATGTTTATTGACGTTACTGTGATTAATACATCCAATCATTGGTTTCTCAGAGCAGAGTTCTTGATAAAATAATAAAAAAACTCACTTTTCTGGTCGAGAAAAATCCAGTGACGGCTGATTTGACCACGGAAAATGCAGCTCATTAGACTGCAGTCAATGTACATGTGTAGCAGAGCTGTTGTGACGTAAAGAAAGCTCATTCATTCAAACAGAGCCTGTGTGAGACAGTTTGATTGACAGCGATTTAAAAGGAGAAATCTTCGGAAACGAAAAATGAAATGATTTCTTAATACATCTGTTCTCTTTCAAAAGAAAAATGCGCACAGACATTTTAAAACCCGAAAAACATGATTGTCATGAGAGGGGGACTTTATTTTGAGAGTTTGGTTACAGAAAATATAATGTTGTAAAAAAGAGTTTAGAAAAAACAGAGCTGACAGACGTCTCTAGGCCCTAATAGGTATTTGTTTCGTCAAACGTAAAGTGGAGGAAATTTCCTTGTCTCCATCAGCCAAGAGCAAAACCAGAGCAGGTGATTTGTTCACTGCAATCACTGCAGCAACAAGTGAACGTGTGCGTCTGGGCTCACAACTAAAACAATCCCATTATTATCTCCGCCATTATCTCTCCAGATGTACAGACCTTGAAGTAATTTTCTACTCAATTACGTTGCACGCGAGCATTTTTGAAAAGCATAATGACGCTGTGTTCTTCTGCTTTGTGCTTTTGAAACGTCAAAAATAAATTCACATGAATTGAACCAAGGTCATGCATCAATCAACAAGACTGTGAGTGTGTGTGTGTTAAGTGCAAAAAAAGAATGCAGTATTCTATGTGGAAAACGCAGCAAATAAAATAACCGATTGCCAGGATTTTAAAATGTCAAACAAGCCACAAAGCAAATTGGAAGACTATTCAATTTCACCAGCTCACTCAAGTAAGACTTTCTATTTGTTTTTTTGACGTTCCTTCTAAAGAGTATTAGTGTTAAAAATTGTATTTGATTTAATATAAAGAGTAAACCTCCGGGGAGATCTGTGCCTTACAAATAAACGGTGTATTACTTAGATTTCTAAATATATAATACAAAAAGGTCTGGACACACATATTTTTCTTTTAAAGTAACACTGATAGGAATCAATTTTAAGAAAGGTTACCTGTAGGAATTGTATATTTAGTTAATAAATTTAGGTTGGAAAAAAAAAAGTGAAAATCTTGTATCTCTGATGTGAAGATAGTTATATCCTAGCACAGTTTGACAAGGTGATGTGGGGCAGAAAATAGCAATCTGATGAGTGAGGTCCGCCTCAGAGCTGTGAGATAAATCCCAGTCATTAAATACATGAATGCCTTTAGAGGCACTCTCTTTCTCTGCCCATTACTCTCACTGTCTCCCCCTCTTTGTGTTTTTGGTCCAGAGTCACAGGCATTGAGGGCGCCATGACAACAGCTTTATTAATCACATCAATCATCAGTAACTCCATGGCGACCAAAGAGAACTCTAATCGCTTCTCTCCGAGCCGACTGTTTCTATCCTGAGAGGCCCGTCGCAATCGGCGCTAACTTGATGTGTGCCCGTGTGCATGTCGGTGGAAACTTGATTGTCTGTCTGCGTGTTCACCGTTCGCGCTGAGGGCACGAAAGAAAATGAGGTTGTCTCCTTGAACCTGTTTATTGCAAATTCTTTTTAAACAAACTTTAGCATTGAACTTTTTTATTTTGAAGACAAGTAGATTGTTTTTATTCTCTCGTACTCAAAGTCTTTTCATCTGCTATTTCTCTGCTCTTTTCAAAACTAAATTCTACATTTCAGCTTTAGAAAAATTTTAAATCTCCATTAAATAAACTGCCTGTAGAGTCAGTAAAAAGATTCTCAGTTGTCGTCCTTATTGTAATTGTGTAGCTTACAGCAGTTCAATCAGGAAGTTAGTGGACATGGAACAGTCCCTCCTAATCACCAAACACTAATGGGTTCTCACATTGTGACATCACAAAGTGGAGAACAGCCCCTTCCAGTCCAGCACCACCCCCAGGCTAACACACACACACACACACGCTTTCTCCGTGGAGTCAGCAGTAATTGGCAAAACCCTTTCATTTTCTATGCACATTGGGCTCGTCCATCTTTGCAAAATTTCGGATTTTGATCGTTTTCGTTGGAAAAACGTAGATACGGTAGGCTCTAGGATGATGCCATGAAATGTGTGGCACCCACAGGGAGCGCAGAGATTTAATTTTCTTACTTCCAGGTAGAAAAATGAACTGTGAAAAAAAAAAAAACAACTTCTTTAGTGTGCTAAAGGTGATATGTTATCATATATATGGATATTGTTTAATTTGAAATAATTAAAAAGTGCACGATATGAGCTCTTTAATGAATGTACAAACAACACTAACTTTTACAGGAGAAGAAAATGTTATTGGTTGATAGTAGTGAAGGTAAAAGTGACTGTAGATAAATTGACCGCATTAGAAATTAGAAACAAAACCCTAACAAGAAAAAATACTTGGACCCTACTACACTATTAAATTAATTCAAAAGGTTTCCTTTATAGGAAGAACAAAAAAAAAATTACCCAAGATCCTAAAAAGAGAAAACTAATGAAAAATATTTCAACATAATGTAATAAATTGTGAAAATTATTAAAAAATTATTCTGCTAATACATGAAAAGATCCTTAAAAAATTTAATTAGAATGTGAAATTATGTTTTTTTTTTTTTTAGAAAACCATTTTTCATCTTATGTGTGTGGCATTACTTTGGCTATTCTCATTAGCATATTAAAAAAAATAATGACCATTTGGTTGTGGAACTTGTCTTGCCTTTTTAATTCTCTCGATCTTTGTGTTCTTTGACACAAAATTTCAGACCACTCCAACAAGCAGAACGATATTTGGTTTTAGCAGTGGTTAATTTGCACTCGGAAGAAGTGTTAACACAATTTCTTTTCTTTAGTTGATAAAAACGCCAGCACATTTTGCAATAGAGAAAACATATGGAGATTAAATACTGAAAAACCTCCTCAGAGTGGCCATTGTAATGTAAGACACAAGGGTTTGAATACAAACGGCTTTCTAGATCTCAGACAGAGCTCAGAAAGTTGTATGTTATCAGCCTACAATGTCACTTTACAAAAGTGCTTTTGGCTTTATAATTTATGCATTCATTCATTAATCTTTCAAAAATATTCAGCCAGCTTTCACAGCAGTAATAGGGTTTCCTGCTCTTTGTGCTGAATCCATGTTTAGAGCCGTCATGTGGATTTTAGAGCATGTGAAGATCTCTCCAACCAGTATGTTGTGTTTGTGCGTCTTTTTTGATCAGTTGTTCATTAAAAACACAAGGTCCTATCTACTTTATAAACAAGTTAAATGAAATGAACAAATATTTGTTCTCTTCTTTCTTAATGGTTGAGGTTATTCACATGTATACAACCAATCACGAACTGATGGAAATTCATGTTGATCACATGTATCATTTGTGGCCAAAATGCACAGCGACCTTGTGGTGGAGGTTCCATGATGAGAATAGAGGGTTATGAGTTCAAATCCAGGGTTTTCTATACTAAATGAAGGTTTTTTTAAATACGCTTGTGCGCTTCAAGGACCTAATCAGTACTTTTCCACTGAAAAACAAAGCTATAAACCTTTCTGGCAAAAACAGGGGCATGGACACTGACCACTCAAGATATAGATTTTGTGAAGATAACCATATATGGTAATAAAGCCTCTGATGTCCTGCCAGACATTGGCCTAAAGGCACAAAGGGCTCATACATCTGTGGAGTCCATTTTACAGGGCATCGTCTGTCATGGTGCCGATCCAGAGCACTCCGTACGACTCTGATCCAACTTTTTTTTTTTTTTAAAGGACTCGATATCAATTGAGTTTTTTGGTCATTTTCTTCCCCATCAAGCAAAGGTTAGTAGGGGCTTCCTCACACGAGTCATACCAACAACTCTAAAGATGGGACCCAATGTTGACACTCAGTATTAAGGAGTTAGATTGTTGGTTAAACCACCAAATAGTTCCAGAAGCGGTTGTGTCAAACAAATTTCAACAAATTTCACACAGCTAGGAGCATAAAACCTAATGAGATTTCAACTTTAATTTTACCTTAACACTTTGCTGCATTGCCCACACATATTGCAACCCTTGTGCTATCCTAGGCATGTTTACATTAAAGTTCAGCACACTGAACTTTTCTTTAAGGATTTTTCTTTAATCCTGTCCACCTTTCTCATGGGAGGGATCACACATTAATATTAGGGTGGGGTCATCTAGACCCCATAAGAGAGAGCAAGGGTTTAACTCTAATCGTGCTCTAATTACGTGCAAATAGTCACTTCTTCTCTTTATTCTAATTTAAATGTGCTGGTTAACTTTTCACGGCTGTCAGCTTTATAAATAACGCTAGGTTTCTCCAATGCATTTCCTCCGACGATGTCTGACCTTCATATTAGCTGTTGCTGCCTAATGATGTTGCTATACATAAAATTACAAGTCAGATAAAGTCAAATATTGTGATTGACGCTTTTATCAAAGTTGGCCAATTTTAAAATTGTCGCTCATAAGAACATCCCTCTGGAGTGTTTTTCACAGCTCCATGCAGTTTCTGTTGAATTGCTGTGTAATCCACCATCATCTTCGAGTACATCTTCAAAGGGTTTCATAAGATATCTCCTAAAATCCACTCCCTCTCTGCTTTTACACAGCAGCACTTCTTCTGTAGCATTTTACCTTGAATATGAGTGCGTAAGATCCTTGGCAAATAAAATGCAAGAGCTTGGAGAACTGACAAGGACAAGGTAGAAATTTCTGGAATGCGATTTTTGTGTTTCATAAACATGCTGTTGCTAGGTTGTAATGTTTATTCCAACACCTCCTTTTTGCAAACTTTCAGTTATTCTCAATATCCATCCATCTTCCTCCGCTTCATCCGGGACCGGGTCGCGGTAGTAATGCATTATTTCAAGATTTTTATATTTCTTCTCCACCACAAGAGCTCCCAAAGATTCCAGAATTTTCAAAAACATTTTATTTTGTATGTATTACATATCAAAGAAAAAACTTTTCCTTATATATTTGCATAGTCAAAACATCTAATTTTTTGCAGAAACAGGCAGAATTTACATACAAATACATGTTTAGAATTCCTTGGCAACAATGCGATTTCTCATTAATTGAGCATGACACACGAGGCATCCCTCACATCAGTTTCTGCCGATCAGACAGATGGCTCATAATTTGTTAATGGAAAAAATATACCCAGCACTGAGCATGGGAAATGACTGTGTGATGGGGGCGGCTTTGAAAGAGCATAGATATTAGGAAGGTGAAAATCAGTGTTTCGTGTTTGCGAATGAAACCCTTTGTCATTATGTCGCGTGAGATGCTTCACACAAGAGTCTTTGGCTGTAGTGATGGTGGCGGGGGCTTGTTTTTTCAGTAATACTAAAGAAAACAGTTGATTCCATTGCAAAATAATCCTTTCTTGGTTTAGAATTAGCTTTGAAACAAATAAAACATTCACTATAATAAGTGATTTCTCTTCGTTCTCTCCTTGTTGCTCTGATCACACTTCTACTGGGTCATGAGGCAGCTTTGGGAATACAGAAGAGCAACATGTAATATCAAGTAGTCGTGAGGTTCTGGTACAATGTGTCACAGGTTTTCTTGACATTTTTAAAATCATGGAGTCTTTAACAAACCCTTAAAATCTCCAGATGTCTCATCCATCCCCTTTCAAACCTGTTTTTCAATGAATTATTTTCAGCCATCATCATAAGCAGACAGTATAGAACAGATCTTATTCTACACCACCCTCTTCCTTTCTTGTACTCAGGGCTGCGGAACCAGAGCCTGTCCAAGGTGTCAGTGGACGACAGGCAGAGGGCACGTTGGACAGATTTCCAGTCTATGTTAGGGTGCCACAGAGACATGAAGACCATCTGCACCCATACACCTATGCCCAATTTAGAATTACTCGTCAATCTAGCAGCAAAAGTGGAAAGAAAAGGTAAAGTCCACACAAAAAGTCCCCTGTCAAATTTCCTACCTCAGAGTGCACGTTTCACTCAACAGGTTTAGGTGCTTCTCAAATCCAGATAAATAAAAAATGTATGCATTAACATGTTATTACTATTTTGAACATCAGGCTGCTTTCGAATGTAAACAGTCTAATTAAAATTAGTTATTTTATAGGGTTTAAATGCTTAATATTGATACTGTGTCAAAAATCTCATAGTTCCACAATTTGCAGACGTTTAATTTTAATAATACTTGTCAGGATGACTGGTTAAACTGCGGGTCATCTGTGCTATACTTGGTGCACTTTTTTAATCTTGAAATTAAATATTTTTACTTATGTTGTTTGAAAAACCCTTCACTACTCAGTATTTAGTGCATTATAAATGCTGTCCGCCATGTTGTAGGGTTTTCTGAATCTACAATTTCAAATTCCATTGCCCTTCACTCTCTGGAAGATCAGGTGTGGCATGTTTGATGTAACTGTTAGTGAAAGAGGGGCACTGGCAGACCCTAGGGGTAGAACCAGTTAATAGGATTCCTGATGAATCTGGTTTACTACTGGGCAAAAAACAGAAAAAAATAGTAATGGTGAAGACCATTCTGTGGTAGAAACTCAAAAAGATGTGCTACCCAAATGTTCCAAAATGAATTTGTTATCACAAACTTAACTTAAATATGACAAAACTAAGTCATGATAAGCCTGAACCAATGGAAAACAAAAGTAAAACCTGAAGACAAAAGTTATGTCTAAATTCACCCCTACTCACTAAAAAGTGCACTATATAGTGCGTTCGGCATTTTCTAATGCTGTCCAAATCTACTAATTCCAAAATCGAGTGCACTAGAAATTTCCCAGAAGTCTTTGCAAAAAACTAGATCAACTTGATTAGCGAATATAGACCACAATGCATTGCGGTTGAACAATTTTGAACAAAAAAACGTATAGAAATTAATTTCTTTTAATAAACCATCCACATTTTCACCATCAGAACAGAATGGAGTCATAAATAAACATTGTGAAATGTTCTTATTGATTCGATTTTGACTTTTTGAAATTTGTGACTTCATATCCAGTGTTTAGAAAAACCAAAGAAAAGTAGTGAGCATTGCCTTTAAACTCCAGGGCACTAAATAGTCACTCACTATATAGTTTATAGTAGTTGGGGATTAGGGGGGGAATTCGGACACAACCCAAGTTTGATCTACTGAGGGCAATTAGCTCAAAAGAAACAGGTGTGGGTGATTACAATTGAAACCAGGTGTGATGACATCAAAGGAGAGACAGAGTCTAAAAGCAGAAGCAAATCTCAACTGAGAGAAACATGGTGTCTACAACAAAGAAATACAGATTTTATTTATATTTATCATTAGCCTGCTCCCTTTAGAGGTCTTCACAGGAAATCAACTTCCATCTATCCTGAATCACGATATAAGCCACAATTAATGCAGTCAGAATGAACTATACAGTTGTAAATTCTAAAATCTGACACCATCTTCCACATTTTGTTTTCTTTGTAATGTTTTTCCTTGTTTGTGTGGCTCCTTGAGAGATGTTGATTATAAATCACTCCTTTATAAATGAACTGCACTACATTACATTCTATAGAAACTAAATTTACACTAAAAAAAGTGTCACCAGCTGAAAAAAGCTCAGAAAACTGCTAATGCAGCTGTTCTTATGACCTCGAAGGCTGGGAAAAAAGAGAAAAAAATTAAGTTTTAAAGTGGATTAAGCAAAAATCAATATGGCCTTTTAGAGAGGAGGATGATAGATTACACTGAATTGCGACCATAAATATTTGCTTAAATAAGGATGTTTTTCTCTGAGTAATTTTAATGATGGTATAAGTAAGTAAAATTAGAGCCTCGAAAGTTACTCTAGAAGTTCCTTAAATTGGCAAACAGTAAATAAGTTATCTAAGTAGGTCATTTTAACAAGTTTTGAACATCTTATATTTTTCTAAAAAGTTGCAGTTGTATGGGGTATGCAGAGGAATGCTTATCAGCCGCCATCCCAACGATTCATTTATGTTGCCATGGATTTGTGTATGATCATTACGGCTACTCTTAGCAAATCAGATAAGATCGTATTTCTTTTACAGACCATCTTTATTAGAAATGTGTCAAAGGTATTGATTTGCGGCTCGGTGCATTCATCGGAATATTGGAACACGGTAAACACTTGCTGAAGGTCAGCTTGTCAGCATGCTAATTCTGGCATTTTGTGCGTCTCACATCTGACGGTTTGATTCTAAATTCTGACAGGCGTTTATTTTAATTTGAACATTTCTGAGTCTTGGAATCCAACACAAAATATATATATATTGTGTTGGATTATTTACTGCCTATGCAGATTGAAATAAACCTCATAGAAATCACCAGGGTCAAAGCCAAAATACGAACAGAAAACAGCTGGTGAGACGCTCAACATTGTATATATAAAAGTGTTCTAATGAAGACTGACCGTTTAATGGTCTGACACCAAATTAGTCTAATGTTTCTTTTACTCACCCATTAACATTGTCTGCTAATGAGGCAATTGATAGACATGCCTCTGTCACCTTTCCTGTCAGGTAAACTCGGATAGTCTTTAATCTTCTTCCCTCCTCTTCTGCAGTCCCCATCTTTTGAATTTAACAGCTCTAATAACAACCTTATCTTCTCTACCCCCCCGTGCAATTGCTAACACTCCCCCACCCTTGTTGTGTGAGCAAATAGGCAGTATCACACGGCACCGCTGTTTGGCATGGCTCAGCGAGGCTCGTTAATGAAGGTCGGCGGGCCACTCCACACTTGTGGCTGCTTCCAGGAGGCTCAGACTCACCTGACATCCTCTGCTCTCCTTCTTAACACTTCGATAAGGCTCTAAGGACTCATCCCAACGGGCTGCCGTTAATTTAAACTACAACCCCTCCTTTACCCAACCGTTTTAATGAAACTCTTTTTGATTTTACCATAGCGATGTATTTATTGATGTATTAAATTATTCGATTATTGTAAAACTGAAGCTATAATTGATTATTTTATTGAAGGACATGTTATCTTTCAGCAATCACTGTTAATTATCCAAATTAAATGGGAAGAAATTATTACATGAAGTAGTAGACACACACACAAAAAAACAAAGAACTATTTCATTAGATGAGAAACAAAGATAAATTATAGTCAATAGAGTCCAAAGAATTTTCTTATTTTTGGCCTTATTTGAGGTGGTCTCTCAAAGTTTGAACAAAGCAGTTTGGAGATGCATCATAATTTAAAAAGTATATAGAACACACATCTTTGCAAGGTGACAGTGCAGGACTTGTTGAACAAGGTAATAGAAGTAAAGGCCTGGAATTAAGTACCAACATCACTTTATTCAACTTCAAAGTTGACAACTTCTTCTATATATTTAGTCAAAAAAATTATTTGATGGTTTACTCGTCTCAAAAAATTTAATTCGATAAAAACTAATATGTGTAAATGTAGACAATTACAGAGCTTTTGTTAACTGATCCAATGTTTTGACTTTTTCCAGTGATACATCTGGTGCTCAGTGTAGTTAAATACTCCAGTGCAGTGACGTATGTATCAATTGGTCGTTCTGCATGTCAGTCAAGTGACATACTTCATGGTGAGGATGATTATTCGCTGACAAAATTTTAAAATACATTTCACTTTTTTATTTACTTTTATATACTTGCAATCTTCGTACACCATACATGTAATGTAATATTGTTGCTGTAACTTGCAACTTTATCAGTCAATATAAAATTTGCTCAACCCTGACAGTGTTTTACTTCATTTACGGTAGAATTTATTAGAATTTAATAAGGTAATTTACAGCTCTTTGAATACACAATGACTAGAAGAATGTTGTTTAATATTCAATTTTCATTTTGTTGCAATTCTAAATGTATAGATTTTCATTCCCCATTATAATCAGATTATGATAATTCATTAGTATGGGTTGGGATCTGGCAGGATCGCTTTGTTCACTTTAATTAGAGCAGTTCAGATGTAAATGGAGACAAGGAAAGTAATGACTGCTCAAACGATTAATGGCCTGTCACAACCTCTGAATCATTTGAAATGTATTGTTCTAACAGAGTAGTGTCCGTAGTCTTTAACTTCTCTCTACACCGGCCGGATGCAATGAAACCAGCTCACGGAGGAAATCCCAGGATGCTCGCTTCCTATTCATGGGTTTCAGTTTGAGACGGAGATTGGTGAGCTGTTAGCACGGATTTGACATTTGTGTTTTACCACGTCACCTCGGGTAGAGAGGGTTAAATGAGGTCTGCCTGAAGCAACAGTGACTTTAATTCTTTTTTTTTAATCAAGATAATTGTTTTTCTTTAAAAGCAAAACATTGTAGTATGATAGATGAGCTGATTATCCATTAAATCATCAAAAAGCAATGAGTATTAGCCAGATATTTAATTCAATTTGAACATAGGATTTCTTTGCAGTCCTTAAGGTTGCAGTTAAGGTAAACTAAACGTCAACAACTAAGATTTGCAGCTTTTAAAATGTATAATTAACTCTGTAATGAATGAATAGAGTCTTAAATCATTTGTACATGTTTGAAATAAGGATTAGCAGTCATTAAAAAGTGAAGGTTAGTGTTAGATTTTAATCATAGAACTGTTTAATGAAATACAACCGAACATTATTTATCAGAATATATGAAAGGAAGAAGATAAAATATGAAACAGCTAATTTGTAAGATTGTGATCTTATTTTTCACTTGGTATGGTCAAATTACATCAACCTATATAAACATTCAATTTTCACTTTTTCCTTTACAGTTTTTGTTTATTTTTTTGTTCCCAGGTGTGGCTTCGCATCGAGCCGTGCGAGGACTCCGCATCGTCTTGAGATAGGAATAATGACATGAGGGAGGAAATGTATTAGCTAAACAAATCAATAGTGCATTACAGCCTTCAAGGGAGATCCTAAAAAAGAGTGATACTCAGTGGTAATAAGTATAGAGTCCCCAGCCATCACTAAAGCACTCAAACACACGCGCTAGAGAAACAGTGGCTTCATGGCCCCACAGTACCTGTCATGTGGAAGCTACTGATACCGTAAATCTGATGAAACTGTGTGTGTTTGTGTGAAATGGGGGGAGATTTGTTATTCCAATGATGAGAAATTTTATTACAGGAGCAAAAGGAAGAGCAGTGCTGTATATCAGTGTCCGAAGGCTCCTTTTGGAGGAGGAAACAGCGGGACTATGTAAAACAACAATGGACCTCCGCAACAACAGCACTGCTTTGAAAAAAATGCTGAATTGTATTTTTGTGAGTGTAAAAGCTTCATGTTTGGTGTTTCCCTTTAAAAATGTGACGTAAATGTTAATTGACAGCATCTCTGAACACTTATAGACCAGAAAATGAGTCATTTTTTCCTATTTATCCACCATATTTTTAATCATTACTCTTTTACCACCATTTTGGTTTGACTGCTATAGAATAATAGAAAGCCTCTTCCCGTGTGTCTATAGGTTGTTTAGATCAGAGGTCATTCCGGTTGAGATCTACTGTATGTGGTGGTTCACTACAAATTCAAGCAGGGCTTCTGTTTCTGCTTCCTTCAGGGGTCGCCACAGCAAATCATCCGCCTCCATCGAATCCTCTCCTCTGTATCTTCCTCGCTCACATCAACGCCCCCCCAGGTCGTCATTCACTAACATATGAGGAAAAGTGAATAACAGTAATGTAAAATACTGGCTAAAGTGTGCTTGATTAAGCTTACCGCTCCAGAACATTAAGAAACATCCACAACTCAACAACGTACATTTAATGACTTTAAGACTTTTTGCTCCCGGTGAACTGCATCCATACTAACATTTCTTATCGTTTGGAAAGTCCTAAAAGTGGCTAGAGTATTTATGCTAAATAAATATAAATCTTCTAGAGTAAGACTGTCATTCTTACCTGCCGTATAATTAGCTCTTCTTCATTATTTTTGATTTTTTTTTTCTTAATGTTGTTTCTGTTTTGAAATCAATTCAATTTCAAGCCCAACAAGTTGGGTCATAAGCAATAGGACCTGATAAAATGGGGAAATTATTCATTGTGTCCGAACCCCCCCCCCCAATCACTATATAGTGCGTTTGCCATTTTCTAGTGCTGTACGAATTTACTAATTCCAAAATCGAGTGCACTCGACATTTCATGCGTGCATCAATGCTCACTAGATTAGCGGATAAAGACCACAATACATTACAGTCGAACAAATTCAAACCAAAGAAATTTAATATTTGAATAAGCCATCCAGATTTTCACCATCAGAACAGAGTAGATTCATAAATAAACATTGTAAAATGTTCGTATTTATTCGATTTTCACTTTGTGAAATCTGTGACGTCATATCCGGTGTTCAGAAAAACAAAAGAAAAGTAGTGAGCATCGTGTCTGAATTACCTTTAAAATCCAGAAGTTAGAAGAAGGTAGTGATTAGGTTGGGGAATTTGGACACAACCTAGAACTCTACATGTTCTTAAGTTCCAGTCATGCATTAGAGTGGCATCAGTAACAATGATTCACATTTTCACACCTGTCCCAAAGGTGCACTGAGCATAACGATGCAGCTAAAACACAGATTTATTTGATCAAGTACTTTAACTCTTTAACATCAGGGATACTGCCGGCATCACCTAAATGAAACGCGCTTTTTGACAGGCAGTAAATATTTAACCGTTTACGGGATCACCGTGAATCAACAGAATCTGACGGGGAGAAAAGTGGTTTGGAATGTATGAGCCTTCGCTCCTATACCTGTTGCATATATACCCAAGGCTGCTTTTCTGCACTGGATCTCCTGGAATTACGTTAGATTCAAAAACGTTTAAAAAGTTCGGATAGTAAAAGAAATGTCAGCACTGGTGCTAAAGCTAGTGTAAAAAGGTTTAGTAGCCTTAAGAATCCAAACTTCTTTTGTCTTTCTGACTCATCACTGTTGCCCCAGTTGTAGGGGCATTTGAAGCTGTAGTGGTGTCCAAAAATGAGTTTTTAAGGAGGAGCCTCAGCGACTCAGGGCTGGTTATCCCTCCGCCAGTAGGGTGTCCAGCGTCTGTTCATGTCTTCATGTAGGTGTGCTCTAAAGCCGCAACGTTTGTATTGGAATATAAGTATTGAGTTTTTATGACTTTTTAAAGTTATAAAACCTATGTTATCATGTATTTTCCTATAGCGCTGGTAGCGATGCGCTAACATGGATGACCAGCGGCTATTGGGGATGTCATCAAATGGTTGTAATGTCTGAATTTGAAGACACTAGTTACCTTTCCACTTGGAGGGATACATATAGGGAGAAGCCATTTCAATTCTGCTAAAATCTGTTCATTAAAAAAATAAATAAAACAACACTCTTTGCAACATGTTACTTTTGGACAAAGTTATGTTTTGGTGAAACGTTTAAAAGAATCCAGAGATTTTAAATAGTCTGGATGGCACCCTTGGCTGTCTGGCTCTTTAAACCAAAGAAGCTCAAATTATGTTTTTTTCTGCCTTCAACAGCAGTCTGAATGTGAATAATGAGTATTATCCAGTATTGAACAGTCGTGCCAAGAAAGCATTTCATTTTGTCCATTGGTATCAGTCAAGGACTTTCTAATCAGATCAGGAAGGGATCTAAGTTGCGTGTGATTGCATGGCTGGTGAATAATTTAACTAAAAGTATTTAACTGTGTTTTTAATATTTATTGCACTCCTGTTTATTTAAACATTTTTTTATTGTTTGTGTTTGCAGCCCCAATAAATAAGGCTGTGATTTTCTCTGATGAATTGGAACAAATACCAAAGCATTAATCTGGTGTATTTATTTGTACTTTCTGTGGTCTAATGTTAAGTGGATGCGATTAATGGAGGCAAAGCAGACGTGTTTCGATGTAGAAAGAGACAGAAAATCCCTAAACAGCTCTTCAGAAAGTAGCTGCAATCTGCTGGATGTTTTATCTAGAGTCCCTGGGCTCCTGTTGAGGTTTTTGTGGTTGGTTAATTGTGGCGTTTTTGCAGATATATTTAAAAAAAGAGAAACTTTGTGGGTTCACTTGACCCTTTGCAAAAACCTGAGTGGCTGTGCAGCTTTTCTACTTTCATTCGTTTCATTGAATGCGGTCGTTCTTGTACCAATCAGAGATTTTGTTCCACAACCTCACATTGTGTGTTACCGATCAATGAGTGGTGTTTCCTTTTAAGACAAACTTATTTTGCCGGATTGCTGACACTCTTGTTTAGAGAAAGCCTTTCTCAGCATCAGCACTCCTTCATGTCAACACTCCTATTCTCCCATGTTTAGCCTCGGGTCAGCTCCCCCCCTTTCATTAAATTCACATAATATGTGCCCACCAAGAGAGCTGCGCCACAGAAAAATGATCCACACTTGTTTAATTACCCAGGATTTTCTTTCTCTGTGTTCCCATGCCTGTCTCCAGGGGTCTCCCTTGGTAACAAAAGGAACTTTTCATTTTGGGTCACTGCTGTGGGGCAACTGGAAATTGAAAATGTCTCTCTTGTATTATTTCTGCTAAAATAAAACTACCAAATTATTCCCTCAAGAATTTTTCACTCGTCTAATTTCCCGACCTCTAGTAGCAGTGATGATGATCAAACCTCTGATAGTGTTTGGAGAAAACGAGGTAATC
>NC_050521.1:19903986-19910394 GCF_002922805.2 Oryzias melastigma
GATTTTTCAGGCTTTTCGTTTGTGTTATATTTTGGCAACTCTTTCTGGATTTGACAAGCCTCTACTTTTATTTTTGGCTAAAATTCCTGATGTCACATGCTGACTTTTGTGTGATATTTTCAGACAAGACGGGGTTCAGTACAAAGACAAACCAAAGCAAAAGTTAAAATAAGTCAGTGCAGTAAAAGCATGTTTTGTAAGTCCATTATGTTTTAAGATTGAAATTCTCCATTTATTGAAAACTCGATAAAAGAAAAGTGCAGTTTATGTAATGAGTTTCTTATCTTAACCTTTTGACTGATTTTTTTTTTTTAATGAGATGGAGAAAAGCGTAGTCACCAGTGGGGTCTTTGATTAAAAATGCCTTCATTAGCTTGTAAATAGATGCCAAATGAGTCCATTTAACAGTTGACTGATTATTGACTGCTACTTTGACCTTTAATCAGCTGAGAATACATTGAATACCAGGCAGAAATGCACCCTCAAAGTTTTTTATGAATAAATCTTCTTTCAAGTTTCAAAAAAATTGTATGAATGTGCTGTAAAAAACATCAAATTCTCTTTTCATTTCAGAAATCGTAATAGTTTTCCCCCAACTGGGAGCAGAAAATGGTTTCTAGTGTTATAAAGAATAAAAAAAGAAATGTGTTTTTTCATTGCTAAGCACAGTCGCTGTCACCTGCTGATCTAAATTTTCTCCACACAGCTTTGGATCCCAGTTTTATCCAAACTTTCAGACATCTAAAAGTGTCTGATTTACCTAAAAATGCAATTAACTTTTCTCGTTAAACAGTATTGAACATTTATATTCAGTCCATTATTTTGATTGTATATAAGAACTGGACTGAGTGACTGTGACATTATCCATAGAAAATGGTTTACTTCTGACTCAAACAAAACTAATTCAGAGGCATTTTTTTGCAACATGGAAGCCGCCATGTTGGAACCAGATGATCTCAAGTAAGACTACGGTCACATATCCCAAAATACCACCCCGAGGTGACCTAAATGCAAGTTTTTCAACAAATTTTTAATGAAAAGAATAAAAATTTTGTGTCGATTGGATGATTTTTTTTTTTTTCTCTAAAAGTTGACGTCGGTCAGTGGCCGCCGGACACATTTCGAGGTCACGCGGTGGCAGTTATTACGAAATAGGGTGACAACTGGGCAAAATGTTTTTTTTTTTTGTTTGTTGTCATTTAAGAGTAAAAGCTATTCGTTTCTCAAAAGAAATCTATGGGATTTCGGCTTCTTGGAGCCAGGTAACTTCCTGTTTTAAGCACAAGAGGGAAGGGGTCGCTCAGTCCAGTTCTCACCTATAGTCATTTCTTCTAAATGTGTTCTTGAAAGGAAAGAAGAAGCTTCTATCTACAGCAAAATTAGATTTATTTGTAGTTTGTTTACTCTTTTTTTCTCCCTTTTCCCCCAGTGTTACAAATTATAAAAGCATTAGGTGGGAATTAGAGGACGGGGGATTGTGGGATGATGCAAACACTGCTAACATTTATTTTTATTTTTATTCATTTATTTTTTTCGCAACTACTAAATGCTGAAAATTGATTTTGTTTAAATGCAGAATGTTAGCTGGCTATGGGGAAAGTGAATAACAATGATTAACAATGGATTTTAAAAAATACCTTTCATCTTATTCTAAAATAATTACAATAAAAATGTTAATTTCTGAAATGTTCATTTAAACTGTATTCGTTTATTTTAAAAGCCTCCTCTCACATGCTTCTGGATTTTGTCTGTTTATGCAAACAAGAATAACATTATTTCCTGCTAGTTCTGAATTAGAGGCTGTGTCAGGAGCTGATGTGCATTTCCTTGTAGACACAAAGGACAATTCTTGCCAGAGGCATTTGTATGTGGTGGGGCTTGTTAACATGTAGAAAATGTCATACTCTTGCTTTTTTCAGGTTCAGTGAAAAGAAAAAGAACAGAAAAGGGAAATGTCCCTGTAGGGATGGAGAGGTGCAGTTTGTTTGACTCAGGCTACACTTTAGGGATTTCAGAGAGATGCTTTGAGCATTTAATTTTCTCATTTCAGACGCAGACCGTGGCGTTGAGGAGTGTTAACGTGGCGTTGGATGAGCTGAAATCTCAATGCTCTGAATGTTCCAGAGGAGAAGATAATGAAATCTCAGTTCAAATGGGAAAATAGGGGAAAAAAGTTTTAGGGATGATAAGTATTCCAATTTCGCTATCACACATTTAATTAAAAATTGTCCATCCTGATTGTGTCGATGAAATTGTGATTTAAATGAGGGTAAGGTGCTCAATAAGGTCAGTCTCAAAGTTGAAGATTCATCAGAAAAATCTCTTTATGGACACATGATTGGTGATGGTTTTCCACACAAAGTGAACTACCTGCTTTGACTGGTGATGGTTACATATTTAACTGTAGATTTTAAATACATTTTTAATGTATATTACTTAATATTTGTTGCTTTAGGTTATTGGCAGACAAATGTCTGATAATTTTCCATAAATTATGTGAGGAAAAATACACCTTAAATATATATAAGCTACTTATATGCTTCAATGTTGAACAAGTGTTGCACTGCAAGGGGTATTTTTAAAAACCCTTCTTGCATGGAAATCCATGTTGACAAGCTTCAAAGTTGCAATAAATAGAAACTTCCTAAATGCCTTGTGAAGAATAATCCCCTTCCTGCTTTCCATCGTTGTGCTTAGAATGTTTCAAAGAATTGTAAAAAAACAAGAAATGGTTGATAGCTATGGTTGATAGCTTCCGGGGCCCACCAGATAGTGCGTACCAGACAGTATCTGGTGCGCACAAGAAACCAGTACCAAATATATATATTTTTACTTCCAGTTTCAAGTGCGCACCAGTTAGTTTATTTTAGTTTAATTTTGTTGATTTATTTAGGCCTCTATGGTGGATAGTTTCTGGTGCCCACAAGATAATTTGTCCAAGATAGTATCTGGTGTGTACAGAAAACCAGTACAATTTATTTTTCCTTGAGTTTTAGATGCGCACCAGTTTGTTTAATTTAGTTTAGTTTAGTTCATTTATGGCTGATAGCGCCTGGGGCCCACCAGATAGTTCTAGTGAGTACAAGATAGTATCTGGTGTGTGCAAGAAACCCTTATTTTTCTTTTTTTTTCTGGTTTCAGGTGCACACCATTTGTTTATTTTATTTTAGTTTAGTTCATTTATTTAGGCCTATGACATTTTCTAGTGCATGCAAGATGGTATCTGGTGGGAGGGTTTTAGGGCAGGGATACCAGATTAACTTAGTTTAGTTCAGCAACCAGCTACTGTTTATATTTTATGACTGACTTTTTGATATCGGACTATATAAATGAAACTAAAATGAACTGAACTGAAATTGAAGTATTTTATGTGCTGTATTGCCTGCATTATATGTTTCTGCTATGACTCTGTTTGTCCGCCGCCTGCCCCGACCCATGATTGAACTACGTTATCCAAAGGTTGATCCTTGAAACTTCGATGCTTGTGATTGACCCCCGTCTGCCTGTCCCCTGCCTTAACTTCACAGGCTTATATCTATGTCTGACTCCTGCTCTGTCTACCTATCTGTCGAAAAACCAGGTGCGCTAGTATCTAGTTTCTTGTGAGCACCTGTTAGTTTGCTCACCAGAAACAGAAGAAACCAGTACTTCCTTGTTTTGTTTTACTTTGATGTCTTTGATGATTTTTTTTTCTTTTCATACTTTATGCAGCCATATTGTATTTTCAAATTAAAACCATGTTTTCTTTTAACTCAGCCAACTCTTACAGAAGTGTCACGCAGCCCGAAGACTCAAACACAGATGTGAAGGGCAGAGTGTATACATAAGGGGGAGGGTGTGAGCATCTAAACTGCTGGTTGCTCTCAGATTTTCAGGTAACAGCTGTCAGCTTTTTTAATTCTGTGTTCACCCAGCTGTTTCGGAGACTCCATTAATGCACCTCAAAATTTTGATGTACAGATTCAATTTGAGGATTATTTTCCCGAAACCACTTTTAATGTCTTGTGTGGACAATGTCATACAGTAAACAACGCATACTGACACACTATGTCATTTCATTTACAAGCATCAATCTTAAGGAGAGAGGTCCCATTAAAGTTGAAATGATTAAAATTAATGAATGGAACTTGGTGCCAGACATGTGATTGATGTTTGCACACAAAAGCCATTTGTGTTCTTTTTCCTGCACGTGAACTGACATTTATGAAGAAAGACTGTGGTGGAAATGCATGCACCTTGCACATTTGTGTGCCCAGAATCAATTTTTTTTCCCAAGTAAATCACTTTTGAAAGAGTGAAGCGTTAATCGAAATAGAATAATAGAAAGAAATGCATTGTGAAACAAGGCAGTTAAAAGAATAAATGTGATGCATCGCTAGTTTCCTTCCATAAAGTAGCAATGTTTGTGTCTGATGAGTTGTGTAATTACCAAACAGATTCATCCAAAGTGGTCTTCAGGCTTTTATTAATCACAATTGTGTAGTGACCACAGCTCTTCCCATCAGTTGGGAATCTCACACGTGGATTCTGTTCTGGCATCATCTCTCATCTTAATGATTCCTGTCCTCCCAAAAGTAATGGTTCCACCTGTTCTGCCACTGCTGCCTAATTGACACTGACTGCATGTTATCACCCAACAAGGGACTGTTAATTAACAAACTGCTGCTCGACCACTACCTTGGTTAGTTCAGCTCACTGCTTGGAGTGCCGTTTTTCCCTCCCAGCCCTCCTGGAGTGGAAGCCAGGACTTTCATCATCACCAAGGCTTCCTGCCAACCAAACGGTGAATAATTCACTACCTTCTGGATGGACCACTGCAACAAAGTCTCTACTTACTCAACGTATCGATGTCAACACAAAGCACAACATGCTCAAGGAAAAATAAACAAATAGAAAGGTGTTTATTTATAACTATATTTAATTAAAGTTAAATGTTTTTTATATAGTTCCTTTAGTAATAAAATCCTTTATTTTCATCGTTCTTCATTTGTTAACACGTTAGCTAACATTTTGCAAGGTTTTGTGAAACCGTTCTTCCTTTCATGCAGCCTCTCCTAAAGCCACGGAACTCTTTTTTCAAATTGTTTTTGACAAAGACTTGCAGCATGAATACATTTCGTGTTGGATTACACACAAGTCTACACACAGCAAAAAAAAAGAGAAAATAAAGGATTCAGGCTGAAATGTATATAATTATTATGTCAGCTCGGCACCATATGCTTCTTGGCAGCATAATGAAGATGAGCCTGAAAGAAAGGGTGGAGAGAGCAAACAATGTGTACCACAGCAGTTCTGGCTGCAGGCAGTGGATACAAACTTCTTCTGATAAAGACTTTTCTGAAAATAGATGTTTGCATTTTATGTTGCATTGATGTGTTAGGAAGCTGAGGAGTCAGACTCGAGGACAAGTCACCTTGTTGTTGAAGTGTTACAGTACATGTTTCCTCTCAGTTGTCATACGATGAGAAGATCAATTTCACCAAAAGTTGACACTTACTGTTTCAGTAATTGCAATGATGCATTTGAAGCAACAAAATTAAAGTCAAGATGGACAGAATTGTTAACTAAAAGACTAAATAGGTGGCATCCAATTTTTCCATTTTGTTTTACTACATTACAAGAATGAAGCAACAGAAGCCCAAAGACGAGCAATACCACCTGGTCATATCAGCATTTCATAACACTTCATATATGCCAAGTATCACAGATTTTTAACACTTTCTGTGGCCACTCACAGTTTCTGTTTGGGGAAATGTCTGCCAGTTCCTTTTGCATAGTTATTTTAGTTATGTAATAAATTAAAGCTCTATGGCATTTAAAGATGTAGGCTACTCGCAGACTTTTAGGTGTGCAAGTGTGATTTATCAAATGTTTAAGAGTAGATGGAGAAAAAAGCTGAAAGGATGCCTTCACAATGTGTGAAATCAACAGTCAAACATGGAGGTGGAAGTGTGGTAGTATGGGACTGCTTCGCTGGATCCAGGGTCAGTGACTAGTTCAGAGTGAGGGGCACATTGAACAAATCCAGCTGCCACAATATTCTGCAGCTTCACACAGTTAGAATATAATAGAACGTATTTTGATTGCAAGGGCAATTGAATTGTGGGTAGTATGCTAGCAGCTTTGCACAGGGCGATCAAATACAATGAACATGCAATAATAAAAATGAAAAATGATCGATTGGAAAAAGGATAAAATGTAGTGTACAGAGGTGCTCTTCTTATTTACAGAGGGATAGTTGGAGGGTGTTTGAAGTATATGTTGTAGGAAAATAGGTAGTGCCCTGATTGAGATCACATAGTCTACATTATTGTTATCCACCTTGTTGGTCATCCAACAACAAGATTGTATCCTGAAACCTGAATCAAAGCTAAGCCACAATCACTGAAAACAAAAAACAGCAAGATA
>NC_050521.1:19910642-19956433 GCF_002922805.2 Oryzias melastigma
CCAAGGGCTTTTTTATTTTTATTTATTTATGTTTTTCCTGTGCCCCTAATCCCCTTCTGTACATTTATATTCCACTTAATCTAATTTGAGATTAACTGAACAGAAAAGGCAAAGACGAGCAAAAGAAAGGAAGTTGCTCCTGTGTTTGGCGTTTGTCTAAAAAGGTTCTGTATTAAACAAAATAAAGTGTTCTGCCTGAATGCTTTGTTCAGACAGTTTAGTTTGCCATTTCAATTGATTTCAGGACTTCAGATGTCTTTACATTCCAAAATTTCCTTTGTAATACTGAGCAAACCAAGACTTGCTTGTTGCCATCTATTGCGATGGTATTTGTTGTCTGAGTTATTTTCATAAATTGAACCAGAAGCTTAAAAAAAACAAAAACTAAATCTAACCTCCAAACTACTTTCTCACAATTCTCCAGATTCGTGAGATTCCTGAGATTGAGCTGCTTTGATAGCATCAAATTTGTTTGTGCACAGTGGTGAAGACCTCATAAACCAGAGCCCGGCTAAATCAGCACCTAAATGTCAATATGGCCTTTGGAACACTATATTTATAGCTCAGCCACGTCACAGAACCCACTCATGGTCTGACTGGAAACGGATTCTCTCACCTTACCTCTTTCTGTGCGCCTTTGTACTCCTGTGATTAAGTGTCCTTACATATTGATGTCAACACCTACTTTAAAGAACAACATGACGTTATTTCCATTCATTCAATAACTCTTCTCTCCTATTCAGCAGGTGTTGCATAAATCACAACATAGTAAGAGTGTGCACCAATGGCAGATGCTTGTGTTGCCTGGGCAACAGCTGGTTTGCCCCCTCTGCCTGAAGTGCCACAGCGGTGGAGAGGTGGGGTAATGTATGGATTATATCAATTAATATGAATGCCTGTGCACGTGATGAAATTCTAAAATTTATTTTCCCAGAAAACTTTTTTTTTTTAATTGCTCTAATCCAAAAACTAAATGTATTTCATAGAGCCAAGTACAAGTGTTTATGATGTCAACCAGTGTGTTTCTCTTATTTTGAAGTGCGGCTTCTGTTTTACGCAGCTTTTTACTTTGTTAAAGGTCATGCATACACAGATTTAACTTCAAAGAATTATTGATTTTCATCATTACATAGAATAGCTAACTACTTAAATAGGGCATGTTACTCCCACTCTAAAACTGTGATTACAATAAATAAATAAATAAAAAACATGTTACTACTTGTGAGATCAGTATGTATTTAAACATGATTATTTCACTGAGAGCTGTTCTCATAAAATTCTTCCAGAACAATTTTTACAACCATGCAGTCAAAGTACAAAAGCCAGCATCAAACAGGACATTAACAATGCATTTTTTTCTTTTTCAATGAGAACTTGGGATTTGAAATTGAATTTCTTCTGGTTGTGAGGATAATGAAAAATAAGACTCTTTTTTTATGTCAGATCTTGTTAAAACAATACTTAAAAGTAATTTTTAGAACAAAACGTCAGGCCAAATGAATGGAATCAAACACAATAGTATTGCTAGAGAAACAGTTTCTTAAGATTCTCACAATTTTGTTGAATTTAAGGATCTATGATACCTGGAAAAATAGTAATATGTAGATCAATGCTTAATGCTACAAGAAATAAAAACATCAGTAACCCATTTCTAGTTTCACGAGATCACCCAGAGTCTCTCTTCATGATAATATGAGTCATTTTTGTTCAACTGTGGTTTAGAGAAAGCATTTACATGAACACAACGGATGTGGTATAAGTATAGGGCCCTGTGGAACACCTTACTTTGCTCTGACATTAGACTTACCAAGTACAGTGAGAAACTGACACATTTAAGATAAATATATAGCAAACCAATATGCATGATCTTGGGCTCACTTCATCCTGACGCTTGTGTTAATGTTTCATCAACATGCAGATGAGAACTTCCCTTCAAAATTTCACCTTTTCTAACTGAGATAATTGTGTTATTTTTCAGGCTTGTAAAAATGTATTTTAATGGATCTTTTAGTAGCTTTTTTTATGTTTCTGCTGATTATAGGCCACCGCATCTTTTCAAGACAGCAGTATGGGCTGAAAGAAGCTACAGCAGATGATGTTTCTGTAAAGACTTGTATTCTGATCAGAGTCAGAATCTGTTATGCAGATGACCTGCAGAAATATCTATCTCTCACGCTGGAATAAAATAGCTCTCGAAATGTTCTGAGTGCATTCATAATGTAAACAGAAAGCAGTTTAAGCTTTTACTGCTTGTTTTTAAAGATCGTTTTGGTTTTGCCCCAGTTCTCTTATCAGAGCTTCCAACTGTCTACGACCATTCTAGACTTTTAAGGTCTGCCAACCAGTATATGGTTTATTTGCCCAGGTCACAACAGAAACACTAGGATGCTTTTCCTGGTGCCGGACCCTAGTTACGAAATACAATTCCTGCAGAACTTTGCATTATTTTAGACATGAACGGTTTTAAACGTCAACTAAAAACATGCTTTGAGTGCTTTTATTTGATGTATATTATTTCCTGGTGTAGTTCTATGCTGTTTTTCCCTATTTCTCAAGTTTTAAATGTTATTTTTATGTTTATATTCATTTCTAACGTACTTTGGCATACTGATAGCATTAGAAAATGCTATAGAAATAAACTTTAATTCTAGAGGCATTCAAATTACATTACTTCTTTGTTTAAAATAGGCAGTTTTATGGGCTAAACATTAGAAAACCAAGATCTTTTTTACTTTGTAAAGGGTTTTAAAATACAGGTAACGTTAGTGGTCTTTGCAGGTTTGAGTGAAGCAAGATTCCAATGGTCAGCACAGAAAAAGCTTAACAAACCTTCATCATAAATTGAGGATCCTTTTCATGTTTTCAGACTTGTTAATGTCAATCTTGAGGAGATCAAAAAAGAAAAATGTTCTGTTTTAACACCTTTGAATCGATACGATCCCATGTCTGCGCAACATAACACATTTAGTATACTCAATATTTAATGATACCTTTCACTCCTCAATGAATTTTACCCTGCAAGGCAATTAAGAAAAAAACTGACAGGAGTATTGTAAAACAGGTGGAGCAACATCCAAAAGTTATCTAAACATGCATTTTTTTTTAAGTCTTATATAAGTATTAATGAGGAAATTTCAACTGGCTTCATTTGAAGGATATTTCTAGTACCTAATTGGATGACTACATTTACTGAAGTTAAAATTGATATTGTTAGAGCTGATATATTGCAACATAGGGCTTTTAAATCTCAAATTTAAAAGGGAAGCAAAGTAACTCAGCAAAAGCGTATATGTTTTTTTCAATCACTGAGAGTATTTTTAGTATAATTTCTTGCTTTCCTACACAGCCATTGTGCTACTCTCCTTCAAAGCTTTTGCTTTCCCCTTTTCAAAAGGTGCCAGCTTTAGAAACAAAATGAATAAAAAGAGCACGCTCACAAGGAGACACCAACGTCAGCATCCTATCTGACGTGCTATTGGTTGGTATTTTTGATAGGCTTGTATCCCAAAAGTCTGAGAAGCAAGAGATGAAATGTTCAAGAAGCCTGTAAGGAGAAGAGCTCGATCCATTCGTACAAGCATCAACAAATCTGACAGCAAAGACAAGTTTTGAGTGAAAGCTGCATTCAAGATAAAACATGAAAACCTCAGTCTCAGACGGAAAACACTCATGAATTAAGTTAGTGATCGAAACCCGAATGCTGTTTACTGTTAGTGTGAATTTGATTGAATGGAGTCTTTCATCCAAAAGGACTTGTCAGTAAGAAATCTCCAAAACTTCTACAAAGTTTAGGAACAGATGTTTACTTTGACATGTCGATCAGGCAAGATCAAACTAACCATTTTTTCATTGAAGAAGCTGACATGGATGGTTTAAGTTGTTTGGCAGAATGGTGTTGCCCAGAAGCAATATTCCTTCTACTGCTTCTGTCAACTGCTTGGATGAGCAGCAAACATTTTTTTCAGGTTAAGAAATGTCCAGTTCAGGGCTTCAGCTGCTGACAAAATATTTGATAGGAACTAAATTTAGTAGATTCCTTTTTACAGGACATGATTTAGTATTTCACATCCTTTGTTTTTATTAAAACCAGCTTCGGTTTTTGTACTTTACATTGAAAATTGGTTGTTCATGTGAGCAAAGTGGTTATGCAAAAGAGCTGGTGGGTTGCAGCGAATAAACAGTTGATTTTTGTTCAGTAGTAGGCTCTAAATCCATCCAGCATATAGAGGTTGATGAAGGTAAAAAAACAGCAAGTGCCCTCTTTGGTCTTCCCTTGATTTCCACAAAGCAAAATCAGATCTGTAAAGTTGTTTTATTTTTCATAAAACTCATTTCATTATGCACTGATTCATCTCTTAAGGCCGAATAACAGATTAGAGAGCTGAGTGATTTTTGCAAAAAACATTTGATGCATTTGATGTAGGCAGTGTCAGAACCTGTGCTTTTTTTCTGGCCAAACTTTGTGCATGCATCTCCAAAGAAGCTTTGGAGGAGCTCGGGCAGATTCCAACAGACCTCACAACCAGCACAAGGCCCGCAGATGGATCGCCTGAGGCAAAGCAGGAAAAGAGATGCTGTTTTGACCGTACTGAGTGCAGAACAAACAGAGGATATTCATCATGGATATGTGAGGAACATGTTGAGCATGGCTGCTGAAAGAAACACACAACAGTGTCATCAGCAAGAGGAAATAAGTCCTCGGAAAATAGAAAAACACTCAGGCTTCATGAATAGCCTGCGAAGCTGCAGTTATCCATCATGCTTTGAAAATAATAAATAAAAACTATTGGCAGTAATGATCGACTGAGAAAAATAAGTGGTGAAATCAGTGCTTACAGAAGTGCTATTTAAATGCAGAACCCTATTGTAAAGAAATGTTACACATTTTCATAGATTCTTGTATTTTTCTACCGAGCAAAAAGTCCCTGTAGGGAACAAAGCAAAGAAATTCCCCTAAAAGGAAGGTGGGAAGGAAGTAGCAAATCCAATGCATGTGGCAGAAATTGCATTTAATGTCACAAAATGATCCATGTGCATCAACGTGCGTCTGTAATTTCACTTCCTTAGGACCCAAAATGATGGGATAAATCATTTAAATGCTTATTGTGAGTATTCAATTGTCATAAATAGCCATTTCATGAAAAGGCTTATTCCATGGTGGAAATACATTATTATTCATGGAAGCACTTCTCCCAGGATGGAGCCATATGCTTGCTTGAGGAGAAAAGCACAGAGCATTTGAGACATTCTGGCGTGCAAGATAAGATGCTTGATGCAAGATGAGCTCCTAAATAATAGGTGAAGTTTTAGAAAAGAGAAAAACTTTAGGAAAAAAAAAATGTTTCTTTCTTTGTTATCAATCAGACCCTTTTCCGAACAACATCTTAAGCTTCGTTAAGACATGTATATGGTGTTCACATACAAATACAGCTGCTACCATAGATGTGATCATTACAGAACTTTAAAGGTAAAACATTGTATTGTATTTTATGGAGTATAAATCGAAGGATCCAAAAAAAGCATAGTAAAGAAGAAGAAAAATGTCACGTCTGCTACCTCTTTTGACGCACATCAAATTCGATGCTAAATGCTGATGCATAAACTAGACTGGGGATGGGCAAACTATGATCCAGGGGGCCATATACGGCCCAGTAAACCATTTAATCTGGCCCACCACGATGGAAAAAAAAATATAGTGATAATCCAGATTAATTGACTGACTTGTGATCAGGTACAGAGAGTTATGTTGCATACCGGTATATGTGCAGTTGGAAGATTTGTTGTTTTTCTCACATTTATGTCTGTTTTTCGAGTCTTTTTTCCAACCATTCCAACACAACAAACGACGTGTTTTTTCCCCTGAAAGACATCAACCAACTGGTGCAATTGGCCACTGAAATAGGAACAAAAACCACAGTTTTTTTTTTATGAAGCCCCTAAGGGACATCAAAATAAATAAAAAAATGGAGGTATTTTTTTTTTTTTTTTCTAAAAATTGAAGTAAAAAGAAAAAATCTGGTTACTAACTGGTGTTCACCAATTACTATCTGGTGAGCACCAGTTAGTAACCAGATTTTTTCTTTTACTTCCATTTTTAGAAAAAGTTTTTTTTTTTTACTTCAACTTTCAGACTAAAAACATTTTCTTTAGCTTTAATTTTTAGCTATTTTTCAGTTACTATAGAGCGCACAAGTATTTTTTTTTCTTTTTACTTTGATGTCCCTTTAGGAGCTCCATAGTTTTTAAATTTAAAAAAAGCATGTTTTTATCCAGATTCTATGTTGTTTCTTTCTCATTTGAACTTGATTATCAAAACACTTTAAGTATCTTCTCTTGGTCTGGCCCATTTGTCAAGTTTTAGAACCTTTTGTGGCCCACAGGTCAAATAGTTTGCCCATCCCTGAACTAGACGGTCCAATCACGTGAGGGAGAAGCTACCGTCAAGTTTTAAACCTCATCACTACATGGAAACATCTACAATGCATGAAAGACAAACATGCTGTCTGGAGATCAGGTTTATTTATTTTAAAAAGCTTTATAAAAACATCAGTTAACATTTCATGAGATCATTAAGAGTTGTTTCTTTTTTACAGCAACTTTTACCTTCTACTGCAGGAACTGCATCTGAATGACAGCGCTTTCAGCGGTACTCCCATCTCTATGTAACTTAGTTTGATAACTTGCTGTCCTGCATTAGTCCAAGGACGGAAAAAAAACGTGACTTATACTCCAAAAATACAGGATATATTTTCATTTTCTAGTCATGTTGAACTCCAGTGTTTGATCCTGGACACTTTTTATGTTTCTCTGCCCAAGCCCACCTCCCTTCCATGATCAGGGTTTTCCAGGGCTTGATGTTGAGCTAAATCAGGTGTGTTTAAGAAGGATGACATGGAAAACGTGCAGCTTGGTGGGCCAAGAAACCTTGATCTCTTCATCTCAAAAGAAAAACTAATAGCATTCCAGCTGGTATATTGGGTTCCTTTTTCTTTTAGGAAAACAAGCAGGGAGCAGACGAAGATGCCGACTGACAGATGAGAACGAAAACCTGCCCTGAAGGAAACACTGACCCCCACGCGCTTGTCACACCATAATGCAATCAATCCAGTTGCCAAGCAGTTTTCTCATTACTGCTGCAGGTGAAAGGACTTATCTATATGGGAAGACTTTTATACCACCCTATTCAGTTCTGGGTCAGAAACTTCAAAAGTGTGTCTTTAAAGGTTATCATTTCTTCTCCTTTTGAGAATTCATTTAGCCACAATAGAAGCCATTTTCTTTATCAATTATTAGGAGAACACAAATAGGGCTCTGGAGTTGTCATTTTGAGTCACTTACCAGAAGCCCTACTTATATAGGGCATTATTGTCTGCAGTATTTGATTATGCATCAAAACAACATAGTAGACTTCATAATGAATCTACAAGGACTCACATTTGAACATGATCAAAGCACATATCAGTCATTTGGCAAGTTTACAACATGTTTTTTTCTTTACCTATATATTGGCTAATGCAAACTGGCTTGCAGAGCTATTAAAACAATCAAATAAAAATATTCAGACAAAAGAAAACCTAAAATGTAAAAAAAAAAAAAAAAGTTTACAAAAATCTTGACAAAACCTCAATAATGGAACAAAACAACAGAAAGCTTGAACTCCCGTAATGCACTTCGCCTACTGCTTGCTTTGCAGAGTGCAGAATCATTCTAATATTAAAAAGTAAAGGTCAAATGTTTGCACTCAACAACACAGATCTCCTCCACAGCACCTTTCCGTTTGAAAATAACAAATAGCCATCAGCAGGTTGTTTTCCGTTGAAATTTAGGGCACAGCAGCCTGTTTTATGAGTTCTGCAGGGTTTGGGTGGTTTTTATAGAACTTGAGAACACATCTATTCCTGCGTTGGCCTCTGCAGGGTCACATGGGTTGCTGGAGCCTATCCCAGACACAGTCTATCAGTCCATCACAGGGCAGCACACACTCAAAGACACCTAAGGGACAAATTGAATCATGTCTTTGGACTGTGGGAGGAAGCCAGAGTGCCCAGAGAAAACCCACGTATCCACGAGCAGGTTTAAACCAGAGTCTTCTCATTGTGAAGCGACAGTGCTAACCACTGCAGACCATACAACAACACAAGCAAGCCAAAAAAACGACTGGATACAAATTCAAACATGTTGTACAAAACTATCAACAACTGGCCCGAATTAGTATAATGTGAATTGAAGAACCAAAACTAGGGGTGGGCACATTTTTTGACTAGTGGGCAACAACGGGTTGTGAAATTTCGCACAAGGGCCGGACCAGAAGCAGATGCAAGTAGTGATTTGGTTATAAACCTCATAAAGTAAAAAATAAAAAAACAATATGGAATTTGGACAAAAAACTTTATTTTGATTAAAATTAATATTTAAACTAATTTTTAATTATACTTTTCTGAACTTTGACTTGTGTTCTCTTTTTGGTGATACAATGGGTTGATGTCCTTGAGGAGACAATGCAAACTTGAAAAAAAGCCGCCCTCCTGTGGTGGTGGACTGGTTGAAAAAAAAAGAAAAGAATAAAAATCACTTGAAATACAGACACGAACATCAGAAAAACAACCAAATCTGTCAATGTTTCTGTCGTGCATCATCTATGGGGAGAAACCAGAAATACAGGGGAATGGAAGCAATAATTTTGATTTTTTTATATAATGAATGAATGAAAAAGTTTATTTCAAGCAATCAGGTCATATACATGAAATTACATATCACATAATGAATCACAAGTAGATCACTTGAAAGGGAGTGGAAGTAAACGAACTTATATAATCCCACCCCTGTTCGACCGTACCATTTTCTCTACACAAATTACCAATATCCGGTTCAGGACTTGACCCAGAACCGGAACTAAGATGTATTTTAATTTAGAGGGCCAGATTAAATAGCTTGATGGGCTGCACTAGCCTATGAAATTATTTATGCTTAATTAAAAAATAACAATAAATGCTATCTATGTATTTATTTAAAATAAATTGCAATTAAGTTTCCATTTTTTAAAATACATTAAAAAAACATCTATGTTTATAATGTAATACTGCAATACCTGAGATTTAAATAGGTGCATGCCCAAAGGATCATAATCCATGTAAACACCATAAATTTAATGTTATCTAAAGTTTCACACTGTTTTTCTCTTTCATTTTTTTTTTTTAAAGATTGCATTTCTTTTCCTGTCGGTGTCCTCCTATACGTCTCTGAATTTCTGTCCTTTCTTTTTACTATTTCTTTGATTCCAACTTTTCCTTCCTATGGTGTTTTGCCATTTTTCTTCTGTTATCAGTCACACATATTCATCTCTGTCGCCCTCAGACACCACCTAAATCAATTTCCCAGCACTCTCCCATCTTGGAGGGCTTCTGTCAGGGCTGGCACCTTGCAGCACGGGACACACCTACACACACACATATGGGCGCGCACCTTCTCTTTCATTCACTTTCACCCACACAGTCTCAGAAACACACAAACACTTCCACATCACATTCACACACAGTCAAAGCAGTGATTCACCACATCACTGTTCTCTAATGTCTTACTTGCTTCATCTTTGCTTCTTCCATTTGTCACTGCTGACAAGCCCTGGCAGCAGCATATATCCATTCTACCTTTATCATCACTATGTCAGCCCACACAGTTTTTCTGCAACCTGACCTCCTTCCTTCAGCACATTTTCTTACTAATGTTGAGGGGAAGACGTGAGGATGGCATTCACACAGTATCCGAAAGGATGCAGAACTATTTCCTCAAGTGCCGGCCTTATTATATCATGAGTTGGTTCAATCCTCAAATGGACACAAATATCTGCCTCATGGTATATAAGAAAAAAATGTTCTCAGCTTTTCTAAAAATTATTAATTCAGGAAAAAGACGGCCATGAAAGCCATAATTCAACATCATGACATGTGAATTTATTTACAGCCATGAAAAGAGAAAAAAAAGATTAAAAAAAAATCACCTATGTTTTTGCTAAATTAAGATAATGTTGGAGCTGACGTGGTTTAATGTAGATTTGCATCAATGGTTTTATTCATATACAATTACATTAAGTCACACATTTAAAAGGAAATATATATATATTGGTGCTCTTGATCAATAAAAAAAATATGATTAATTGAAATGTTTGACTAGGTACATTTTATATGACAATACGCAGCTTTTTTTTAAAATAAAAAAGGGAGGGGGGGGCAGAAAGCACATTCTTTCTTCATTTTTATTTTTTTAATTTGTAAAGTGTTAACTCAGAAACCCCAGAAGTGTCATTTGTGTGCACAAATACACCAACAGTGAGATGAGCAGAACTCTAAAGACTTTTATGTTTGCAGTTTTACTCCAAGAAAGCAAAGATGCTGATAAACAGTCATAAAAAAAGAAAAATTGTATTTCTGTCCTTTACATTTTCTGGTAAATACTCAAGTCTGATTGGCTGTTGATGCACCCCTAAAAAATATATTCCAGTAAAATATCCCAAAAACAAACTTTTTGGTTTTTCTACTGGACAAAAACATGCAGCAAGAGGTGAACTTTGTCCTTGAATTGATGGTTTATTGACTACGGGTGGCATCACCAATCAAATTGGTTTGTTTTTCATGAAAAAGTTATCTAAGCCGAAAAAAACAAGAAGAATAAAGTATTAAAATCTGTTGAATATGTATTTCTTTTAAAATGACCGTGTTATAAGCGGGTATCTATTCAATGAAGTGTGCGTAATTAATCTGCATTGATAAATACTCATTATATATATACACACACACACACACACCCCCCCCCCACACACACACACTATCTATTCCATTTTACTTTAAAATGTTTGATTAGGTCAGACAAAGATTAGTTGCCAAAGAACTATTTTTTAAATCCTTTTCCTATTTTATTGATTTTTATTTACTTATTTTGTTCTGAAAAGTTATGATTACTGTGTACTAAAAAAAAAAAAAAAAATAGTAACCAAATGTGATATAAATAATGCCTCCACAAACCCACTTATCACACGAGTCAGGGTCATGGGGGACAGCATGGATCTGTCGTACTTGTCATCACCTGAAAGACACGGTGCAGCACTGGCAGGTCATAAGTTCAACACAAGGCCGCACAATCCGTCACAACATTTCTGAGAACATTTTACAATTACAGTGTCTTGCATGCTTTTGTGCTACCAAGGTAAAATAGATCACAAGAATTCATAAGAGAAAGTTTCATCTGTGAGACAAATTACCTTTTTGTATTTCCTGTGAGGCAAACTAAGATTTCTGAAGCTCATGCAGCTAATATTTAATACTAAACAACAAAATATAGTGTCTGTTTGTTGATTAAAAACTAAACCAGCAATTTCCCCCAATTATTCCCTGAGGATTGTGCCCTTTGGTTTGTCAGTGGTGTTTTCTTGGTTCTTTTCTCTTTTCAGGCTTGTTTTTTCTCCCGTCAGTCTCACCTGGTTTCATTTACTAATTAGCCACAGCTGTCTTCATTTAGGTAATTAGCCTCAGTGTATTTCAGTGTCTGCTTTTGTCAGGTCATCTGCCTTGTCACCCTTTTGTTTTCCCTTAATTCACAGGTCTGGAATGTTAGTAAATGTTAAGATTTCTGCCACAAACATGGTTCTGAGAGTTTTTCTCAACATAAATCCAGACTTTCTTTATGTTTTGTTTTGGAAAGGCTATCTTTTGGAGGCGTACTGTATACTCTGACGCTTCTGTTATCTGTGTCATCTGACTCGGGGTACCTGAGGGCAAACCTATCAATCAAAAGCTCCTGAGCCGCACCAGAACTGACACCTGCTCCCATTTGATCAGGCAGGTGCTAATCATTTTTGCTCTGGCTGTCATATTGACTTAAAAGAAATGGCATCCAACATCATTTAATGGCAATAAATGATATTAATATTAAATTTTCATTTCAGAAATGTATTTATTTTGTCATGATCGTTTTGTTTTTTTTCAAAAATGTGTGCTGTTCTTGTGTAACCATTTCAATTTAATATCTCAACGGTTAGTTGTCATTTACCGGTAATAGATAATATTTGTGTTTTTTTTTGTTTGTTTGTTTGTTTATTTAGCAGCATTTTAATTTGAAGGGTAAATGCTGAGACACTACCTGTCGCGTGAAATCCTCCCAAGGATATTTTTGGTGTTTTTAACATGTTTTAACATGTTCTTGTGGCTTTTTTCTCATGATGGGAGACGGATATTAAGAAAATTAGGCTTAAAATTGCATTTCTGCATATTTATTTATTTAAATTGTTGTCAATCAGGATCAGATGCAAAAATGCTGTTGGATAAAGCTTGTAGGTGTGATGTCAGAGCTGCTATGGCAAGGTACAAGCTCCCTGCTCTGCTCTATTCTGATGCATCCACTTGGAGATGACTAGGTCCATGTACTTATTTGTTTTCCTCGTCTGTGCTGGGATCTGGCTCCAAATTGTACAACTGGAAAGCTCCAAAATTGCTCCGATTTGTATTATCATTTTAGCCAAAAGCTGAATAATCATAACTAAAAGACCAGTGGGAACGCTTAATAGATCAAAATATGATCAGAGTGGACTCAAATGTGATTCTAATGAACTATATGGCTTAAAAAATGACTTCAGAATGCAGTTTGCAATTACATCTGTTAACTGGAGCTATGCCTATTCCCAATGTTTCAGCTGAAGAACAAAATAAGTCCACAAAGTGAACTTGGGAGCTGCCCTGTCTCCTAATCTCATTTTACCTGCATAAGATGGTCACATGCTGGGTGTCTGTGTTTGTTCAGGGATCGAACTAGTCCTCTTATTTTGTGACATTGATCCACAGATCAAAAGCAGAGTTGAGGCACAGCTACTCTCTTTTTACAATTCAGAAAGCAAAACCTCCAAATGTAGCCCCATGTTCATGGTGTCATTTACCAAGCGCTATGCTTTCTTTTTAATCACGTCTCTTCACAAAGCGCTGATGCAGTCAAAGCTGCGATTGTTGTTTTGTCTTTTGCTAAGTCAAAGTCCTCTTGACTTTAATGGATAAAGTGAGGCAGCATTTCGTTTTACTTTCAGCGGCTTAGAAATGTTTGAAGTGCGCGACAACAGTGCACAACAGGTTCCCTGGGACCCTCATCCATTAGTGTGCAGAAAGAAATCTGTCTGCCTGGCTTTTCAATTCAGCCCGCAGTCATAATACTTGTCAACAGTAAGGCATTTAACAAAGGAGCTTTGCCTTTTCCTGACAGCAGGAGCAACAACTGGGGAGTATCGAGCCTGTTTGAACACTCCGCAAGCACACTGTGCAAATTAAACGTATACCTTTTTTTGTGGATGGATACTGCTGTTTCTGTAGATGCACAGCCAGCAGCTTAAGAGCAGTGAACTGCAAACCATATCAACAAAAGCAAACATGATTTTAACCTAAAGGAGGAAAAGCCACATGCATTGCAAAAAGCAATGGCCAATCGTTTTGCTGACAGTGATTGATAGTGATGTGCTGAACCAAAAAAAAGTCATAAATCACTTTTGACAGCTGTCATTAAATTTGACTGGAAACCACGGAAAGAAAGAAAATATCTCACAATTAAAGGGATTTCCTGTTGGCTTTTTTTTTGAGACCCGTAACCCTCTGACACTATTTAGAGGAAAGGACAAACGTTCTCGCTTTGTAGGCAAGAAGAACACATTTCATTTTATAGTCATAAAAACTCAAGTATCCAGGTTAAGAATTGGAAATAAAATCCACTGCTTCTCAGGAAGCACTTAAATTTAAAACTCTTAAAATTCCATTCAGCTTTCTGTAAAAACGGCGATTTATATTCTTCAGTAGATCTTCAACACAAATGTATCAAAATGTCTGTGCCTTTGCTTAATCAATATTCTTCAACTTTTGTTTGATTCTTGCACCTCCTATCAATGTTTTCTGTGTTTTTTTTTCAATTCCTCTCTCACATTAGGGGTGCAGTGGTCTGGAATCCCCAAATGAAAACAAATCAATCATGTTTTTGAAGTCTTGAAAAAAAAATCCTAAACTATGAACTTTAAGCTAAACTTGGTGGAGAAGTGGGGGCAAAAGTGCAGTCACTGAGGATTCTGTTGGTTGGAAGTAGTTTCCACCGTTCATTACCTCATGACAGCTGAACAGAGCCCTGCCTCCTCTGTGAAATCTAAAGCACAATTGTAAATAAAAAGGTCAGATGAAATCATGAACTGGCAGCAAAAGAAAAACGCTTTACAAAATCCACTTATGTGCAGAAACAAAATCACCAGATTTAGTCAATCATGTGAAAAATAAACCTATCCTTGCATGTTTCTTCTTTGGTCTTAACACCAAAATAGCATCTGTACACACTCTAGAAGAAAGTGGTTCCGTGGGAAACAAAGTGTCAAAACTAAATTTATGATTCATCTCCTTGATCTGTTTTTCTTTGACCAACAAGTTTGCATTCCGTATAGACACATCCTTGCTCTTGTTTTTCAGGTTTACATGGCTCAGTTGACTGGCAGGGATATTTTGGTTTGTGTGAACAGTGTCTCTTGAGTGAGGGAAGGATAGGAAACCCTTTTTTTCCCCCTGCTGTTATTATAGCAACAGGATTATCAAAAAAACACTGAGTCAGACCTGCAGCTCACGAAGCTCTTTCCATGTGCAGTGTCTGATAAAATTCTTCATTCTGACTCATAGTCTCCATTTCTCTGTAAGGGTGGGTTTGAGAAGACTGATCGCTAAAGTCCTGGCAGAAGCACACAACAACATTCCAACAGAGCCATGAGGGAAAATTCTGATGAATTAATGTTTAAACATTGGGAACTAAAAGGTAAAAAAAATAAAAATAAAAAAGTTCAGTTAATAGCCAGAATTCATCATTTATTGGCAGAAGTCATTTGAAGGTTTTTGGATAAATCTTTGCATATAGTGGTTGCTATATCATGGTTCATCTTTTGCAGTGTCATTGTTTTGTTGTTTTTTTTGCAGAAGACTGTGTTCGATCCTGTTGACCTTGTCAATCAACCTCCTCTGCACCATCTAAAATGTGATCATTTTGCTAAATCTACATAAATCTTTGATAGCCATCAGATCTTTGCCTGTATTCTATGAAGGTTTGAACTTTGAGAGTTTTAACAAGAGAGTAAACAGAGAAAATGTTTGTGTCTGTTGGACAAAAGTGTGTGTAAAGTGTGAAGTGAGTAGTTAACAGCCTGAAAATATAGTCCTACTTAGTGGATTATGTCTATTGAGAGTTATTTTATAATGTAACCCCTGTGATAAACACTGTAGATACTAAAGGATATGTTGCAGGTGAGGTTGTGGTTAGCACTCCCAACTGACAGCGATAAGGCCCTGGTTCAAATCCCACCTGGGACATTTCTGTGTGGAGTTTGCAAGTATTTTTTTTTTTTTTTCATGATAATTTATAATTCTAAATTCTTTCTAAGTGTGACTGTGCAGTACTCTGGTTGTGTGCGGTGGACAGACAACCTGTCCACTTTTGTCCAACAGTAGCTATAGGTTCCAGGTATCGCCCCTTTTTAGGGCCAGGTGTCCCCAAACAGGATTTATTAAGTTTGGAAAATAAATGGCGTATACTTGTATAGCGCTTACTTGTGAATATATGCGTGGAAATACATTTTGGGAAATTTATTTGGTAAATGTATCCGATATTGTCACTTATTTTCTTAGTGTGGAAGCTGGAAAATCCTAAATTTCATAAGAAAACTATAACAAGCAGGCCTGCCGCGGGCTGACACTGTGTCCGGTCCGGCTCTGGTGCAGATGTCAATGTCACAAACGGGCAGACAGCTAGTAACCACATACTGCAGGTTTATTTGGCACAGACAGAAAAACAGGTGTGAAGCACAGCTAAAACTCAGGGTCAGGCAGGCAGACGAAGCAGGGTCAGATGAAACAGAAGATCAGGTCAGGTTGTGAATGCTCAGTGATGCAGGCAGGGTGGCACAAACAAGACTTCGCACCGAGCAGAATTCAATGCTCAGACTAAATATTGCTGGGAGTGATTACTCATGGGAACCAGCTGTGGGGATCCTGGGAGGGACAACAGGGGCTGATGGGAAGTGAAGTGCGGAGAACCAGGAAGTGCTAGAACTCTAAAGATAGTTCCTGATGAAGGCCAGAGGCGGAGACAGGGGTCTGATTATTGACAGTATCCAGTCCAGTCTCTGCGGCACTCCATATCTGTTTCATTGGCTTCAGACTTTTGCCGGACACTGGAGCACCTTTTTTGTGAAGTTGGGACTTTAAACGACCTAAACTGGAAATCATGCGAGTAAATGCAAAGTACTTCTGGAACATTTTTTCAAAATAAAAAACCTATTTTCCACTGTATTTGCTGTTTTCACCGTGTTGTAAACATTACGTCATTGTGACAACCCCGGTCTCCCCTGCTTGTTACACAATACTTGTAACACTGTCAAATATGTACATTTAAGTCTATATAAGACAAAAATATGAATACAAGTTCAGTGCTTATCCATTAAAAAAAGTGTTGTGAATATAATTCAAAATCAGGAATGAGGGCTTGTTTACTAGCACTGGTAAATGGTGGGTTATCGCCTGAACCTACGTGAGTTGAGAGTCTCGCGAGGTTGGCAGCAGAATCTGTGGCTGCAGCAGGACCGCAGCCAATGTGAGTCATCTGCTGTGGCGAGACTGCTCTGATGTCCGCACTAGAGCAGGACCAGATGTAGCCTGGGGTGAAACTCTTGACAACTTTAAAGGTCTCAGATTTATTTCAGCAGCACTGGCAGTTATACATGTCTAAACCTGGACCAAGACCACAGATGTTTTGACGCTGTCTGCCTTCATTAGTTTCTTCCTTTTTCTTTTTTCCATCAAACCCCACCACCACCATCACCACCTCATCCGACACGGTTTCATTTCCTTCTCGGTCGTCGCTTGCTGCCACCATCTTTTGAATAATTTAGAAACGTAGTTTTCCATTATTTTTCGACTTGCTGTCATTATCTGTGCTGCTAACTTTTAAGCAACTGCACAGGAATGAAGAATAATGATTCAGATTCACATGGACCGTTACACCACATTCTCCTAAAATAATAAGACTCCGGCAAAACAAAAGTCCCACCTTCATGTAAACTTGCAACAAATTCCTGACACCTTGCTCCCCAAAAACTCATATCGTGAAAATGTCTTTGTCTCTTAGTTTCACTGCATCACAATTTGATTAGGTGCAGAAGAAAAAACACATCCATCTTTCCTCCTCCTTGTGCCCCTTTGTTTTGTCTCTATTGCGGCACAGACAACAGTGATGCATGAAATTGCATCAGCTAGTTCTGCCTTTCCAGTTGTAACCACATGTCATCCAGCTTCTGATAAAAAGTGACTTTTCTTAGGCCAGCTCATGTGCAAGTTTGTGTTAGGTGTGGAGCCAGAGCTGGTGATGATACAAATACTGTAATGACATGACAAAATGATCAGACGTGATCACAAAAGAAAGGATATAACACATAGTTGCTGCGTGTTTTTTTCCTGAATGGAACTAATTTAGCAAATGCATATTTGGCAAACATAAATGAAATAATTGCATTTTGTTTTGATGCCCATGATTGCACTGAGCTATGTGCTTTTCTAAGACAAATTAACTGCTCGTAATCACATGGATTAAGGAGGATCGTAATTGTTTAGTGGCTACCTTGCCAGTGAGTGTTTGCTGGACACACTCCAGATTGGATGCAATCAGTCTAAATTTCCAAATGCCTGAAACCTTTCAGTGTGTTTGGTGATTACCATCATTCAGCTTCACATTTGTGGATTTGATTGAAACTTAAGTAGGTTGTGATTTGATGTAAAAGATGGTAGAGAAATGAAACAAAAATCTAGGATAAATTCACTTTTTTTTCTTTTTTTTCCTAAAATAGCATATTATATGGTGGTATGATAGCTTCAGAATGGACAAGTGTCACCACTATGATAAAAATGTAAACAATAACCTTTTTATAGTAGTTAAGATGATAATACCAAGGAATTTTGGGCAAAGTAATGCAAATGACAGCATTTTATATGCAAAATAAATTCATTTTTTTTATTCTCACAAGGTAAAGTCCCTAAACATGTCAGATTAAACCTCACAATTTGCTTCTTTTATGAATTTAGTAGTTGCAGTTAAAGCAAAGATTTCAAAGGTACCGAAGGTAAACAACTGGTTTGTAGACCTTTTTTTTCCCCAGTTGCTTTCGTGGATCCGAATGATTGAAGAGTCTCAATCGTACCTGAGAAAAAGCTATCAGAGGTATTTATGCTTAGCACACGAGCAGCACAGCGGTGTGAAGGGCGGCAACGTATTATGCCTCCTAATCGTCACGAAATTGGATCGCTGGCCACAGTCATTATGAGATGTGTGTGTGTGTAAGTGTGTCAGGGTGAAACAGACACAGGATGCAGGAAACAATAATGAAAAAAAACACCTGGATTCCTTTGATAATATTGTCATATGTGGAGCATTGAAAGGAAGGATTTGTCGCTTTATGTCTATCCTATACTATATTGTTAATCCAATTTATTTCAATGCCATTGTCTCTGTTTGCTCTATTTATTTATTTATTTTTTCCTTTTGACATTTCTTGAGTAATCATGGCTAATTGGTATAAGGTTAAAAGATAGTATGAAAATTATAAGAATAGCTGTTTATCTTTTTTTAAATAATTTTAAATGTAGGCATATATTTCCTTGTCAAATGTTCAATTTTGCTCACACAATCTACCCGCAGGACTAAAAAAAAAAAAAAAAAAAATGTGCTGTGAATTAAAGCTTTGGTCGATGTGAACAAGACAATCCTTCAGATAAAAATGAAAGGTGCCGAGAGGTCACCAAAACCATCAGAAGTATTACTCATAGAACTATTCAATAAATGCCAAATTGTCCTTGTTGTTTGGTCTCATCTTTTCCAGGTGTTCTGCGCTATAATAGGTGATCCCTAAAGTCTGGGAGTGAGTCTACTATCATGAAGCAGAATGAGGGTTCAATAACTCATCAAGCATCTCTTTAATTTTTTTTAAATAGGATAATTTAGTTTGCTTGGGGGCTGCACGGTGGCGCAAGTGGTTAGCGCTCTCGCCTCACAGCGAGAAGGCCCCGGTTCGAATCCCGGCTGGGACCTTTCTGTGTGGAGTTTGCATGTCCTCCCCGTGCATGCGTGGGTTTTCACCGGGGACTCCGGCTTCCTCCCACCGTCCAAAAACATGCTTCATAGGTTAATTGGCGTCTCTGAATTGCCCCTAGGTGTGGATGTGAGAGTGAATGTGTGTGTGATTGAGGCCCTGAGACAGACTGGCGACCTGTCCAGGGTGTACCCCGCCTTTGCCCTTCAGTAGCCGGGATAGGCTCCGGCACCCCGCGACCCCGAAAGGGAAGAAGCGGTCAAGAAGATGGATGGATGGATGGATAGTTTGCTTGGTAAATCACGTATACTTGTATAGTATACCCATACCTCAAACCCATCTTTCCTTCAAAAATGCAATTATTTGGAAAATACCACAAGCCAACTTGACTACAAAATATATTTCAAATATTTGTTCAGTTATGCTGATGTCACGATTATGGGTTAAAACAAAAGAAAGAAAGAAAAAAAAAAGCAGCGAATGCTTTTAAAATTGATCAAAAGATGATTGGAGTGGGACTTGAAGTTGGATTTCCCAGAAAACAAAGTTTGTGAAGTACCAAATTAAATTGTATTTATTATTTTGATACAGAGTGGTGAGTTTTCAACCATTAACTGAAAACGTTCTATTTTAAACCAAAATATTTAAGCCGAGCTGAGTGTGAATAGGAAATGTGAGTGCGATGTGATTAATGAGGGGGACACACGAAGGACGGGTGAGGACAGACAATGAGCATTTTACATCCATCCATGCAGCTAATCACCTGCAGCTTTTAGAGGAGAAGCAAAGCTGCGAGGTTGGAGACGAGAGAAATGACAACAGTGTTACTTTTATCAGGTGACAGGGACAGGTATTAAAAAAAAAAAGTTTTTTTTTTTAACCATGTCCAGCTGCCAACTGTAGATAAGTGCTATTTGGTTGAACTTGTTAACTTACCAGCAACTTTTGGTAACCTGTGCTCACCGTAATTATACATGAATGCACCTCCAGCACACATTCATGATGATTTAAAGTTGAAGTTGGCAGCTGTTCTGATTTGAAGAAAAATCCTTGGTTAAACTGATCAAAGTAGGAGCTCAAAACTATCAAGCTGTGTTTTATATCAAAATCAAAAATGTCTAAAGGTTTCTCGCCTCATGATTAATTTGTGATCAGAAACCAATGGGATACAATGCTCCTAAAAATGATTCATACCCACAGGGTATGAATCATTTAAATGTTGAAGATTAGAGGGCAAAAAACGTCATTTTAAAGAGTGCTGCCTGAAATAATTTTACTAAAATTAGCATTATTGCCAAATTTAGATGTTTTCACATGTGTTATGAACCAATCTGACCTCAGTTTAAGCTTATTTTAGAGGATTCGGTAATATGTACACTTAAAAACTCAAATGCAAGAATATAAATAGATATTGATAGTAACCTAAATGAATTTTTGTTCCCCCCTTTTTTTTCTTTTTCCTCACAGCATGTGTGCACACATATGGAATAGACCCACAAGACAACACAAGAACACTCAAGGTTACCGATTTAATTATGATTTTGGAATTGCTCCTGATATCCCTTCCTTACTATTTCCTTCTAATCAATGGTTTGCACGCTACAGCAAAATCTTGATAACTTCCATTCTGATCATTAAATCACTTCTCCTATTGCCCTCTATCGCGTTTTTATATTTGTCAATTATTTTTTTTTCTTGCTAAATTGACCCCGTGCATCCAATGTCTGGTATTTTGAGATATACATACTGAAAAGGATGATTTAAATTGATTCATATCTGGGTTTTATGGTCTTGGAGTAGAATATGACCATCAGAAACATGGTGACAAAAACTATTATTTCCATATCTATTGTTTTTTTTTTCCAATCCCAGCCTCCATCTCTGCAGTGACAAGACTACATCACAGCAGCTGCTGAAGTCTTGCGGTTTTCTTTTGTTTCCATCACTCCTCTTGTGCAGCATTGCACATCCAAAGGATAACCAGTTGCTAAGCTCATTTACTCTAAACCCTGATTTAACAAAGACAGTTCCAAAATTCTGTTGTCTGAGCAGACATACCTGTGAAGCCTGGCAAGCAAAGTTTCAGACGTGTTTTTGCACATTTTGTTTCAAGCTAATCTTTGGAGGACACTTTGAAAATGTTGGGAATTTTGTGCCGGACGTCCCTCAGGCATTTGTTCCTGCAAAATCTAAAGAGCTTTTTAAAATGTGATGAGCTATTTATAATTTCTTTCCTCGACTAGTTTTGCATTTATTTGAGTTTTTTTTAGATGCATTTATTGTTTTTTTAAGGAGCTTCTTGTGAAAATTCCCCACTTGCATGGTTTTAACCTTCATCCCCTGCAGTCAGACTTCCAGGACAGACATCAAAGAAACTGCTTTGTTTTTTTTTATTTAATTTACATTAACCACCCTCTTGATTGACTCTGTAAAATCTGCAATTACATCCTGGCTTCAAACAGTGTCAAACATTTCATGCTTAAATCAATCAAAGAGACTGGAAAGTAAAGAAAGTTTAGTAAATGAATTAGGGTGTCCAACTGAGACCGTGTTTTCTTTCACTTCACTGGATAAACTTCCAGTTTGGATGAGCTCTTGCTGCAAAAACACAAAACCAAATTGGGGGATTTACTTGGAAGCAGCTATAGTTACAGGCTAGCTGCCATAGTGAACAAACCCTTGGATGAAGGGATTAGAAGATGAGATTGTTATGATATAAATGTCTTGGTGATAAAAGCTCCTTCAACATTAAACTGACTCATCGCCTGTCATCAAAAACGATGCAGAGCCTAATAACCGTCATCAATAAATCCCAGCCCACATCCTTGTTCCCACATCCTCCTCTACATTCAAATAACTTGGTGATGGGCTGTGTTGCAAAGTATACGCCTGACCTTGATAAAGCAGTCTGCCATGATAGAAAACAGAAATATGAAAAAGAAATATTTTGGAATATGAGTAGAATATAATGAGAAAAGCTATACATTTAAAGGGGCCATACCACGAAAAAACATTTTTTTGAGCTTTTAAGTTTTTTATACTGTTCATTCCTCACTATACAGAACCCCAATATAGTATTTTGTTCCATTCATGCATTTCTGAGTATTTCTCTAAAAACCTGCACTCTCTGCAGCAGCCCCTCCCATACACACTAAAACGAGAGGGTCCTCACGTGCTGATGTCACAGAGTGAGACAGCCCTTGTCAGGAAAAGTCTGCTCTGAGAGCTCCGCCCCCATTCTAACATAAACACACATCCATGTTCTCCGCAAAGCTTACAGTGATCATCTGAAAGCGCTGTTATTTTTGCACTGACTTTGAGAAAAAGTGGTTCATTTTGTATCTAATCTGCAGAGAAAACATCTTATAAGATAATGTCTTTTAAACGTAGAGAATGTTTTTAAGCCATGAGAGATTTAGGAGTTAGTTCAAAAGAAGAGCCTAAAGTGGTTGGAGTTCATCTTAGGGAGCACGTGAGAGACCAGTTAGAAACGTTTTGTTTGTGATCGCCACTACCCAGATGACTGTTTTGTTAACTTTGGAATGTATCAAAGTGATTAAACCTCAGAGCTGGTGCCATTCCTACAATCAAATCTGATGCAGAGGCCAGACTCCTATGTAAATCATACAACTAGCTGAAATCATTAAGTATAAGCATATAACGCCAGACAATACTACACAAATGTAATTGCAGCCCTGTACTGTCATTTTACAGAGATTAGCATTTTGGAATTTAAGGAGAATGCCATTTCTGTTTTGCACACCCTCCTTTAGGGCTGAAAGAAAAAAAGAAAAACTGAAGACTAACAGTGGAGAATGAAACCTCTTGCGTTTCCTCTTTCATCACCATTTTCTAGTTCAGATCCTGAAAGCACAAGAGACTGAAATTAAATGAAGCGCTACTGTACAGCCACCGGTGACCCCCTAAGGCTGGAGTGGTTGAGAAGAGGCAGGGCTGCAAAATTGAAGGATTACCTTAACACTTCTGTGAGACTGCAGATGAATGCATGGGATGAGGAATTGATCTCTCACTGGGGGAGAAAATGTCCTCCAAGGCCACATTTAGGAAAAAAAACATTGCTCTCTCGGGTTTAGGAGACTGGGGAGCTCCCTAAATTATTATCCTCGAGGACTTTTCCATACGTTTTGCATGCATTACTCAAAGGGGGTGCTTGAGTGACGTAAAAACTACCCACAAGGTGGCAAGTGAGTAAATATGTAGACTTTCTTCAATAGATTCCCCAATATTCCTGATATTATTTTGCACCAATAAAAATTTCAGTGGCTAGATTTTAATTTAATTAAGTAAAATTTGATTTACATAGCCTAATTTCAGAAAATACTTGTCTCACTGGGATTCACACCATTGTACAAAAGCAAAAAGTCACTCATAAAATATAAACAATAGCTGATTACTAAATTTAAAAAAAAGACTAAGCTAAACTGGGCATCCCTGCCCTTAGACCCTCCTTCTCAGTGAGAAAAAACTGCAAAAGAGGGTCACCGGCCAATACGAGCCAGAGGCGAGGTCCACAGCCAATACGAGCCAGAGGCGAGGTCCACGGCCAAGAACAGGAGCACAGACGATCCACCTTAAAATTAAAATTCTCTAATATGGAATTTTTATTTGGGCTTTCATCAGGTACTTTACCTTGATTGGTTATCAGTTCTTTCTCCTTTTTGCATCTTGGATGCATCAAAGCTCCTTAAATCCTGTTTTTGGTGTTTTTAACACGTTCTTGTGGCATTTTTCTCATGTTGGACGACAGACTAAAAATGAAGCATAAAATTACATTTCTGAGTATTTCTTTATTCCAATTGTTGTGAATCAGGAGTAGAATAAATCAATGTCATTGGAAAAAGGTTGTAGGTGTGACATAGGAGCTACAATCAGCAGGGGATAAGCTTCCTGCTCTGCTTCGTACAGATGCATCACTTGTAGACGACGATTGTCTGCATCTGATATAGCTCCAATATTGTTCACCATGTTTGTTGCACCAATATTATTAGGTTGGGGTTTAAGAGGCTGTAAGCTAGCAGGAGAGAGTGTAAGCAAAGGGATGATGGGAAGCCTAGGCAGACTTTCACTGTGAAAAAGGTCCCTCCCACAACTCAGAAGTGAATTTCTAATGTACTGCTGCAGCTCCGCAGAAACTATGCTCTAGAAAACAATATTATTTTTATTTTTTATTTTGATTTTGGCTAAAAATGGCATTCTCATAATTAAATGATTGTTTGGAATGTATTTACAATGGATGAAAAGATGATTGGAGTGGGACTTTAAAATCAGCCTAAGTGTCTGAGGTGTAAAACAAACAAAAAAATGAGAAATATCCAGATACAGTTAAGAGAGATGTTTAATTCTTTGTGGGAAGAAGGGCTTCCATGATCTCCTAGTCTTAAAGCTAATGTATACTGCAATAAGACTGACTGGCATTCTGATTGGCTTTTTATAGCAGCTGACCCAATTAAATAAGATGGAACTAAAGTACAAAAAAGTAAGGCACCAAAATCAGAGATAATTCCTATTATGAAATTCATAATCCATCTTGGAATTGGCCTCATTAATCTCTGTTAACAACACATTATTTAGACAGCCATGCATAATTCAAGGAGAGGGCTGCTTCAGGCAGGAGCAGAGCAAAGTCTGGATACAGATACACTGTTTACCCAAAAAGCCAACACGAATCCTTTTCATGTCTGCTAATGCCAGACACGACATACAGAACCCAAGTCATTGTGGAGAAACAGACACTCATGAAAATTACAGTATAGGTAATATAAATGACGCGTTTCATTTTAGAGAAAAATAGCTGTAAGGCTTTGAAATGAGAGTTTCTTTGTAACTAAAACTGCTTTGAACTTAGACATACTCTGGTTTGCAGAGATATGAGGAATACTTGACATTTGTGCTGCGAAGCAGGAGAAAGAGCTGGTCTGTTTTGAAGTTAAATGCAGCAGTAGTCACAATATGCATCATCCCTCTAGTTGTCTTCCTTAAAAGGGAGCATTGTATACCAATAGCAAAGCAACAAAACGGTTTGCAAGCAAGAACATTGCCTTTAAGAAATAAGTTTGTATAGAAAAGTAAAAACAAGGAAATCTAAAAATTTTATCTCTCCTTGTAATGAAAAAAAAACTGCTTTCACCTGATGATCTAGTGGTAAACAATGTTACTGTAGCATGTTTGGTGAATTGTGGCTGCTCTTCAGTTTACCTGATAAAAAAAACAATTTTAACGTGCTATGTCCCTCATTTGTTTTATACGAGGACTGCCATATTTCGATTTTTGGTGCATAAAACATTTACACAAAGAAAAACACAAGTTATGCGATTATTTCTTTTACTCCGAATGCATCCCTCTAATCACACACTCCTGCTCGTGTCGTGTTCTGAGTGGGAATGCTTGTCCTCTGAACCGGTCCAGCATGTTCATCCAAAGCACACTCCTAATGGTGGCTTTTACCCCCCAGGGAAGAAGTGATGAAACCCCCCCCCTCTCCGCCGCCTCCTTCAGCAGCATAAAAGAAAACTGTCGTTTCCATAGGAACTGATCTAAAAGCAATCATGGATGACAGGCAGAATCAAGCTTGATGAACCATCTTTCGGGAATGGCTCTTGAAATTCCATCTGAGGTGCAAATTTCTGCTCGTGCTTTCCTCTTTTTAATTTCCCCCTCATTCATTTCCCGTGCCTCTCCTTTTCTTGTCGTCAACAGATGCTCGTTTTGAAGCATGTTGTCTTCAGTGAACCTCATCTTTACATCTCTATCCATCTTCTGATTAGCCAGCAAGTCTGAAGAGGAGATCAATGGCACTCTCTTTTTTTAAGACAGGAAATGGGACGAGGAGGAGGAGGAGGAGTCGGGGGGAGAAAATATGAAAATGTGTTTAGATTTTGAAACAAAGTTGAAAAAGAAAAAGGCAAAATGATAAAAACACCACATGGATGGATGCTCAGTGACCCTAGATTGGGGCTATGCTTCATTTCAATTCATCTGCATAATGTTCCTCGTGGCCTCATTAAAGATGAGCAGAGGTGCCGGAAACATTCAGCCAGGTCTTTTTGCGATAGCATCTTCTCCTTCTCTCCCCCCTCCTCACCCTTCCCATTTCATTCTATTGTTGCCCTCCATCTTCTTTCTTTAGCCCTCCCACACACCAGCCTTCCTTGACTCTGAGTATCAAAAACGAATAAGAGAGATAAAGGGAACACCTGACAGTTTGCAACCCTCTCCACCTCTCATCCATCATACATAAACGCTTCCCTCGCCTCCTTCCCCCCACCGAGCTGGTGCCCCCATCCTCATTTGTTGTTACACATTCTGCCTCTCCTTTTCTCCCTCTGGTGCATCTCTCCTTCAGGGGCAGCTTGTCCATTTAAGCAGATGAAGCGGGGACCCAAAGAAAAACAGAGTTTGGAGAAAAAAAAAGATGCATCACACAAATCCAAACAGGATGCCTGTAGATTTAAACTCCTGAATAACAGGCTTATGCTAGGCATGGATACCTCCAACCACGGCAGGGCACCATTGTCTGCTCTATCAGACCCCCTGCGGGCCTGACGATCCGTGCAAGGATCTCATTATCCTACCGACGTCAATACTGGAAGTGGTGTTCGGTGCAACTTTTGTTAGTTTACCATCTGTTAAAAACAGAAAAAATACTAGCCTCAATTGTTATATGCAACTTTTGCAAAGAAGCCTTGACATAATAATCACTGGACAAAGCGAGGCGTTAATGTGACCCATAGAAAATGCTTTACCTTCAACTTTCCTAAAATCAGGCCAAAGCCGCCTCCATTTTGAAACTCGTCGATAGAGATTGGTCTGAGTCCGTCTGAGTTTTAGAGGAACTACTATCGCCAATCATGAGTGAGCTTGCTCAAAAGTCCACACCCCTCCCACTGAAAGCAGCTCGAAAGACTGTCAAGGTGGGGCGGGGCCACTGCTTTCACAGAGGTTTAACTTAATTAACTTGCGATAAAGAAAAAGTACCTTAAGAAAAAGGATCAGAAAGACGATGCTAAGAAAAAAGTAGCAGAGCAAGAATGGCAATTCTGAAAAATATTTTGACAGATAATTAACTGTATTTCCCAATAGAAGTGTATAGGATTTTGACCCTCTTGAAACCAACTGGAGAGGGGCTGATACGTCCAGTAAATACACAGTCAATGGTAAAAAAACACCAGCAGTCAGTCTGATAAAGCTTGGTAAAGTCAGTTATAGATACTCAGTAAAGTACAGTATGAGTTACGCCAATCAGAAATATACAGTATTTTTGTTTACTTTGTGTGCAAAGACAGCACAGAGGGTTTGTCAGAAAGCTGATTCTTTAAACCATGTCATCTTCATTTGGAAAAATGTTTTTTTTTTTTTTTGATAAACATCAGCCTAAAGAGTGGAGATTCTTTTTTTTTCAGCCGTACACTCAAAACATTTGTAAGAATCATCAACTAGTCAGAATACCCTTCAACACCTGAAAAACATACTATATCTGTGTGATGCTCCCCCTTCCCCCAGGTCCCACAAACACAAGTTTTCTGTTCTTCAGAGTGCCTGAATTTTTAACCCCTTGATGCTCCAAACTTACCTTAAATTAGCATCTAGCTGACAGCAGAAACTTGGGTGAATTATTTTTTTTTCAAAGCTAGAAATTAATTCAACATCAAAGGGTTAAGGTTTAGCAAGAAGCCACTTTTTGCTCATCCAAGTAGCTTCTTGATAAACTATTAAAAGTACATTTTATAAAAACTAACAATCTTCTGATAATGTTCATATTGTACAACGGAGGGGATTTGTCCTTTCTTTAACAGAATCTGATTTGTTAAGGACTCTTCTATAAATAAATTATAAAAAGAACTACAAGAATGCTTTTTAATCATTTTTACATTTAGCAATTTCTCCTTCACCCCGTCAGGTAGTTTCTCTCCTGTTAATGTCTTATTGAAACTACTAATGGGTCTCTTTATACTTGGACTTTTTAGTAAACATACTAAAGGAAACTACATTTACTGAGAATAAAAAAAAATATATACATTTGGTAGACACTCTTCTCCAAATCAATCCCCCCTTTTTCTTTGACTGTAGGCTTTGCAGATTTCATTTTTTATTAGATTATAGAAATTGTTTTCACTTTATTTTTTTAAATAAAAGAGATCATTTCAAAATACTGTACAGAAAGGAAGTGCTTGGTCCTCTAAACCTTATTACTGACATGTTAGTACATCATCATCAGTGCATTGTTATTATTATTATTATTAAATATTATTATGATGATGAAAGCTACATTTTACATTTATACAATATTATATTATGCAATATTGTATTTAATTTAATCATAGCTAAAAAAGGCTTTCCAAAGCTTCTAGAAAGACTTTTAACTAAACATTGCAGCATGTTTCATAAGCTTGTTTTTAGGTTTCAGAAGAGCTTATGTGAATCTACATCTCCTACTTTATTTCTGGGATGAGTTAAATCCCCAAAAGTCAGAGAAAAATTCTTGAAATGTCACAAATTGATGATGAATTTATCAACTGTTTGTATCTGTTTTTTCTTGATATTACAATAAACAGGAAGTATATTGTACACATAAGAACAAATGACTATGAAAAAAGACACATGTTGTGACCACTGATCTACATCCATGTGTGTTTTGGGGCTTCGGTGGGAAAACAGGTTACCAGGAGAATACTGAACAAGGAAACCCAGACGAGAGTTTGAACCAGAACTTCCACTGCAATGATGCGTAAAACCAAGAATCTCCATAATTGGTTTCAGTTTTATTCCATTTATTTTTGTTTCATAATTATCCCCGACCATCAGCTGTTACTCATTTTAGCTAAACTGTCTCCAGTGTCAGGCTTTAGTTTCTAAATGTATAGATGAAGTGTTTTGTTGTTACTTTTTTACCCAACAGTGATAATAGATCTGGTGACAGGCCTGTTAAAGGCCACCAGTAAATGGACATTTGTTAAAAAATAAGTGGTTATTTTCAGAAAGGATTATCATTGAAATGTCAGCACTATCTATTAGAAGCCTTGGTAGAAGGAACTTTTAATGTCAAATACCACCCATGCCACTCTTGCATTGTTTTTTGCTTCTCTGTCTTGATTTGGAGACTAATGGATGCTGAAACAATAAATAGATTTCATAGCCAATGCCACCCTGCATGTTTGGCTCCATTCCACTGCTTTGTTTAATGTGAGAATCTCACTCCGTGTATTTTGTTGGATTTTTTTCCCAGCGCCGTCCTTTTTTTTCACATATTTTTTGCCTTTTTCCATTTTTGCTTCTTTTTACTTTTGGTTTCCTCTTCCTCCTAACTATTTCTGAGTATCTCTCCATCGTTGACAGCTGATTTTACTTTGCTGTGTTTGCAGCCTACGCCTTCTCTGTGCATGAATTCATTTAGCTACCATTAGGTGCCTCTCCACAGACCATGCCCAGAGCTCTTTTTAAAGGAAGGAACCCATTTAAACAGCATAATTCATACCACGGAGAGCAGTGGTACAGATAGAGGAGTAATGTGCTTTAATGCCATCAACTCTGAGTAGACAAATAGCTGGTCATTAACAGCTATATCAATGCATGTTGGGGGAAAAAATCCAAAATGGACCAGAATCGTATCATTTTCATGGATATGTTACAGTAAGCACCACATTTCTGACTTTGTAGTATTCCCACAAAAGAGCAACACATTCCATGGAATTTATGCTGAAATGGAAGGTATTTTTTTCTTCCACAGTGCCTACATATGCAAATTCTACTCGACTTTTAAAGCTTTTATCCAACTTCTGTGGATTCTCCAGCTCTCATGCCTACCATCAGCATATTTTAGCAGTCACCTGTCATACTCGTATGTTCAGAAATCTTTAAAGCTACTTTCAGACAAAACCAGCACTTCAGAGTGCATCTGAGTAAAAAAAAAAAAAGGGTTTCAAAAAAGCAAAAGTTTCATGGTGGAGACAAGTTTCTCCTGAAAATGTGAAAATGTTACAAGTATACCACTCACAAGAAGTATATATGTGTTCTGTTTCCTGTTTTTTGTCTTCCTTAACCTAGTGTATTTTTATGTTTTTTTGACACGAACAGATTCTTTAGTGCATTGCAACCCAAACCTTTCTCTCTGCCAGGATGTGGCAATAAAACTTCTTCCTTCTGCCTTGCATTTGCTATAAAATATCTAGGATGCAACAACGACACATTATTGTTTTAATATCTAAGACCCATGACATCAGACATTGCAGGTTGAAATTAAAATGTCAAAAAAACTAAAAGCTTTCAAAGATTTCTATAACATTGGTAATCTTAATCCACGTAAAATTACTACAGTTAAGTAAGTAAGTAAGTGTGGATTAAAAAAAAGAACATTTGAACCTATACTTTCAAAATCTATGTATTAATATGAGAAAGCTTTTGCAGCACTTGTGCAACAAAGTTTTGGACTCTTTGAATAAAATACACACATTCACAATGGGTGCAAAGATTCACTTTCCCCATTATTGTGTTCAAACATTGGCTCTTGGATCATGGTTTTGTTTCGGTTCCACATGATTTGGTATTACAATACAAAACAAAAAAACTTAAAATGAAAAAAAATATACATATTTTTTTAATTTGCTAATTATCACGTAATAATTAAGGAAACATTTTCTGTTGACTTGTTTTAATCACATTACTAACTGTAATGTGATTAAAACTTTTTTAAACCTTTCATGCATGGAGTCACTACAGTGTACAGAATGGTTTGATAGTAAATACATGGCATATGCCATAAGATGCTAAGCAAAGAGAAGATATTCAGTTCAGAAATAACGGTTCATAGATCTGATGAGTAGCTGGATCACATGATAATCAATATTTAGATCAGTGATTGTTACTTTCGTTACACTCTCAATTCAGAGACATCAACTTTAACCATGTTTTAGATGAATCAACCTACAAAGACAGAGGAACCACCATACAACGTTTCATATTTCAAATTACGTACATTTAAACATACTAATTATATAATAATTACATTGATATTTGATGGACATATAAATATATCTTCATATAATTTAAAGATATATTTTTTTCTAAAAAAAAGCTTTATTTTTCAATCCCTAAAGATGAAAAAAAACAGTTATCATAATTCATGCATGATAGGGTTGATGTATTAAAATTAGCACAACACGTGTTTTAAAGTAACTGTTCACACAATTCAGTTCAATTGTGAAACATAAAGTTCAGCTTGAAACCAAGAATTCTTTTATCCCTAATATCTACCCACTGAAATTGATGTAATTTTTTTTACTAATATATGTTAAAACTGCAAACTCCAACTTCATTTTTCATTCAAAATAAGCATAATACTTCTATATGTGGGACTTTGTAGACTCCTAAAATAATTTTGCTTTTGAAAACTTTCCGTATCTTTCTATGCCCCAATCATTGGTCCTGACACCATTAACGGTGTGCCCTCTTCCTTTTAAAGCCAAGTCATCAGATAGACACGTCACCCCTGCTCAGCTCTTATAATGTGTCTGCATATCATTGCTCCCTTACAGGTCTACTCATACATATTAATTGGAAATCAAATTGAAGAGGCTCCATTGTTCTCCCTGTCACTTCTGCAGAGGTGTTAATGGAAGCTATTAACCTGTTAATGACCACCATACTGTAATGCTCATAAAATGACGTTTTACATGTCTTTTTTGCAGGGCTTAAAAACAGGCTTGATAAACACAATAAGGCAAGATTTGGAAAAAAATGCGAATTTTTATCGTTTTTGATTACTATCTTTGTTGGTGCATTTGGCTATGTCTAAGTAATGTGTTTGCCATTTTTCTTCCTATAGGGAGTAGGAAAATGAAACCATTCTTCATGGAGATTTTTCCCTCGTTGCTGTTGTAATAGCTTCAAACTGCCGGGTCATTACTGCTCCACAAGCAGCTTGGCTTAATGTCTTGTGACTTAACACTAATGACTGACTCTGCATCTGTCCCTGTGGGAAGGAGGGTAGACGAGAACACTATGAAAAGTCATGCTAATTCTGATTTGTAACAGTTGAGATGGTGAATCACATTTCATGTGTTTCCTCAAAGCATTTCTTATTAAATTGCTCTGAAATTGAGTCCAGTTAGAGAAGAAAAGGCAAAAGTAAGACGTGTAAACTAACCAAACAAGAGGACATTTCAAAATAGCCCAAAAAGAGTAGCATTGTGAAACGCTTCAAATAGGTACTGAGCTTTTTTTCACATTTTCATATACTACGTCACTTAATCCTGCCACCTCTTTCCCAGCTCCCTGAAAAAAACATGCATATTTAACACAACTGCGTCTTCAAAGCCATGAACTTATTCATTAGCATTTAGAGTGCTAATGAAAGCATGCTAGCACCCTTGTTGTTTCCCAGCATCTACTTATACCCCCCACGTTAAGTGCAAGCATCTACACAGACTATTTATGAGATTCATTTCTTACTCGTTTACTGTTTTTTTTCCTTCTCTCTGTCCTCAGACTGTGCACAATCTGGAACCCATATTAACACATTGTCACTAAGTGTCATATCATGTATTCTTTGTGTATTATTTAGTGCATGAAAAAATGTTTGTCAGTCTGCAATTCTGCAAGTTAAGATGAAGTCTGTAATATTGTAATATTCACTTCACAGTGAGGTACAGAATGTAAAAAAAAACTAGGAAATCACGCAGTATGATTTTTTAACTACTTTATTGTATAGTGGTGCAGAAAATAAGTAGTTCATTACAAAAAAAATCCCCTTAATACTTTGTGCATTTTTGGGAATGACAGATCAAATGCTTCCTAGGTTAAGTTTGCACTGTAGCTGGTCCATTCATCCATGCAGATCATCTCAAGAGCTGTGATGTTTGGGGGCTGCTGCTGTGCAACAACAGACTTTTGAACTCCGTTTACATATTCAAAATTCATCCTTTCTGTAATAAAGATGAGTTGTCATGTGTCCTTTATAAAAAAAAAAAAAAAAAAAAAAAAAAAAGTAGCTCCAAATCATGATGTTTCCACCCCAATGCTTCACAGTAGGTTTGTGTTCTGGATGCAGCTCAGCATTCCTCCTCCAAATGAAACAAGTGGCAATTGTACCAAAGAATTGAACTGAAAGAGTTGAATTGAATCAACTGGAAAGGGTTTTTTTCCCCACAAGACCTTGTGAGTCAAATGAAAATGCCAAAAAAAGGCAGCTACGAGGTAGAAACACTGACACTACAAATCATTTACTGATAATTTGTTAAAGACTCTGTGATGAAAATTGTGGAGAAAATTTGTCCAAAAAAAAGCAAACATAAAAGGTATGTCATCGCAATAAAAATGCCATTAGCAGTTAATTTGTATTCAGTGTTATTACAATGGTTCAAAGAATTCCAGGCTGACTGGTTGGCCCTCACACATTTTTACTTTACCAAATCTGGCTCTGCTTGTAAAAGTTGGGAAACCCTTGGTTTTATACCTTAAAAATGGGGATTTTCTTCGCAATAACAGAAACTGATGTGTAATTGCTGATGATTATTTGGTGAAGATGAGCAACTCGGTGTATTCAGTTTACAGTTTTCAACGCAGAACTCAGTAAAAAAAAAAAAGACTTCAATGGAAGCCAATAATTTTGTAATTAATGTTTTTGTTTGAGTCATCCCTTATTTCCACCTTGTGTTGCCCTGTTCATTTTCATCCATCTTTCTGTTTATTTTCTCCCTCAATCCTCCCTCTAGCCCAACAGGGGGTGGGAAGTCCCCATGGGGTCGTGAAGGTGTGCTGTTCATTCCTTCACATGTCCTCATTCCAGTCATTTCTCTCTCCTTCAGCTTGCACTCTTACATAGCAGGCAGTGAGATGTGGCTAATTGGAAGCGAAGCATTGTTTTCCTCACTTCACTCCTATGAAACATTTTCGTAAAAGCCTTATGAGAGAGTCGGAAGGTCTTTTTATCAAGCTTGTTTCCCTGAAACTTCTCAATCTCTTCTAGAATAAAGAGGAATCTGTTTGCTCTCAAAACAGCAGAGGAAATCTCCACCATCTTCACAACTGAAGATTCATCAATGTCGCACCAAAATCCACAGCCGTCCGTGCACTTTTTTCTGATTGGCAGGGAGCAACATAGACCATGGAGAAGCAATAAAAGAGGGTGACGGTAGACACTGGAGATAGTGAGTGTCTTGGTGAAAATAGGATGCGGAATGAAGGAGTTAATCTGCAGAGGAGCAGATTGGCTTCTCGTTCCTCCATCTCCGTCCTTCAAAGGCAAGCTCAGGCTCTGCATGCAGAAACGCACACATATCCACAATCGCTGTTCACATACGGCCAACCGTATGTGAACAGTCAAGCATGCAGCTTTTAATTTTAATGTGCGTACAGAATTTTACAGACACACAAAGTGGTTCTGATCCGTCACAGTCATGAACAAATCTTGATTTATCGAGTATACACTGTTCTCCCTTATGGCTCATTTTTGGCTCGACGACACTTGGGGCTGACAGAGAAATGGAGTTGGTGACTTAAAACATATGGGTCATTAAAACACAGGGGAGGTCTTAACTCAAAGGGAGATTGATTTCTCAGTAGCTATAGTGTGCCGTGACCTTCACCAACATTCGCAGACTTCACGAGTATTGAGCCACATTTTATCCTTGTTTGTTTCAAATGAGTCCTGCTGCTGCTGCTGTGGGCCTCCCAGTATTTCACAGTACATTACATCAATACCCTGGACCCTCACCTTAAGCAACAGCCTAATTGTATTCACTGAAATCGAGAACACAAAGTTTCTGAGATTGGCAATGTTTTTCAGAATTCAGTTTATTCACTTCTAAGACATGGTTGAAATAAATCAGCAGAAACTATTTAAAATTTGTATTTGTTTGATGCATTTTAAATTTATAGCATGGGTTTTTAACCCTGATGTCCAAACTACATTGGGTTTAAATACAGCTTTAGCATTAGCTTTTACTCAATTACAGTAAAAACGACAAAAAGCTTTGAAAAATTGTTAAATTCTCTCTAGTTGTAGTATTTTATATACTAAGTTTCATTTAATGTATATTTTTTTCCCTATAAATTAGATTTACTTACCGTCTGTGTAACACTTTTTCCAGCACTGATGAAACTAGCAGCAGCCGCAGCACATGGAAAATTCTCAGCACCTTGTTCTTTCTTGCACAGGGTTTACAAGGCGGAATCCCAGGGGCCTTAACTCAAAACGGAGCTCTAGGCTTGGTTTGGCTAACTCTGAGAAATCACTCCAACACTGAAGGGTATTTGAATCATAATGTGTTAAAATAACACTTCAACTCTCTAGTTTTTGCTGTGTTTTAGTTTGTACAAAGAGCTTTTATCTTTATAAAATATGTTTTCATTTGTTACGCTTCTCTCTAAGGAAAGTTTCAGTTCATTCATGTTTTGTTTGAATATGTAGTTTGGTTAAGTTATTTTATTTCATGAATTTAACCTCATTAAATAAGTATCTTTGACTCCTTTTCTAAGTCTGGTTTTGTGCATTTCAGTCTTCCACAACTCAGCATTTCTGACAACCAAACAGGAGGTTTGATTAATAAACGACTGAGTTTTAGTTTCCCAGATCTTGGGTATTTCCTGTCAGACTACAGTAGCTCACATGGACACCAGGAGCAAACAGAGCAAAACTTTTAATTGCACCTAATTGGCTACATGGGAAATCACAGTCCCTCATAGGAGATAATGAATGTTTTGTTAGGTTCCCATCTGTGGACAAAGTTGAAAACTGTGTCTGTATCTCCTGGTAGTGCTGCTGCCAGCATGATGGCTTTAATGGCAGCAAATAATCCCACCTGTCTTCTTTGAAGCTTCATAAAACTTCACAGTGAAAGTGAAAGTTGTTGATGATAATCTTTGACTTTTATCCATAAAACACTGAATACGATTAATGCATTTTACAATAATCCTTATCCTTATCTTTCTCAGGTCTGTGAGCCTTGGTGTCAAAATTGTGATGTTTTCTACACACTCACAAAATCTAATGAAACATTTACGTTAGATGAGGGCCATTGACTTTTAGATGTCTGTTAATGAACTCATTCAGCTGTTCACTGATTGTAAAACTTGTGGATGCTGCCAGTGCCAAACCTCAATTTCTGTATTACAACTTATTCTTGTTTAATTCTTGTTTATTTTTTTTTTTTATAAAGGGCAACTGGGAAGAATGGATTCTGTTCAATTATATTTTGATCTTAGAGCTTAAAATAGTACAATTTTGGAAGAACTTTTTCTTGATTGGCAGATAAATGGACCCATAGATGGACTCAACAAAACTCTTTCAATATTTTATATACTGTAGCCCAATAGGCCAAATTTTTGTTGATTGTTTTGGTGGGGAAAACCCCAATCTGTGTGCCCATATCACCTAAGGCTTCGTTTGTCTTTGTAATCCTGTAGAAGGAATCCGGTATATCTATATGTCTGTAGTTGCTAAAGAGCTTTCTTTTTTATATGAAATAAATATGTATATAATGAAACAAGATATGATGGTAACTGATGTGTTTCATTGAGAAATAATTTAAATAATTTTTCCTTTTACACACAGGCCATTAATGACCTGGCGTCTTAGTTTGAGGAAGACCATAATTTCTGTCAGAACAAGTGATCAAACAAACAAGTATGCGTGCGGTTTAGGAAGCTTTTTCCTTGCGAACTCTGTTGGTCGAGTTCTCCTGCGGAGAGTAGAAACACTCTTCAACTTGGTCTATTTTAAAACTCGACAGTGTATGTTTAATGGCCCACAATAATAATCAGTTAGCGGCACCTATTTATGTTTGTTGCTGGGCAACAGGGGGGCAAAGAAAGTTGTAACATTTTGGGTGGCATTTGCTTGTTGGTTATAATAGACGGATTTTGTCATTGACTGTTCGCTGAAAAATAAATATGTCTTTCAGAACAGCCATAAAATAGATTTAATCAATAGGAAATATAATAATAATGAATAAAAAAATCAATCCATAAAAACATAAATGACAAAAATAAAATAAAACAAATGGTACTTGGAGTCATTTAGGGCAGTAATTGCATTTTGGCTGAATTGTTCTTTTGTTGATGTTATTTTCTTGTCATTGGGTTCTGCATCTTCAGCAAATAGAATGAGTTATGAAGAGAAAACATTGTAAATATTTGTCTAACAGCAAATTTGACAAAAAAACCTTCTCAATACACATAAAATTATGCATGCATCATTGTGATGTTTACACAAACTTAACCGATGTCCTATTCATTTACTCTTGCAACATATCTATTCATGATTTTCTTTTTTATTACGTTTTAAATTGTCTGACCATTGTTGCTCCATGTCCCTCCTGCAGACCAGTAAAAATGTTGACCTATTGTGTTGCCATTGGTAACGAGCTTTCAGACCCATCCAGAACCTCTTTTTTCAAAGAAGTGGTTAACAATACAATTAAAAGCTTTTATGGGGGACTGGTGTGAATCAAACACTATTTTTATTCGTCATAGCAATCAGACCATGCTGCATGCTGTAGCTTAAGGAGAGGGAAGTTCGATAATCTCTCATGCCGGACGTCGATGCTTTACCAATCAATCCAAGAATATACCTCATAATACTTCACCCAGAAAGGAAAATACACTCAAGAAGATTTTTTTTTAATCATTGGAAATAAACTGAGGCATGAAGGGGTTAAATTTGTTTTTCATGTTTTGAACAGATTTGGTTTAGCATAATTTTAAAAATTAGACAAACTTTGATGTCCATGTGGTTTTGGTCTGGCATCATGAAAGTTAACAAGAGCGTGCAATGTGTCAGCTGATTCAAGTATCTCATTGTTACTGACAAAAACACATCAGATCCAGGTTAATGAAGAGTTAGGCAGTGCAGGATGAGCTAAAAAAACAGGCAGTGGAGTAGTAGATCTCAAGGACCAAACCTGCTTTAGACCCTCTGATGGATCTGCCCTCTTATATCTTCTGCACACAAGTTCCTTATCTTGTGGGCATAAAGTAGCACTTTTTAAAACTACCCAGGTTCCACAGAATCATAAATAATTAAAGAAAACATTTTTTTTCCTGTATTTGCAAAAAATAGTGGTACTTCCCAATAGATTCATGGTCACAAATGCCCAAATGTTCTTTTACATCAATTGTAAACTCCCAAAATAGACTGTTTTTCTAACATTAACCTTGTAATAAAGATTGAAGTTCTAGCTTTGTCCTTTAAATTGTAGTCTATGGTGTAGCAGATTTGCATTAAATGCACCCTGTGCCGTGTAGATAAAACTGTCACAGTTTGAAATATACCTTAAGAAATAAAAAGTTGCATATGTTTCTTAGCTGCAAGAGCTTCACGTGAATTACTAATGTGTGCGTGCATTAAAGCAAATATTTTACTACATTTAAACAACTTTTTTCTATATTTTGCTACAGTCTTGCTGTTGAGTCAATCCAGGAAGATTTTAATTGTGCTTCAGACACACCGACTGCAGTAGTGGTGTGTATTTTTAAGCTTCAGCTCCGATAAGAGCTGCTGGAGAAAATAACACCCGTGTGCACATGCTGAGACCGGGCACAGTTCACCTTTTCATTACAGAATCACACGTATACCAACCGTGACGTTTCACACAAAGGGTTGTGAAACCAGGAGCAACAAGTTGCTGACAAAAAGGGAAAAAAGATGATTGATCTTACCTGTCTGCAAGACACCTGTTAGCTTGATCTCAGTCAGGCTGTGTGGGAACAACGACTGATATGCTTAAAAGTAACAAACTAGCCATAATTGTCTCAGGAAATAATGCTTAAAAGAAATTGTCTTTTGTACTGCCTACATAATACAGTGTCCTTAAATTTCACAAAATAAGTTGATTCAAATGTAAAACCACATAAAGCTGCATATTTTCTCACTTATTTTTGATTTGTTTTGATCATTTTGAGCATTTGCAGATTTCTGTTTTGATCATTTATCCAAACTCCTGTCAGCATTTAACTAACAAATCAGTCAAATCAAATTTTATTCTTGACCTAATAAATTACTGCCTGATTTAGCTTGTAAGTTTGAAAAAAAAAATCTGTACACTACTCAATAAAGATTTCTGATTGGGTGTAAAAGTAAGTGTAAAATTCTTCCATCCTGTAGTTCCAGTGAAATTGACCAGGTTATCCCGCTTTCACCTTCTCCACAAGAGTCAGATCAGCTGGAGCAAATCGCCCAGAGATTGACATCATTAGAGCTGCAGCACAGCGTGCAGCTGCAGCCGCACAGCTTTGCACTGATGGCACTCGGGAACAAAAACACCACTGTCCGACCCGATTGGAGCTGCACTGATTTCCTAAGGCAAATATATATGATGTGTGACTCCTCTCGAGGGAAAGAGCTGTCACCTCCTCTGCCTTGCAGTGTGCACTGAAAGATATGAGCCATGATATTGAGACCCATGTGTTTGTATAAAGAGACAATGAAATAAAGCAGCAGCGTGGTTAGACAAAAGAGTCTCAAAGGATCCCTATTAGGTTTTCATAATTAGATAGGGTTATATTGTTTTCTGTGATCCGATCTAGTGCCTCCACATCTTCAATTTCAGCCCAGTAACACCAGCTGTGCACGTTAACCGGAGTCCAGTAGGTGAAAATAAGCAACTATAGCTCAATTTCATTACTCTACGTCTGAGTTATCTGTCATCCCTCTGGTTAACTAGCCAAGGTCACAGATGCTATTTGCAGCCAGTTTAGTCTGGAAGGTTTTTCACAAAAGTAGCTCACAATTAAACGGTAGTTTGGAAGATTGGCAGCTTCAGGTCTCGTTAATCATTTAGTTTTCTTTGACCCTCCTCAAAAGTGTGTCTGATCTCATTCCAGCTGACCCTGTTAACAGCTCGCAAGGCTAATTTGCTTCGATTGATCCTGAAGGCCCGCTAGGAAAGGCAGAACAGTTTCGCAGAGATGGCAGCCCTTAATATTTACAATGATTTGTGAAGCATACTGACTGCAAATCAATTAGCCACCTTCAGGTGAACTGCATGCCTACTTAAGATATTTAGCTTCCAAAAAAAAAAACATGTTTAAATTAAAGTTGAAGGAAGAAAAAGGTAAACAAGTCGATTCACTAATTCGTTGTAAGGTGTTTGACAAGTGTGCGTTATGTTTATGAGACTAAATGTAGCAGCTGTGACAGTCAAAATGATAAACTGCTGATGCTACTTCACCAGGCTGCACAGTGTCAGATAGTTTTGAGGTCATTAGGCAAGAAATGTCTCATTACCGCTGCACATTAGTTAACACTTCTCCTTATTCACAAATGGAAGTGCTTTAGAAGAATACTTGGGTTCTTCTCAGGTTAACAAACAGTTGATTGTTAGGCCCCTTGTGGGGTTTCCTGTAGCAAAAAGTAGTCTACAAGTATGCATAGGTTGTATTCAGACAGGACAGATTGGGTCAGTTTAAAGTGAAGCAGAGTTAATTTCCCAAGATAATCCAGACAACCTTTTAGTCTGAATACACCAAAGAAGATCCTGGTGCGGGACAGGGGATCGCTCTCTCACTCATCTTTCAAGGTGTTCTAGGTTCATTTCCAGTCGGAGTTTAGCTCAGGTTGAGTTTCTTAAGTCTGAATACGCTCCATGTTCAAAGCAAAACAACTGAACCAAAATGGCCACCATAACCAGTCTTTACATGATGTAAACAGAGAGCCGCGGACAAAAATGGAGCAATAATGCAACAGCAATTTGTTAAATTGTAGTCGGATGAATGTGAGCTCATCAAACAATTTTCAGAGTGAAACACTGTTTTCCTGACAATCTATATGTCATAAAGACTCATCAGCATACCTTCATAGCCGACGTCTCGTCAGTAACTGTCTTACAGCATGCTTCCGCTGTACCAAAAGTACTCAAGTCCCTTCACTCTACTCTTTAAACATTTTTTTGGACACCCCTTTCCCTTCAAATACCCCTTCAATTGGAGGGGCCCATTGACATATCGACACATGGGTGGGCAGGGTGGGAATCTGACCTGCAATCTTTTGATCAGAGGTTGACCACCCCACCAGGGTTAGGGTTAAGGTTTAGGACTTGATCTGGAGCATTTGTCTGGACCAACATACTTTTCCTGTTTGAATACACCCTTAGTCTATGCATAAAAGTGAGGCAATATACTTGAAGTCTAAATAAATATTCAGTTAGTATACTTCCTACACAACAAGTACATGGTCTATAGGATACCTTAATGATCTTCAAGTGTACTGAACCTCTTTTTGCTAAGTGTTGCTGCTTGGTTTTATTTTTATTTTCACAAGGTTATGATGAACATCAAGCCAGGCAGCGGTAATAATAGCAAACAAGTAAGCTGTCAAGTGCCATCTCATGGGTAGTTGGGTTCTTAGAAATACGACCATCTTATCCCGTGTTGTCTGCCATCAGGTTAAAAACAAACCATAACTTTTGGTGTTTCTTCTTAGAGCTCATAGTAAGTTTCTTAAAATCAGGAAGGGAATAGAGGAGTCGTTTTAGAGATTTAGAGACTTCCTTTATGCCTAATCACACCTCCAAAAAAACTGCATTTGAAAAATGATTGATTAATGATGTACCTCTCGGTTTCACTATGTTAGGCTGCCTCAGATATGAGTTTCCTCTTTTCATCCTTCTTCATGTCTGCACAGGAAGACATTGCATGCAAAAGCTTCCTGCCCTTGGTTATATTCTAAAGCTGTGTCCCTACAGAGTTCATAGGTATTCACAATATTTCCTTTTCCCCAGAGGGGATTAATCATGATGCAAGCCATTATAATTTGTTCCTCGAAATTTGTCATGTCTGTGTGCAACGATGCTCGATGTTCTGGAACCACACGAGTATCGACTCCATCAATCAGTATTACCACGGTAACGTTGTGAAAGCTCTGCTTCCCCTGCGGCCAGTGGAGAGGAAAGGCAATTATGCAGGTACCATACGAGAGTTGGAGAGACAGAGCGAGCTAGAGAACGAGTGTGTGTGAAAGAGAGAGAGCACCTAAACGGCAATAAAAGGGAAAGACAAGGAAGATGGTTTATTCCCCACAACACTTAATGTTTTTCTCCTTGCACTGTATGGCTGTTTGATAACTGGTATTATCTGATTGGCCGTGTTTGGGGTGCATAAACAGCCTCAGTGGGTATATGAACTCAATGTTACCATTATTAAGTGTGACCATCTGCAATGGCTTTCCATAATTTGATAACTGCAAAGTGCCCTAAGGTAAAAGGGAACCTTAAAGGAACATGCAGCTTTTTGCATGTTGTATCAGGATTACTGGTGTTAATGCAAACTCTGCCCATTTTGTTTCTCTTTGCAAAACAAACTCGCAAAATAATGCACACTTGAGAGGCCGTGCACACATATTTAGTATTGAAATGAGTTGACTACATTAACACAAAAAAGTTTAAGTTTTAGGAAATAAACGTGGATCAAGCTCACCATTATGAATAACAAGGTTTAGTCACATACAGTTAACCCCCATGCAAGTGCTCTGTTTTTTTTGGTAAGGCTGGGTTAATAAAATTGATTAATCAATTTGAATCAATTTAAACTTAATAATCGATTAATAAAAGATACAAATCTATTTAGCACATAAAGCTAAAATCGGTAGCTTGATGCTAACGTTTAATGGAATTTCCCATACGATGGCTAATAGTAACACACGGTCAAACTAAACATACATTGCTGACTATATGAACATCTTTATAAACTCACAGACATTCATTTTTCAAATTATTTTTTTATAAAACATTTTTTAAGTAACCATTTGTGGTCTAAAACATAATTTTTTCCTCATATTGTCTTCTTCATCTGGAATAAGGTGTAATGCTATAGCACGATTGCCACCTAGTGGCCAAAACTGAAACGTCCTCCAGGAGAAGCGGAACAATGTTTACAATGTCAATGATCGAAACATTTTTGTTAGAACTTCTCCTTTAGAGAAACCTTTTAACACTGCTATTAACAAACTCATTTTTTCACTAATAATTTTTACAATATGTGAGCTGTATCAGATTAATACAAATATATTCATAAACATACAGTAAATTATTAATGTATTTCTAAACAAATGTTTGGAAATGTGTAAACTCAAATTAAATTGAAGAATTGAAACAATGGAAACAAATCTGAATCTAATCGATTCAGACTCTTGTGAAATGAATTGAATCGTTTCTGAAAATTATAATCGATACCCAGTTTGGGTTATCAAGACATGCAGAGGGTTATATAGACAAGCGACTGCATCTTATGAGGAACACACACATGTCCTCTTGAGGTTCGTGCATTGACCTCATGAAAAATGGAATGTACCATTGTTGTAAGTGTGGTATGTGTATCAGGAAGTATTAGTAAGGATAATGTAAGTTACATGCACTTATGATGTGTGAGGGATACTGTCGTATTTATGCATCACTCCAGTTATTAGTAAGGTGAGTGCACTGACTGCATGGGAAGTGAACCTGATTCGTAAGTGCTCGTTATATACACGTAGGTGTCAGGAGTCAGGGACCTTGCTTCATCTCTGATTGTGGACTTCCTGTCTTCCTGCCTGAATCAATAAACATGCTGCACGTGGAACCAGCTGTGTGCCCATTTTTGGCTACAGGATGTCCACACAAATGATGCTGTGATCATCTAATTTACTCATTTCTAACAACTACACTTGCTAAATAGTGCAAGTCATGGCAACATTAACATGGATAGTTCCCCAGAACACTCCCCAAGCATCCCACTGATTTTACCTATCGCTTTACACATCATATGTCTGCCAATCATAGTAATGAAAAAAGTATGCATTAGATGAAATCACGTTCTTTTATCCCTTTGTTGTCTAGTTCTGCTACTGGACCACTGTCTGTCTGTCGCATTGATCAAGATGGAAACTGTGACAGACTATACCACCAAATAAGGTTCCAACTGCACCACCTATTTTCATGACTTTTAATCATAAACAGTATTAACATCTTTGGCAGTGTGAGCTATAGTGGTTTGTCATGATTGTGCTTTGGCTGTCTGTGAGCTTGTTGGTGTTTTACCAAAGTTCCTTCCATCTCAGTGGCTTAGGGGGTAGTCCGCCTTAAGACAGAGATAATGTTAGCTTCATGCTATGGTCAGGTCATGCCAAATACAAAATAAAAAAATTGATCCAGTGCCTCCTGCTTGGCACTCAGCAGGGAGGGTTGGATTTATGACACTCTGATTCAGTTGTTTCTGGCTTTTTTATCCTCGCACATATCCTCATATTTTCCTTTTATTATTTTCAAAAACAGAACTTTGGATAATTTTCAAAATATAAGTTTGCTTGCTTGTTTTAATGTGGTGTCCTCAGATGAAAATGCATAATTCTGTTGCCACCATTTGATAGGGTTTTGCGAAATAATTACTTTTGGAAACTACTTTACTTGTGAAAACATTTCTAAATCTGAGAAAAATCATTTTTAAATAAGGCTGACATTTGGATTACTTTAAAAGTCATATTCGCTTTTTATTTTCAAAAAAACAAAAAAAACGAAGTTATCAATTATGCAGCAAACTGTTCAAACTACATGTCAACTATTCTTCCAAAGTAAATCAGAGAACAGAAACCATGGTCTGGCTTCCTTCTCTGACTCTCTGCCAGCATTTGTTTAGAGCTGGTAAGCGTCCACATTGTCTGTTCACTGAGCAGGCGCTGTAATCAGATCAACAAATGAGAGCAGGAACAAGCCAAAACCAGAAAAAAATACAATATAGGATATTTACTGAAAGAGTTTAATAAAGTTTTGATCTTTAACAGACCTCTCAAAACCTCAGCCTCCTGATAAGAAATCTGATTACAAACAAAATTATTTTCATTTGAAACCATTTTTTTCTATTGTGCTTTCAATGAAATTATTTTTACATTTGATTTTGTACAATTTAAGCTATACTCATTGTTTGAATAGGAGAACTGGACTGAGGGAGCCCTCCCCTTTTGCTTTCCAAATAGAAAGTACATGCTGGTCTAAACCTAAATCCTATACACTTCTATTTAGAATTAAGCAGCTATTACTGTGTTATTATATTTGTTAGAATGAAAACTCTTGCTTACTTGCTTATAAATTTTTTTCCATCATATTTCTTTCTGTCATTCAATATATAAACTGTCCAATAAGATCTCTCAATAAAAGTTTGTGGTCTTAAGTCAAACAATAGAAGTTGTAGTATGACACATTAGAATAGAAGAGGACAAGAAGGTTATATGTGGCTCTGGTGTGTCTCTATGATGCTCTGAGAAAAAAAAATAATAATTGTGCAATTTGTTTTCAGAGGATAAAAACTAAATATGATGGCATAGGTAGATTTGCAGAGGCTGCCTGAATTATTATTATTATTTTTTTATATTAGTGCTACAGTGATGGATAAGAGTACCAATTTGGAGCACAACCTAACTGAAAAGTATCATTTTTAAGAGTTTTGTAGCTTTAATGCATGCTCTTATGACTCATCACATCAAGTTATTTAACCTTTTGTTTCTTCAATGTTTTCAAGAGCTGCATTACTTGATTTTACACTGAAATGAGAACATGTTTAACGATATTGAATGCTTTGATCACCAGGTGTTTCCCAATACTTATGTTCACATTGTGGATTACGTAAGTTTAGTGATACTTTTTTTTTTTTCCTGCCTCTAGCTTCATGCTCCTACGCACTCTTGAGA